>NC_061511.1:5160298-5265221 GCF_022539505.1 Lolium rigidum | reverse complement strand
GAATCGCCTATCTCCGTGCATCGACGAGTCCAAGCGCGTCATCGTCACTCGACCTTTCGTGCTGGTCCGACGAGCTCGACAAGTTCGCCCGCGCCCTCGACTCCTCGTTCCGAGTCTTCCATGCCTGCAGGGATCCGACGACCCCACATCTTCCGGAGTTAACCTCGTACTACACGCTTGAACCGCGACACCAAGCACGGCTCGGATCGGCGACACCCCGTCTCATCCGCAATGCCCAGCATTCGTCGGAGAGGACTGATCGATAGCATCGTCCAAGGAACCACCCGAAAACGGCGCACCATCGGTCCGTGTCGCCAACAACGCAGAAACACAAGGCACAAGAGGAAACGGAGACCATACTCCTCACTCTAGTAGGCGGGCGAGTTTCGAAAATAGCGCCGACAACCACGACACCGACTACACCATCGCAGCACGAGGATGGGGCAGCCGCTGTGGCAGCAGACTCAACAACACACCGCTCCCCGCAGGGGCCTCGGTTGGAACCCTCAATGCTTATCGCTCTATACTAGAGAAAAACCGGGAGCACCTGTCAAAAGAACAAGCCTCTCTCGAGAGACGCCTATCTTCGGCAGATCGATCCAGTGAGCGGCGAAGAGGCTCGCAGACGAGCGCCTCTCGAAATACTCAAGGGGCAGGCAAGCACAGGTCAAGGCTGTCCAGGCTCTCGGAAGATGATGCCAGAGAAATCACGTCAAACCTAACCAAGTCCTTTATGACTACGGACACCACAGGCATGCCACGACCGAAAACCGTTGCAGGAGCAACTGCCAACCATGCTGCATACCTCATCAACCAGCGCTCGAAGGGTCCATGGCCCAAGCTCATCGAGGCGCCCCGGAAAGTCTCGCGACACTCGGGAAATAATCTAGTTCCACAAAAGGAAAAGACCACGCCGGCAGGCGGTGGCTCAAAGTATCATGTGAGAGACGCTCGGGATGAAATCACCCGAGCAAGGATCGACAAAGCGAGGCGACGACGCGCCGCTAGGAATGAGAATGACAACGATTCTTCTGACGAGGATCGGAGTACGACGGCGAGCTCGGGGAGCCGACCGTTTGAGTCACTGAATCCGCGAGGCAATGCCGCCCAAGAAATTCAAGCCTACGCCTACCGACGCCGCCAAATACGATGGACGAGAATGCCCAAGATCTTGGATAGATGACTACCCGCGACCGTAATAGTACATAAGGGGAACCAAATAGTAGCAATGCAGAGGCCTACAGACTCTATCTCAAAGATTCAGCCATGAGCCCGGCTAAGGGGCTCGCCGAAGGGTTCCATCAAATCATGGGACGATCTAGTAGACGCCTTCGTTGCCAATTTCCTAGCCAACGTACAAGAGACCCGTCGGGATTGAAGAGTTACGGAACTGCCAGCAGAAGCAGAAGGAGTCGATGCGCTCGTACATCGGGAGATTCACCAAACTCCTAAACGCTGCCAAAGATGTGTTTGTCGATAGAGCAATTGACGCTTTCAGCGACGGCGTCCGGCGTGAGAGTTACATAGAAGAACTCGGGCGTAAAAAGCCTAAAACCATAACCAAGTTAATGGAAATCGCCAACAGCTGGCTCGATGGCGAGGACAACGTGCGAAGGCCACGACAGCAGCAGTTGACGACGAAGACGATGACCAGCCGAAGACGACTCGGGTGGCCGAAGGGATCGCCACAAGAGAAGGAAGAACCGCAACTATGATGACAACAACCCGGTAGCCGCAGGTACTCGATCGGCAGGATGATCGGTATGACGACGTAAGTGACGATCGATAGGACCGTAATCGTAACAACTCCGGAACCGTGGCAATTATAAACCTCGGCAACAGAGGGCCCCGAACCGGCCTTACGCCGAGCGCATCAACGCTCCCCGTTACCCGCACTCGTATACCGATTCTAAGGATGGAAAAACGAAGTTGAGTCACTCCGCTCAGGGACCGTCTGGCAGCTCATTGACATGCATAAACTCATCCAACAGGAGGCCAAGAACCGCTACCACCACCACCTCCACCTCCACCGCAAAGACCAAGTCCAGAGAGGCTCAACCTCATCAACCCAACGAGGCGTTTCCACCACCACGGGGCGTATGAGCATGATCCATAGGACAGATGTCTCAAGAAGAGAGATGAAGAAGTTCACCCGAGAGATTAACCTCGGCGTAAAGCATCATGGCAAACATCCCCGAGTATGTCGAGTGGTCCACTCGAACATTACGTTCGCACTGAAGCAGCATCACCCGATGACCATACCAAAACCAGACACGCTGCCCTAGTAGTCGAGGCACAAATCGGGGGGTTCAAGATGAGCAAGGTTTTCATGGATGGTGGAAGCGGATTAAACCTGATATTCGTCGACACAATCAGAAGTATGGGGATCACCATGAAGATGCTAGAAGAAACAGATACTGCTTCCATGGGATTCTCCCAACTGCACCGGGCTACTCTCTTGGCAAAGTTTACCTGAATGTCGTCTTTGGCAAAACCGACAATTTCAGGAAGGAGAAGATCGAGTTTGAGGTAGTGAACTGGGAGTCACAATATCACGCCATACTCGGGAGACCAGCCTATGCCAAGTTCATGGTCAGTGCCGCACTATGCATACCTCAAGTTGAAGATGCCCGGGAACAACGGGACGAACATCACAGCCTCATGGAAGTTTCTCACGCTCGGACAATTGTGATCACGACTTTCAAAGGATTGTCGCGAGTTTGGGCCACAACGAGAAATTGTTGACCCTGCCCAAGCCGTCGATACGGGAAATCAAGGAGGAAAAACATGTCGTGAAACTAAGAAAAGCCGAACCGACCTTGCTCCCGAAGCTTCGGCAGCCAGAGCCCTGGCAAGCGAAGCTTCGGCAACAAAAGCTTCGGCAGCAGACGACATAGAAGGTGCAGGAGACAGCAAGACGCTGGCAATCATTGCCCAGATCCCTGGTGAAGTCAACAATGCCGCAGCAACCACTAACGTGGTGAAAAAGCCAGAAGATGAGAAGAACCCCTTCCTTGCTTAAGCAATTCATTAGCATTAATTTTTTTCCTTTATATAAACAGGGCCTTCCTTTTTCGCCCTCTAGTCTCGTGCTTACCTTATTAATGAGAGCCTAAGTTTCGATCCTTTGCTGAGCATTGCAGTACTTCAAAACGTTTAAGCCGCATCACCAGCACGCGGCATAAGAACGTGCTTCATAAAACAAAAAAGGCCTCTACGAGTGCTAACAGACACAAGAAAATAAGGATGTTAATCCTTCCCTCAGCTATAGATGCCTCTACGAGTGCCGTAAATAGCAAGAGTGTGGAAATACATATAAACACAACCTACGTTCGATATTTTACTTATGGAAATATCAATGAACAACGGGATTATCGGCAGAACCACTACACCCGAAAGATTCGGGAGTGACCAGTCGCAACATACGTCTGGTTGAAAGCAAAGTTGCACATACAACGGGTTTAGCAAGACTCGCAACACGAGCCGATCACTCAAACGTTTGTCGACCAACGAATACAAAAAATTCTTAAGCGGGCAATTAAGATTTGTTCCTTCAAAAATCGCCAACGGCACCACTACGGTAAAAGTACATATACATGTATCTACCGAATAAAAAATCTTGGCTCATCAATCCTAACACTTGGATAAAGCAGTCAAACTAACATATTTACAAAAGCAACCCTAATCCACGAAATCACCCTTGTGGAGCTTCTCTTTCTTCAGGTACCCTCGAATGCCCTTCAAGCTTGTCGACGATTATATTGGCAGGAAGCAATACCTTCGGATACAAAGTGTCAAAGTCACCAACAACGTTGGCAATAGCAAGCAGATCCGCCGAGGGGTACCGTGCGAGCACAAGGGCAAGCGTCAACCTCGGCCCTCGCGAAAACCTCGCGCTCGTACCAAGTCTTGAATCTTCTTGGCATTCCCAAACTCGGACATCAAAGACAAGAACGTAGGGGGAACTCGCGTTTAAAGGGAACATCGCCTTTCCAAACCACCCTCATAGCTTTGTAGCACTTGTCGAAGAAATGGTGGACTTGCCGCACCTGATCCTCGAAATTTTGCGACGTACGAAGCCTTCGAGTGTTCCCGCCGTAAAATCTCTTCTGATGAGGACAACTGGTTAAAGCATGCACTCGCTCGTGAATCCGCTTGTTCTCTTCTCGCACGGTTCAAAGCTATGACTGCAAAGGAATCAATAAAGGTTCGGACAAGGCGTTGTCGACAAAAGGACAAAGGAATCGGGAAGCTTACAGCTCAAACTCTCGTAGCTTTATGCAGCTCGCAAGAGCGTACCGCTCCAATTCGGCCGCAATCTCGCTCTTCTTATTAACAATAGCGACTAAAGCATAAGTGCCGTGCGAGTCCTTTTCCATCTGAGTGATCCGATCCTTCATACGCTAGATCCGATCACCCTCAAGAAGAACACCCGAAGAGTCTTCGACAAATGAGGGCACCGGGAAAACCTGCAGGAAACAACGTTGAAAAGGGTGACGGATATAGTCAAGTCGATCATCCGAAGTAACTCCCATCGGGAGAAGTGCAAGCAGAAATATCATAACAAAGGTGTGCTAGCAACATCGCTAGCACGGAGTTTATTACAAGCATAAGTTTTGCAGCAGAACAATGTTTCACATCAGCTCAAGCATAAGTTTGTTACAAAAATCAAGGGGCTTGGGTCTGGGTCGATAAACTAGGTCCAGCCGATGATTTCCTTGACGAAACTAGCTCAAGGAGCCGACGAGCGCAAATAAGGGCAGACGCTTTAAAAGCGCTTAAGTCAACAAATTGCTCGTCTTGCTCTTTTGGCAGCTCCTTAGTTATTTCTTCAATATCACCCTTAAAGCCGTAACCCACCATAAGCTGGAAGGCAAGGAGGGCACCATAGGTGCGCGAAGTACGCTTGAATACCTCGATAACCTCCTTGGTGTCAACCGCGAAGGCATCAATCAGCCGCCCGTGGTTTTGTCCCGCTTGATCTTGGGGGAAATCATCAAGTGCATCCGCGCCAGGGCACCCTTTCCCTTTTCAAGAATTTCCCGCGTAAGTCGGTGGAGGCAACGACCATCGACACACCGTTCTGTCGGCGAATTGTTTGGAACTTTGTCCAAGGCAATGCAGCAGGATGTTGGCGCTTCGCATGAGAGAAGAAGGAAAGAGATCGTTAACAAAAGATCGAATTCATGAAGTATGATAATCACCGTAAAAGTGTGGAAAGGATTACCAAGCAAAGCTAGTGAAGATTGGTGAAGGAGTTCATCCTTTTCGTACCGCTTGAGCTTCGGCAGCCAACCTCGACGCCTCCTCCTCCTTCAATTTTTCCTTCACCTACCCAGCTTCCTCCTTCAGTGGAATCAATTTCTTGGCGGGCCTTGGCAGCTATCTTGACCGCGCCTTCCAAGCCTTCGAGGAAGAGGATTCGACCTCCTTCTCGTCGTCGAACCTTATCTCGCTTCCGAGAAGTGAACTGGGAAGCGAAGGCCTCCAAAGAGGAAATAACACCTCGAAGATCCTTAAGGGAAAAAGGATGTTTTGCAAAGAATCGTTAGAAAAGGTACATTTCAGGAAATCCACGACGTATTCAAAAAGGACTTACAGAAGGAGGAGTCATGGTGCCGGCAGGAGCATCTTTTCCCTTGGAAAGGGAAGAAGCAGTCGATGCCTGGGCCGTGGGAGCCGCCCTAGGAGCTGAAGCTTCGGAGGCAGCTGCGGCCGGCGGAATAGCATGAGACCTGGCCTTCTTAGGTGGAGGCTCGGCGAAACCTTCGTCACTGTAAAAAGGGAATGATCGATAGAAGAGGTGAAAAAACTGCGAAGAATAAAGGGACAAGCTATGGCACCAGGGAAGAAAGCGCTTACATATCGAAGAGATCGTCTTCATCGGCAAAGCCGCCGGTTGACCTCTTCGCAGGCGAAGCCCTGGTCGCCTTGATGCGTGCAGTCGACACGTCCGTTGGGAACCTGTGACGCCCCGGAACCGGTACCATGAGGATTCCAGCGATCCCGCCGAAATCCGCACGATATCGATTCAGAGACGCCCTCCGACACGACGTGCGCGACGAATCACACACGTGATGCCAGAGGAATTAACACGAGCGGTAACATTACAACAGGATTACAATAGAGCCCACAAGATACATATATTACAACAACGACTCCGACGAGTCAAGATACAAATATAAAATACAAAGATCCAAATCATACAGAAGATCAAATACGTCCGAGTACGGTCAAGATACAAATTGGACTAAGAATCCTGAAGATAACCAGTGGCGTCCATAACCCTTCCCAGACCAAGCCGGAAGGGTAACCTTGCTAGCGTCGTCTTCAACGAACATATCTTCATACCTGCCCGGTTATATCCCGTAGAAGCAGCAATAAGTACGGGTTCGTACTTAACAAGACTTCAAGACGTATAAGCATTCGTCAACCAGTCGTCCTTTGTACTTGAGGCACGCAGGGGACTTAGAGGACGCAAGAGGAACGTCATAGGCAATATGGTGGAGTTAAGCGGCAACGCGCAAGCACTAAAAACCTATAGAGACACTCTACAACATTCGTCTAATCAGAGAAGGTGAGAGAGCGCATAATCTAACAGTTCTATACTCTGCAAACATAACACAGCCGACGCTTTCCCCTTCGCAAAGAGGTACTTACAAAGGCACTCCCACTGTTGACAAGTTTTAACCAGGTATTATTTAAGTTGTTCTATCTTACTATGCAAATTATTAGTATTGAAACAATAGGTGTAAGTTGTCTATGGTCGAGTCATACAGCTCCAAGTTGTCCATAACCGCGGACACGGCTTATCGATAAGATTGTAACCCTGCGAGGGTGCCCAAATGTGCCCACACGCACGATCAACCCACTTACGACGGTGGATATCACGACACGCACTCTCCTTCACTACAACAATGTCCAGGAAGCCACCTAACTAAGTTAAACCCGAATCGAAGTCCGGCCGAGCTCTCCGAGACGGACCTAGGCTGTTGCGAGAACGGCTAAGAGGATCAGAGCCCACTAGAGGATGACCTCTTAACAATACGTGCCGCACCTACGGACGTGCAAGAGACAACGGGGTTACAAGGCAACATGGCTTCCCCAAAAGTAACATCATATCATCTGACCACAAAGAAACATGCTTGCACGCCCGGAGAAACAAAACATTCAAACTAATTGTGGCCACTGGACAAAGATGTAGATTCCGACAGTGGTCGAGGGGAGACCCGGTAAGCATACCCACGTGTGGTTAGAGCGCTCAATCTCGGAACAGATAACAAGAACTCGGGGTCCTAAGATATTTAGGAAACACAAGTGAGCCGTCACAAAACGATCAGCTGACCCACCGATGCCTCCGCTAAACAAATATCAACAACTAAAGTAACCATGATTCTTCCCAACATATAACCCGATAAGATAACAATAACGGTAACTAGATATAAACAGCACTAGCATGCACTACGACTCGCAAGGCAGACCCGATAACCAAACAATAGCCGTAGGAGGTGGTGGTGGCAATATGGGCTGCTTGAGGTAACAAGTGGAAAGGACACGTGACAAGAACGCAACTTAAGGATAGCATAAGGGAGAAGGCAAAATAAAATAGGTGAGCGACTCCTGCAGGGACAGGAGTATAGGGGAAATGCTTGCCTGTTAAAGCTTGCCGAGGAACATCCGGAGAACTTGTCGTATCTCACCGCACCACTTCGTGATCCTATCCGGGAAGAAGCAAAAGCTGGAACACACAACGTATGCAAATCTTACAACTACAGATAAAGAAGATCCAGCATGATCAAGATGATATGCATGACATGGCAGCGATGATGCAATGCACTTATCCAATTTAATCGGAGTCGGAACCCCGAACAAACAAATTAAAGTTGGAGTTGCATTTCTAACGACAAAGTTAAGTGTTGATTAGCATGGCATAGACATGGAAAGGGTGAGCTACTTCAATATTAAACGGAGCGGGAAACCTTAGGTGGATATCCGAAATACTCCGCATATATGTGAGGTGAACATGCACGACTATCAATGTGCGACGTGATGCCAGATGCAAACAGGTATATGGATGGCATATTCAAGTTCTTCACATTTTTCTGATCATTTTTCATATATAAAACGTTTTATTCCGAGTTATAGTTTGAGAGATATGATTTTTGCAAGTTTGAACATTTTCTGTAAAAAGAAAAGGACAAGGAATAACCAGAGAGGGTCGATGGGCCGGATCCGGCCTGGTTCTGCGTCGGGGAAGATCTGGGCCGGAATCTGGCCCGCAAGCGGCGACCAGATAGGGTCAGGGCGCACGGAGGGACGGGCCACGCCTGCGGATCTGGGTCAAGGCCCATCGGCAGATCTGGATCTGATTCAACGAACAGAAAAACACAAAATAAAGGCCGGAGTGGGGATTTGAACCCTGGGTAAGCAGGCAAGGTGTTTACCACTGGGCTGTTTGTCTGATCGTGTCAAGGAAAGGGCCCGTATCATCTTGAACCACGGGAGGCGAAGCTCAGAACTGGAAGCCATGGCTGAACTCACAGAACAAACACGGATCTGCAGATTCCGGGCGAACCAAGAAGGGCGAGATGGCGTCGGGGGTGCGGCTCGACGCAGGGAAGGTGATGGAGGCGGTACGGAGTCCGGGGGCTCGCCGGAGTATCGCCGACGGCGGCATCTCGCGGGGAAAAACGACGGTCAACGCCGGCGAGAGAGAACCAGGAAGGAAGGGGGAAGAAGGAGGGGTCCAGGATGTGCGCCATGTTACCAGGAGTGCGGAGGTGGGCTTGGTTTGGCCGGAGGAGGACGAGAGCGGCCAGAATTGAAGAAAAAGCACGCCGACCGGCGCTGAGAATCGTCGACACTGCGCTCGAATTACTGAGTCCCATCTCGATTCCTCGCACAGAGATGGAGAGGACGACGACGCGGATCTTCTGGTGCCCTCGGTTCGGCGAGGGGTGCTCTGGGGCGGCGGCGCCATGGCGAGTGGAGAAGGTACTGTGGGGTTTTTGCCTCTCTCGTTCCTGGCTTGGAGAGGAAGAAGAAAAGGGGAAGGGGGAGATAAGGAGGAGCAGGTGGAGATTGGCGTGGTGCGCTGGAGCCGAGAGATAAAGAGGAGGGAAGGGAGGACCACACGGGCAGGTGGGGAAAGCCTCGTGCTTCTCCTTTTTTTTTTTTTTTTTTTTGACGGGTCGTGCTTCTTCTCCTTCTGCGCTCGGCTTGAGCTGCGTGAGAGAAGAGGACAACGACCAAAGGGAATATACCATCGAAGGGGTACGGGCCAAGGTGGGGCTGGAAGGAAGAAAGGCCGGTCCTGAGGTCGCTGCGGAGAGAAGACGAGGAAAAGGCCCGAGAGGGGGAGGGGTTAGGATTTTTATTTTGAAAATCTTTCTCCTTTTCTTTTGCCTTTTTCAAAAAACTGTTTTGTATTGATTTTGAAACCATTCGAATATATATATTTGAATTTGAGAACGAGAGGAGAAGAAAGAGATAAAATAAGAGACAAATATTTATAGCAAAATAATAAGTTCGTGTTAGGGTTTTGTTAAATGAAATGGAACGAGAAGGTTTATTATAAAAACAATATGAGAGGTAAAATAAAATAATTAGGGTTTATAAAAATAATTTTATTTTGTTAAAATCATGGATGATATTATGCATGATGCATGATGATGCACAAAAGAAAAACAACAAACAAAACTAATAGGGGTTTATCCGGGGCCGTTACAATCGACACCACTAACAAGGAACCTCGCCCCGAGGTTCCACGCCATGGTACGGGGGAGAGAGGTGAACTGTCGGATCTTCAGGCGACGTGTCGATCTCCTCGACACCACTAACAAGAATTCTTGCTCCATGTAGAACGGTCGACACCACTAACAAGAAGTCATTGTTCCGTCGTTGATGAAGACTTCTGCTGAGATCCTTCGACGATCGGACCTATTAGGTTAAGGCAGAGATCGCCCAACCCACGTTGAAACCTATGACTCGGAGAAACTCAGATAAGAGAGAAGACTCAAAACTCGCAAAGATAAGAGGAGAAAGAATTTAGGTAAGGAGAAAAACAGAGCTAGTCAGAACTATCCAACGAATTTTCAGAAAATAGTTTTTGACACTAGACACAACACGTCCGTTGGCAAAGTTAACCTACAGGCTGGACTAGTGGGGTACCGTCAACCTGAGGCTCTGATACCAACTTGTGACGCCCCGAAACCGGTACCATGAGGATTCCAGCGATCCCGCCGAAATCCGCACGATATCGACTCAGAGACGCCGTCCGACACGACGTGCGCGACGAATCACACACGTGATGCCAGAGGAATTAACACGAGCGGTAACATTACAACAGGATTACAATAGAGCCCACAAGATACATATATTACAACAACGACTCCGACGAGTCAAGATACAAATATAAAATACAAAGATCCAAATCATACAGAAGATCAAATACGTCCGAGTACGGTCAAGATACAAATTGGACTAAGAATCCTGAAGATAACCGATGGCGTCCATAACCCCGCCTGGACCAAGCCGGAAGGGTAACCTTGCTAGCGTCGTCTTCAACGAACATATCTTCATACCTGCCCGGTTATATCCCGTAGAAGCAGCAATAAGTACGGGTTCGTACTTAACAAGACTTCAAGACGTATAAGCATTCGTCAACCAGTCGTCCTTTGTACTTGAGGCAGGCAGGGGACTTAGAGGACGCAAGAGGAACGTCATAGGCAATATGGTGGAGTTAAGCGGCAACGCGCATGCACTAAAAACCTATAGAGACACTCTACAACATTCGTCTAATCAGAGAAGGTGAGAGAGCGCATAATCTAACAGTTCTATACTCTGCAAACATAACACAGCCGACGCTTTCCCCCTTCGCAAAGAGGTACTTACAAAGGCACTCCCACTGTTGACAAGTTTTAACCAGGTATTATTTAAGTTGTTCTATCTTACTATGCAAATTATTAGTATTGAAACAATAGGTGTAAGTTGTCTATGGTCGAGTCATACAGCTCCAAGTTGTCCATAACCGCGGACACGGCTTATCGATAAGATGTAACCCTGCAGGGGTGCCCAAATGTGCCCACACGCACGATCAACCCACTTACGACAGGTGGATATCACGACACGCACTCTCCTTCACTACAACAATGTCCAGGAAGCCACCTAACTAAGTTAAACCCGAATCAGAGTCCGGCCGACTCTCCGAGACGGACCTAGCTGTTGCGAGAACGGCTAAGAGGATCAGAGCCCACTAGAGGATGACCTCTTAACAATACGTGCCGCACCTACGGACGTGCAAGAGACAACGGGGTTACAAGGAAACATGGCTTCCCCAAAAGTAACATCATATCATCTGACCACAAAGAAACATGCTTGCACGCCCGGGAGAAACAAAACCCTCAAACTAGTTGTGGCCACTGGACAAAGATGTAGATTCCGGCAGGTGGTCGAGGGGAGACCCGGTAAGCATACCCATGTGTGGTTAGAGCGCTCAGTCTCGGAACAGATAACAAGAACTCGGGGTCCTAAGATATTTAGGAAACACAAGTGAGCCGTCACAAAACGATCAGCTGACCCACCGATGCCTCCGCTAAACAAATATCAACAACTAAAGTAACCATGATTCTTCCCAACATATAACCCGATAAGATAACAATAACGGTAACTAGATATAAACAGCACTAGCGTGCACTACGACTCGCAAGGCAAACCCGATAACCAAACAATAGCCGTAGGAGGTGGTGGTGGCAATATGGGCTGCTTGAGGTAACAAGTGGAAAGGACACGTGACAAGAACGCAACTTAAGGATAGCATAAGGGAGAAGGCAAAATAAAATAGGTGAGCGACTCCTGCAGGGACAGGAGTATAGGGGAAATGCTTGCCTGTTAAAGCTTGCCGAGGAACATCCGGAGAACTTGTCGTATCTCACCGCACCACTTCGTGATCCTATCCGGGAAGAAGCAAAAGCTGGAACACACAACGTATGCAAATCTTACAACTACGGATAAAGAAGATCCAGCATGATCAAGATGATATGCATGACATGGCAGCGATGATGCAATGCACTTATCCAATTTAATCGGAGTCGGAACCCCGAACAAACAAATTAAAGTTGGAGTTGCATTTCTAACGACAAAGTTAAGTGTTGATTAGCATGGCATAGACATGGAAAGGGTGAGCTACTTCAATATTAAACGGAGCGGGGAAACCTTAGGTGGATATCCGAAATACTCCGCATATATGTGAGGTGAACATGCACGACTATCAATGTGCGACGTGATGCCAGATTCAAACAGGTATATGGATGGCATATTCAAGTTCTTCACATTTTTCTGATCATTTTTCATATATAAAACGTTTTATTCCGAGTTATAGTTTGAGAGATATGATTTTTGCAAGTTTGAACATTTTCACGTAAAAAGAAAAGGACAAGGAATAACCGAGAGAGGGTCGATGGGCCGGATCTGGCCTGGTTCTGCGTCGGGGAAGATCTGGGCCGGAATCTGGTGCGCGCAGAGCGGGACGGACGGAGGATAGGGTCGGATGGGCGCACGGAGAGGGATCCGGGCCACGCCATGGGCTGCGGATGCCGGGTCAAGGCCCATCGGCAGATCTGGATCTGATTCAACGAACAGAAAAACACAAAATAAGGGCCGGAGTGGGGATTTGAACCCTGAGTAAGCAGGCAAGGTGTTTACCACTGGGCTGTTGGTCTGATCGTGTCAAGGAAAGGGCCCGTATCAACTTGAACCACGGGAGGCGAAGCTCAGAACTGGAAGCCATGGCTGAACTCACAGAACAAACACGGATCTGCAGATTCCGGGCGAACCAAGAAGGGCGAGATGGCGTCGGGGTGCGGCTCGACGCAGGGAAGGTGATGGAGGCGGTACGAAGTCCGGGGGCTCGCCGGAGTATCGCCGACGGCGGCATCCGCGGGGAAAAACGACGGTCAACGCCGGCGAGAGAGAATCAGGAAGGAAGGGGGAAGAAGGAGGGGTCCAGGATGTGCGCCATGTTACCAGGAGTGCGGAGGTGGGCTTGGTTTGGCCGGAGGAGGACGAGAGCGGCCAGAATTGAAGAAAAAGCACGCCGACCGGCGCTGAGAATCATCGACACTGCGCTCGAATTACTGAGTCCCATCTCGATTCCTCGCACAGAGATGGAGAGGACGACGACGCGGATCTTCTGGTGCCCTCGGTTCGGCGAGGGGTGCTCTGGGGCGGCGGCGCCATGGCGAGTGGAGAAGGTATCGTGGGGTTTTTGCCTCTCTCGTTCCTGGCTTGGAGAGGAAGAAGAAAAGGGGAAGGGGGAGATAAGGAGGAGCAGGTGGAGATTGGCGTGGTGCGCTGGAGCCAGAGATAAAGAGGAGGGAAGGGAGGACCACACAGGGCAGGTGGGGAAAGCGTCGTGCTTCTCCTTCTCTGCTTCGGCTTGAGCTGCGTGAGAGAAGAGGACAACGACCAAAGGGAATATACCATCGAAGGGGTACGGGCCAAGGTGGGCTGGAAGGAAGAAAGGCCGGTCCTGGGCTGCTGCGGAGAGAAGACAGGGAAAAGGCCCGAGGGGGGGAGGGGTTTGGATTTTTATTTTGAAAATCTTTCTCCTTTTCTTTTGCCTTTTTCAGAAAATTGTCTTGTATTGATTTTGAAACCATTCGAATATATATATTTCAATTTGAGAACAGAGGAGAAGAAAGAGATAAAATAAGAGACAAATATTTATAGCAAAATAATAAGTTCGTGTTAGGGTTTTGTTAAATGAAATGGAACGAGGAGGTTTATTATAAAAACCATATGAGAGGTAAAATAAAATAATTAGGGTTTATAAAAATAATTTTATTTTGTTAAAATCATGGATGATATTATGCATGATGCATGATGATGCACAAAAGAAAAACAACAACAAAAAACTAATAGGGGTTTATCCGGGGCCGTTACATTTATCAACTTGAGTGCTTACTATATGACATAAGAAGGCTATGTGCTTTGGTTTTTCATTTTTTTCATTTTTTTTTGAAATTTTAGGCCCATTTGAATCTTGGTCAAATCCTAGGTACGTTTGACCAAGATTTGCACAAGTTTAAAATATGAAAATAAAATGTAAGCCCGGTCTGGATCCTTCTTAGTCACTCTGAAATGAAGCTTTTGGGAGGTTTTTGAAATTTCCATGTTTCAAACCCAAAACCACTTCTCTTCATGCTCGACTTCGTAAGATAGAGTTTAGGGTTAGGGGTAGATACATGATTTTTCTGGTTTGAATATGTCTAGACCTTGTTTATCAACTTGAGTGCTTATTATATGACATAAGAAGGCTATGTGCTTTGGTTTTTCATTTTTTATGCCCATTTGAATCTTGGTCAAATCCTAGGTTTGACCAAGATTTGAACAAGTTTAAAACATGAAAATAAAAGGTAAGCTCGACTCGGATCCTTCTTAGTCACTCTAAAATGAAGCTTTGGGGGGTTCTTGAAATTTCCATGTTTGAAACCCAAAACCACGTCTCTTCATTCTTGACTTCATAAGACATAGTTTAGGGTTAGTGTAGATACATGATTTTTCTGGTTTGAATATGTCTAGACCTTGTTTATCAACTTGAATGCTTAATATATGACATAAGAATACTATGTGCTTTGGTTTTCATTTTTTGATTTTTTCTGAATTTTTATGCCCATTTGCTCTTGGTCAAATCATAGGTTTAACCAAGATTTAAACAAGTTTAAAACATGAAAATGAAAAGGTAAGCCTGCATCCTTCTTAGTCACTCCAAAATGAGGTTTTGGGAAGGTTTTTGAAATTTTCATGTTTGAAACCCAAAACGACTTCTCTTCGTGCTTGACTTCATAAGACAAAGTTTAGGGTTAGGGGTAGATACAAGATTTTTCTGGTTTGAATATGTCTAGACCTTGTTTACCAACTTGAGTGCTTACTATATGACATAAGAAGGCTATGTGCTTTGGTTTTTCAATTTTTTTGAATTGTTGTGCCCATTTGAATCTTGGTCAAATCCTAGGTACGGTTTGATCAAGATTTGAACATGTTTAAAACATGAAAATAAAAGTTAAGCATGGATCCTTCTTAGTCACTCTAAAATGAAGCTTTTAGGAGGTTTTGAAATTTCCATGTTTGAAACCCAAAACCATTTCACTTCATGCTCGACTTCGTAAAATATATAGAGTTTATTAGGGTTAGGGGTAGATACATGATTTGTCTGGTTTGAAAATGTTTAGACCTTGTTTATCAACTTGAATGCTTACTATATGACATAAGAATACTATGTGCTTTGGTTTTCATTTTTTTGATTTTTTCTGATTTTTTATGCCCATTTGATCTTGGTCAAATCCTAGGTTTAACCAAGATTTAAACAAGTTTAAAACGTGAAAATGAAAAGGTAAGCCTCGCATCCTTCTTAGTCACTCCAAAATGAAGCTTTTGGGAAGGTTTTTGATATTT
The DNA here is from genome assembly GCF_022539505.1 of Lolium rigidum. NCBI lineage: Eukaryota > Viridiplantae > Streptophyta > Magnoliopsida > Poales > Poaceae > Lolium > Lolium rigidum. The sequence goes on along the minus strand of NC_061511.1, from coordinate 5,249,768 downwards.
CCATGTTTGAAACCCAAAACCACTTCTCTTCATGCTTTACTTCATATAAGATAGAGTTTAGGGTTAGGGGTAGAAATACGTGATTTGTCTAGTTTGAATATGTCTAGACCTTGTTTTATCAACTTGAATTCTTACTATATGACATAAAAAAAACTATGTGGTTTGGTTTGATGGTTCATAGTTCATAATTCATAGTTGATCATACATACGGATCATACATACAGAATTACGCGATCCTTATCGCGACTTCTAACCTATCTAGCCATCGAGGAAGATGATGGTCGTGTTCTCCTCCGCCTCCCGCGCCTCCTTCTCCTTCACGGCGGCGATGGCCGCCGCCTTGTCTTCTTCCTCCGCCCTCTTCTTGTCGGCATCGTCCTTGAGGGACGCGGCCAGCACCTTCAAGAAGAGGGGGTCTTCCCCTTCCTCCGCCTCCTCCGCCCTCTTCTTGTCGGCATCGTCCTTGAGGGACGCGGCCAGCGCCTTCAAGAAGAGGGGGTCTTCCCCTTCCTCCGCCTCCTCGGCCCTCTTCTTGTCGGCATCGTCCTTGAGGGACGCGGCCAGCGCCTTCAAGAAGAGGGGGTCTTCCCCTTCCTTCGCCTCCTCCGCCTCCTCGCCGGCTGGGGGCGCGAATCCGCAGCTGGTGCTCGCCTCCCACGCCACCTTCGACCGGCGGTTCCTCTCCCAGTCGGCGCGCCATTTGTTGAAGACGGGGCCGCTCATCGGTTTGAGCGGCGGATCCGCCTTGTACCAGAGCCCGTCCGGGGCGACCTCGCGGAGCGACGACGGCATGTACAGGGAGCCGCCGTACCTGCACGCCGCGCGCCGACTCCCGGCGGCGGACTCCTTGCACTGGAGCCGCCACGCCTCCTCGAGCGTGTCCATCGCGCGGAATCGCTTCGATCCGCTCGCGGGCGACGCGGAACTGGTACGGCGTGAATACATGGCGACCGGCGAAGAATCACCACCCTGCAATCAAGGCCAAGCACGCAGCATATGGCCTCTTCATACGTCTTGCCTGGTTTGTTGACGGTCAACGCCCCTGCTGCTGGCCCTGATGCTCCTGGTCATGTTTAAAGTTCATATGTGTAATCTTATTCCCCTTTGGAAGTTCAGCATTAAACTCTACTAGTAGTACAACTGTCGTGGTCTTGTGATGTACAGTAGTAGTACTCTTTTGATGCATTTGTGATGTAGTAGTACTGTACTTTTTTTTTGAACTGATATAGTATAGTACTATCTAAGAAAAGTACTCCCTCCGATTCACATTCTTTTTAGCACCAAGAAATATGGATCGGGGCGAGTGAGTAATTAAAACATGGCATCTCCTGCATGAAGCTTGACAGATTGATCGGGTTGGCTAGAACGGCTATACAATGCTCCTCATTAGGCAAATGCATGCCATGTACGATAGTATACGTCCAGTAAATAAGTCTATACTGACATAAAAAGACTACATTGGGGATGAGAGTCAATTGGGGCATCTACAATACAGAAAATCTTGCTCGTAGTTGATTTTGGCTAAGAGGGTTTTATTACTCACATTACACGTGCCACTTTCCTTATCTGCAAAACAAGTTCCAATAAAGGAAGAGGAAAGAAGAGGAAATTGTGGGCGAGATTGAACACTTTTTTATGTGTTAAGCTGAGAACACGTTTAGCTGAGGATTTCGGCTTAGGCCTAACAGCTCAGCACACACACAAATAAATCTCCTCGCGCGCACCAGTGTCAGCAATTTTCTTATTATTATACTTTGCGAGATTTAGCGGATGAGCCAAACTCAGAGATAGAATGAAGCTTTTGGGATGTTCTTGAAATTTCCATGTTTGAAACCCAAAACGACTTTCTTCATGCTAGACTTCATAAGATCAACATGGGGTAGATACATGATTTGTCTGGATTGGATATATCTCGACCTTGTTTATCAACTTGAATGCTTACTATATGACATAAGAAAACTATGTGCTTTGGTTTTTAATTTTTTAATTTTTTTTTAATTTTGATGCACATTTGAATCTTTGTCAAATCCTAGGTTTGACCAAGATTTAAACAAGTATAAAACATGAAAATGAAATGGGGAAGCATGTATCCTTCTTATAGTCACTCTAAAATGAAGTTTTTGGGATGTTCTTGAAATTTTCATGTTTGAAACCCAAAACCACTTCTCTTCATGCTTGACTTCATAAGATAGAGTTTAGGGGCTAGGGGGTAGATACATGCTTTGCCTAGGTTTGAATATGTGCAAACCTTGTTTATCAACTTGAATGCTTACTATATGACATAAGAAGACTATATGCTTTGTTTTTCATTTTTCTGATTTTTTTTTTAAAATTTTATGCCCATTTGAATCTTTTGCTCAAATCATAGGTGTAATTTGACACAGATTTAAACAAGTTTAAAATATGAAAATGAAAAGGTGGTAAGCATGGATCCTTCTTATATTATTATTCACTCTAAAATGAAGCTTTTGGGAGGTTTTTGAAATTTCCATGTTTGAAACCCAAAACCACTTCTCTTCATGTTGTTGACTTCATAAGATAGAGTTTAGGTGTTAGGGGTGTAGATACATGATTTGTCTTTTGTTTGAATATGTGTCTAGACCTTGTTTATCAACTTTAATGCTTACTATATGACTGATGTCGTGTATTTCACACGTTCGTTGGGCAACCCCAAGAGGAAGGTATGATGCGCACAGCAGCAAGTTTTCCCTCAGAAAGAAACCAAGGTTTATCGAACCAGGAGGAGCCAAGAAGCACGTTGAAGGTTGATGGCGGCGGGATGTAGTGCGGCGCAACACCGGAGATTCCGGCGCCAACGTGGAACCTGCACAACACAACCAAAGTACTTTGCCCCAACGAAACAGGTGAGGTTGTCAATCTCACCGGCTTGCTGTAACAAAGGATTAACCGTATTGTGTGGAAGATGATTGTTTGCGAGAGAAAATAGTAAAACAAGTATTGCAGCAGATTTGTATTTCAGTATTAAAAGAATGGACCGGGGTCCACAGTTCACTAGAGGTGTCTCTCCCATAAGATAAAAGCATGTTGGGTGAACAAATTACGGTCGGGCAATTGACGAGAGAGGGCATAACAATGCACATACATGACATGATAAGTATAGTGAGATTTAATTGGGCATTACGACAAAGTACATAGACCGCCATCCAACTGCATCTATGCCTAAAAAGTCCACCTTCAGGTTATCATCCGAACCCCCTCCGGTATTAAGTTGCAAAGAAACGAGACAATTGCATTAAGTATGGTGCGTAATGTAATCAACAACTACATCCTCGGACATAGCACCAATGTTTTATCCCTAGTGGCAACGAGCACAACACAACCTTAGAACTTTCATCCTTTGTCCCAGGTGTCAATGCAGGCATGAACCCACTATCGAGCATAAATACTCCCTCTTGGAGTTAAAAGTAAAAACTTGGCCGAGCCTCTACTAGAAATGGAGAGCATGCAAGATCATAAACAACACATGTGTAATAACTTGATAATTAACATGACATGGTATTCTCTATCCATCGGATCCCGACAAACACAACATATAGTATTACGGATAGATGATCTTGATCATGTTAGGCAGCTCACAAGATCCAACAATGAAGCACAATGAGGAGAAGACAACCATCTAGCTACTGCTATGGACCCATAGTCCAGGGGTGAACTACTCACTCATCACTCCGGAGGCGACCATGGCGGAGTAGAGTCCTCCGGGAGATGAATCCCCTCTCCGGCAGGGTGCCGGAGGAGATCTCCAGAATCCCCCGAGATGGGATCGGCGGCGGCGGCGTCTCAGTAAGGTTTTCCGTATCGTGGTTTTTCGCATCGGGGGTTTCGCGACGGAGGCTTTAAGTAGGCGGAAGGGCGAGTCGGGGGCCGGACGAGGGGCCACACCATAGGGCGGCGCGGGCCCCCCGGGCCGCGCCGCCACGTGGTGTCGCCACCTCGTGGCCCCACTTCGTGTGTTCTTCGGTCTTCGGAAGCTCCGTGGAAAAATAGGCCCACGGGTCTTCGTTTCGTCCAATTCCGAGAATATTTCGTTACTAGGATTTCTGAAACCAAAAACAGCGAGAAAACGAGAAGCGGCACTTCGGCATCTTGTTAATAGGTTAGTTCCGGAAAATGCACGAATATGACATAAAGTGTGCATAAAACATGTAGGTATCATCAATAATATGGCATAGAACATAAGAAATTATCGATACGTCGGAGACGTATCAAGCATCCCCAAGCTTAGTTACGCTCGTCCCGAGCGAGGTAAAACGATAACAAAGATAATTTCTGAAGTGATATGCCATCATAAACTTGATCATACTATTTGTAAACATATGTAGTGAATGCAGCGATCAAAACAATGGTAATGACATGAGTAAACAAGTGAATCATAAAGCAAAGACTTTTCATGAATAGTACTTCAAGACAAGTATTAATAAGTCTTGCATAAGAGTTAACTCATAAAGCAATAAATCAAAGTAAAGGTATTTAAGCAACACAAAGGAAGATTAAGTTTCAGCGGTTGCTTTCAACTTGTAACATGTATATCTCATGGATAATTGTCAACATAGAGTAATATAACAAGTACAATATGCAAGTATGTAGGAATCAATGCACAGTTCACACAAGTGTTTGCTTCTTGAGGTGGAGAGAAATAGGTGAACTGACTCAACATAAAAGTAAAGAGAATGGTCCTTCAAAGAGGAAAGCATCGATTGCTATATTTGTGCTAGAGCTTTTATTTTGAAAACATGAAACAATTTTGTCAACGGTAGTAATAAAGCATATGAGTTATGTACATTATATCTTACAAGTTGCAAGTCTCATTTATAGTATACTAATAGTGCCCGCACCTTGTCCTAATTAACTTGGACTACCGGATCTTTGCAATGCACATGTTTTGACCAAGTGTCACAATGGGGTACCTCCATGTCGCCTGTACAAAGGTCTAAGGAGAAAGCTCGCATTTTGGATTTCTCGCTTTTGATTATTCTCAACTTAGACATCCATACCGGGACAACATGGACAACAGATAATGGACTCCTCTTTAATGCATAAGCATGTGGCAACAATTATTATTCTCATATGAGATTGAGGATATATGTCCAAACTGAAACTTCCACCATGAATCGTGGCTTTAGTTAGCGGCCCAAAGTTCTTCTCTAACAATATGCATGCTCCAACCATGAAGGTGGTAGATCTCTCTTACTTCAGACAAGACGGACATGCATAGCAACTCACATGATATCCAACAAAGAATAGTTGATGGCGTCCCCGAAGCATGGTTATCGCTCAACAAGCAACGTAATAAGAGATAAAGTGCATAAGTACATATTCAATACCACAATAGTTTTTAAGCTATTTGTCCCATGAGCTATATATTGCAAAGGTGAATGATGGAATTTTAAAGGTAGCACTCAAGCAATTTACTTTGGAATGGCGGGTAAATACCATGTAGTAGGTAGGTATGGTGGACACAAATGGCATAGTGGTTGGCTCAAGTATTTTGGATGCATGAGAAGTATTCCCTCTCGATACAAGGTTTAGGCTAGCAAGGTTATTTGAAACAAACACAAGGATGAACGGTACAGCAAAACTCACATAAAAGACATATGGTAAACATTATAAGACTCCATACCGTCTTCCTTGTTGTTCAAAACTCAATACTAGATGTTATCTAGACTCTAGAGAAACCAAATATGCAAACCAAATTAGCAAACTCTAAGTATTTCTTCATTAATGGGTGCAAAGTATATGATGCAAGAGCTTAAACATGAGCACAACAATTGCCAAGTATCAAATTATCCAAGACATTTTAGAGTTACTACATGTAGCATTTTCCAATTCCAACCATATAACAATTTAACGAAGAAGAAACTTCGCCTTGAATACTATGAGTAGAGCCTAAGGACATATTTTTCCATATGCTACAGCGGAGCGTGTCTCTCTCCCATAAAGTGAATGCTAGGATCCATTTTATTCAAACAAAACAAAAAACAAAAACAAACCGACGCTCCAAGCAAAGTGCATAACATGTGACGGAATAAAAATATAGTTTCGGGGGAGGAACCCGATAATGTTGTCGATGAAGAAGGGGATGCCTTGGGCATCCCCAAGCTTAGACGCTTGAGTCTTCTTAATATATGCAGGGGTGAACACCGGGGCATCCCCAAGCTTAGAGCTTTCACTCTCCTTGATCATATTGCATCATACTCCTCTCTTGATCCTTGAAAACTTCCTCCACACCAAACTCGAAACAACTCATTAGAGGGTTAGTGCATAATAAAAATTCACATGTTCAGAGGTGACACAATCATTCTTAACACTTCTGGACATTGCATAAAGCTACTGGACATTAGTGGATCAAAGAAATTCATCCAACATAGCAAAAGAGGCAATGCGAAATAAAAGACAGAATCTGTCAAAACAGAACAGTCCGTAAAGATGGATTTTATTAGGCCACCAGACTTGCTCAAACGAAAATGCTCAAATTGAATGAAAGTTGCGTACATATCTGAGGATCATGCTCGTAAATTGGCGTAATTTTCTGAGCTACCTACAGGGAGATAGACCAAGATTCGTGACAGCAAAGAAATCTGGAACTGCGCAGTAATCCAAATCTAGTACTTACTTTTCTATCAAAGACTTTACTTGGCACAACAAAACTTAAAACTAAGATAAGGAGAGGTTGCTACAGTAGTAAACAACTTCCAAGACACAAATATAAAACAAAAATACTGTAATAAAAACGTGGGTTGTCTCCCATAAGCGCTTTTCTTTAACGTCTTTTAGCTAGGCGCAGAAAGTGTAACTCAAGTAACATCGAGAGATGAAGCATCAACATCATAATTTGTTCTAATAATAGAATCATAAGGTACCTTCATTCTCTTTCTAGGGACGTGTTCCATACCTTTCTTGAGAGGAAATTGATATTTAATATTACCTTCCTTCATATCAATAGTAGCACCAACGGTTCGGAGAAAAGGTCTTCCCAATATAATGGGGCAAGATGCATTGCATTCAATATGCAAGACAACAAAATCAACGGGGACAAGGTTATTGTTAACCATAATATGAACATTATCAACTTTCCCCAAAGGTTTCTTTTTAGCATTATCAGCGAGATTAACATCCAAATAACAATTTTTCAATGGTGGCAAGTCAAGCATATCATAGACTTTTTAGGCATAACAGAAATACTTGCACCAAGATCACATAAGGCATTACAATCAAAATCTTTGACTCTCATTTTAATGATGGGCTCCCAACCATCCTCTAGCTTTCTAGGAATAGAAGTTTCAAGTTTTAGTTTCTCCTCTCTAGCTTTTATGAGAGCATTTGTAATATGTTTTGTGAAAGCCAAATTTATAGCACTAGCATTGGGACTCTTAGCAAGTTTTTGCAAGAACTTTATAACTTCAGAGATGTGGCAATCATCAAAATCTAAATCATTACAATCTAAAGCAATGGGATTATCATCCCCAAGGTTGGAAAAAATTTCAGCAGTTTTATCACGAAGCGAGTTTCAGCGGTTTTAGCGGTTTCAGGTAATTTTGCGCGCTTTGCACTAGGAGTAGAAGCATTGCCAACACCAATTATTTTACCATTGATAGTAGGAGGTGCAGCAACATATAAATCATTAGCATTGCTAGTGGTGGTAATAGTCCAAACTTTAACTACATTTTCCTTTTTAGCTAGTTTTTCATTTCCTTCTCTATCCCACCTAGCACGCAGTTCAGCCATTAATCTTATATTCTCATTAATTCTAACTTGGATGGCATTTGCTGTAGTAACAATTTTATTTTCAATATCCCTATTAGGCATAACTTTCGATTTCAAAAGATCAACATCGGAGGCAAGACTATCAACTCTAGAAACAAGAATATCAATTTTATTGAGCTTTTCCTCAATAGATTTGTTAAAGGCAGTTTGTGTACTAATAAATTCTTTAAGCATGGCTTCAAGTCCAGGGGGTGTATTCCTATTATTGTTGTAAGAATTCCCATAAGAATTAGCATAACCGTTACCATTATTATAAGGATATGGCCTATAGTTATTACTAGAATTGTTCCGATAAGCATTGTTGTTGAAATTATTATTTCTAATGAAGTTTACATCAACATGTTCTTCTTGGGCAACCTGTGGGGACCCCGGACTAGCTGTCCGAAATACCCTGTTATGTATACAGTTCACGTTCCCATGATCAGTGTGCCGTGAACACATAACTGAACTGATATCAAATTACATCATCCTTTACAAAAAGGAATAAGAAAATTACAATAAGGTCACATGACCCATCTTTACAAGATAGCCTCGAAGGGCCTAATCTAATCATCAGAGTAGCAGAATCACTTCAGCAGCGTAGAGCCCAAGTCATCTGCCTTAACCCTACGAGCAGGCGGGCGGGAAGACGTTCCTAGCTCGCATAGACGTCGTCAACTCCTTCTTCATTTGTCGAAGTCCTCCGGGTCTGGCCAAGTAAATAGCCGGGGACAAAGCCGTGAGTACATTTGAATTGTACTCGCAAACCATCAAGAAGGTGATAACAATTCTAACTAAAGAAGACAAGAGAGGAAGAATAGTTTCTCCGGTGGATATAGCATGTGAAAGAGAATCAGTTTCTCTTGTGGATATAGCATCCCACATCACGAGTTGAAGGGGACACTAAGAAAGTCCTATGACATCACTATATCTTTGTTAAAGAAGAGTTCCTCTACATGAAACACTAGGAAGGGTCACCCACTCTTGTTTCATTTTCCTCGACCATCTCCACATGGTCGGCACAACATCTTTCCCGTACCCTTCCGGTACTTCCAACACACATTTCCTTTGGAAATCATTTTCAAAACCAAAACTCGACACAGCTCTGTAACGGCCATCCCAACCGTCCATGACCGCGGACGCGGCTATTCGAATAGTTTTGACTCTGCAGAGTTTGCACACTTTCACCACAACTATCCGGATACCTATCGTGTGGGCATCATCCCCGCATAACGACATATGCCACGACGGATACCCGGACATAACCTTTCGCCCATTCGACTTAACACGAGGTCCTACCCTATGGAGTATGTACCTCCCCGGCACCGTGGCAGCTCACCTCCTTTTGAGCGTGGCTCCACCGCCAAGCCAGGAGACCCATAGTGTCTTCCGGACGGGTCAGCCCCAAAGGCCTCCCGTTATACTATTGTCCCAACCTTGACAACCCGGACTCGGGGGTAACCGTACCCTTGTATAGTTGTGCGGTGCCTCATGCTAAGAAGAACAAACGTCAAGTTAAGCCCCGTGCCCACGTTGGAGTAGCTATGGTTGCGCTGTTTAGTTGTTCCGGGCGAATACAAAGAACCATGTGTCGTTTTTCTCAAAAACCCAAGTCACACACACTTTCCTCTTTCCAACCATCTTTGTCAAGATCCTTTCCTTTCATAAATCATACGCTTGGGTAAGATTGCCTCACCCAAGGTTTTCATAAACATTTACAACAAGGTAAACCTTGAGGGGTTCCCAACCTAAAGTTTCATGAGTTGAACTAATACAACACTATGGCCGAGATGAGAGTCATCACGCCATTGAGGGTATGAAAAAGAGGTATTGGAGTGGATCATACTTGCTTGAGCTAAGCATGTATTATGACAACACAAGAGGAAAATATACTTTCAGATTTGTGGTGCTATCTAACCCAATCAATAGATAGGGATGAGAATTGACCAACACCAACACCATTAAGGGAAAACAGGCATACTCATCACAATTTGAGAATACACCAAAAACATGGTATTGATACATCTACACTAGAAGGGGGTGTAGTATGAATCTTGTCCCGAGGTGGAACATATTCAAGCTAAATATAGAAAGCAAGTTGGATAGCAATGGCCATGATACCATACACCCAACCAATTACCAAGACCTTGACAAGATAAAACTACTAGAGGTACCATGCTTGCATCCAAGCATAGATGACAACAATATGGAGATCATCACACGTAGAACCAAGATGCTATTGATAGCACAAGATGACATCCAAAGAGACATCATATCGAGAGATCAAAAGATGGCTTGCCTTGGTGGCTTGTCCCTGGTCCTCTTCAAAACCTTCTCCAAAATTATCCCCTTCAACTTCTCCCTCGTTCGTATCTAGCGTCGCAAAAGTAAACAATACATACAATCAAAACATAACTCAAGAACCAAGGTGTGAATCAAATACAAATAAAAACATGCAGGGGAGTTGTGTGACAGTAATAAATCATGGTTTGGCCATTTTTAAAACAAAGGAGTGGCAAGGTTTTGAATACTTCAAATGGATTTTAATTCTATCATTGCATGTGACACACACACATTTGCAAACAGAGACCTATTTTCATAAACAGAGGGTATTAGTATTTTTCATAAATGGACGAGTAGAAAAAAAAATTAACACAATTGGATTCATTTAAAAATATTAATTTTCCAATTTTAGGAATTAGAAATACTAATCAGAATACAGTGATCATGTTTAATTAATTAAAAAATCGTAAAAAAAATCCTAAAAATATGAGGTCAGTGTCATCTGGTAGATATTTTCATACTTGTTCTACTGCACTTTGAATCACCTCAATCAGACATGCCAAACTAAAGTTATTAACAAAACAACACACCATACTGTTTCTATTTTTAATTTCTGTTTCATATATTTCAAACGAATTAACGGGGCGGGAAGTTTTTGGGCCGTGCGGGGTTGGGAAGTGGGCCGGCCCAGGTACTTTGCCAGGTGGAGAGGCGGAAGAAAAAAAATAAAAAGAAAGAAGAAGGGGCCCAGGCGGGCCAGGCCTTTGCATGGCCGATGTGGCCATGCAGGCCACGCAGGGCACGCACACGATCGGGAGACGGGCGGACGACCTGGGCGTCGCGTTCTTCTCCGCCCAGGCTCGCGCGTGACGGGCGTGAGGAGAAAAAGGGGCGGCCAGGGGCTCACCTGCGAGCAGCGGGATGGCCGGCGGAGGCTGGGCGGAGGGTCGGCGGGTCGAGGCCGTCGACGTGCGCCTCCAGCAGCTCCTCCACCTTCCGCAGGAGCTTCTCCCGGCTGTGCCTCTCCTCCGCAGATGCTCCCGATCAACAACGACGGCGGCAGCTCCCGGTGATCCTGGGCGGTGAAAAAGGGTAGGTTAGGACGGGGGAAGATGGGGGAGACGGAAGAAACAGAAAGGGAGAGGCGAGAGCGTCGGGCGTCCGTGACTGCGCACGTCACCCACGCGGTGGCAGCGGCGGTGCGGCCTCCTCCGGCGAGCAGCGAGGAAGGGGAGAGCTGTGGCTTCTCTGGTGGCCAAGAGGTGGGAATGGAGAGGAGTGGGGGTTGCTGTGAGGGGAAGGGAGTGAGCGGAGGACTCGGGTGCCTTCTTATAGCCAGGCACGGGCTCATGGTGGACGTGGTGTAGGGCGATGGAGCACAAGATCGGGGTGTGTGGGCTGCATGCGATTGGGCGGCTGGGTGGTGCCATCTTGCACGGCATCCAGTGGGGGATCTAGTGCAGCAAAAATCCCGGATATACGCGTGCTGAGTAGGTCACGGCGTGGTGGTTTCCGAGGCTGGACGTTGGTGTTCGATACGAACCAAATGATGTAACGGGGGTTAGGGAGGGATCTAGGGTGCTTGGATAGGGTCAAGCCACGGCGCCTTATAGGCCTAAAGAAGTGGAGAAGGCTGAGACGGCAAGGTTGCTTGGGAACGCACGAGCACGTCCGGAGCGGGGGTGACCACGTCGATGGCGAGCATGGGAGAGGCTCTTGCAGGGTGGGGCTGGCCTTGGGAGCATGCACGTTGGGTAGAGGGATGCCAGGGCACTATCATGGCGCAGCCTAGAGGGCTGGGGTGCTGGCTTCCTTCTTGACCAAGAATGGGTGACCACCCAAGGAAGGCTAGAAGAGAGGGAGAGACTAGGGCTAACTAGGTAGGCTCTCATGATGTCTTGGGGTAGTGTGAGGGCTGGCTGCTTGCTGACATTGTGTGGAGGGAGGAGGGGTAGGTTGCAAGCAAGGATCTCCTCAAGATATTGTCCAAGTGCATGAGCATGTGTCTCTCCCTTCTTCTACTACCATGCAAAGTCAAGAGGCACACTCTAGCACTTGGTGAGCTCGACCAGAGAGAGAGGGTGGGGTGAAGGTTTGTGGTAGCTTAATGATGGGTCAAGATAGGAGAGAGAGAGGAAGAGATATTTCCACTAAATACATCCATGCATGCTATGGCCGGCCAACCATGTTTGCATTGGCTCAAAAACCTTCTTTTTCCAAAGTGATATTTGTAGAACATAGGTTGGAAAGGAGTGTTTGATGTAAAGAAGATGCCATGCCAAAAAGTAATTTATTTGGTAAGGGTTTGGATCACTTAAGAAGAGTATGGCCCTAATTGAAGGAATTTTATTTGAACTTGCATTTGAAAGAAGAAGATTTGAGTTAAGAAGAGGTTTTAGTTGCTTAAAATAGTCTAGGTATAAAACTCTCCCTTTTAAGATAAGCAAGAAAAATAAATATCTAACATAAGTGCCATAAACAAGCACTTTGTTAAAAGAAAATATAATAAAGTGAAATGATTTGATAGAAACATTTTTAGGGTTGAAAAGGGATGGTATGAAGTAAAACACCACCCACATTCCACTTTTATAAATATTTGAAAAGTTTTGATAAAACTAAGATTAGTTTTGTAGTGAAAATAGAGAAGAATCTTACATAGGGTTTTTGGTAAATAAAATATTTTGGGAGAAGTGATCTCAAGGGTAGAGGATGGCTACATAATGTAGCTATCATCTTCACTCTTGGTTTTGTGGAGGTTAAACTTGAAATGAAGAAAAACCAAGGGGTAAAAGTTGGAAATGGGATCTAGTGGTGCAACATTGGATGGGGTATAAGATCAAGTGGAAAATATAGGTTGCAAAGGTGTTATGGGACAAGCAAGACGTCGAAGTTGTGGAGGGTGTCGCAAAGATGAGATCCATGCATTGAGATCACCTATAACAGTTGAGGGTGCTTGGAGATCAACTGCCAAAGTTTGGACATTTTAAGCCTGCCAAAACATCTTATTGACTTGGCTTCAAAACCAACAAGGATAAGTGGGTATAAGAGAGATTTTGTTAAAGGCAAGGACATGGTGGGGAAGTGGTCATGATAAGGTAGGTATAGGACCATGTGCATTGCCTTAGATGGCAAGAGATAGCTTAATCCAGGGGCTCCAAAATGGAACCAAGAAATAGATTTAGGACTTAGCCAAAGTTAGTGATGTCTTAGGGTTTTTGACTAGGGTATAAGAGAAGGATGTAGCAAGAGGTAGATGATACCAAATTTTGAATTAAGGATGTCTTGAGCTAGCTTAAACACAAAGAGGAATTTTAAGTAGGCACACACATGTATTTTATTTGGTAAGTTGTTTTGTTTTACCACTAGGGGTGTTGTGTCTTTGGGGTAGCTCAAGACAAAACTCAACTAAGCAAATCAAGACAATCCATCTACCGACGAGATCAAAGCAATTCATTATAACAAACAGATCAAGGCAATTCATCCAATTAGTCTATAGAAAAAGTTTTTGTTCCCCCTAATTTTTGCACTTTGGATAATTAAACATGCTTCCAAAAGTTGGGGTGTTACAGGGAAATTCCCTCCCGGAGGGGGAAATCGTCGCCATCGTCACCGCCATCGAGCTGGACTTCATTGGGATCATCATCACCATCATCTCCACCGCCGACACCATCATCTCCACCGCCGCACCTCGTCTCCGCTGTAACATCTAGGGTTGAATCTTGATTATTTCATTGGGGAAACTCTCTCGGTATTGATTACTCCTTGTTATTGATGCTATTGAGTGAAACCATTGAACCAAGGTTTATGTTCAGATTGTTATTCATCATCATATCACCTCTGATCATGTTCCATATGATGTCTTGTGAGTAGTTCGTTTAGTTCTTGAGGACATGGGTGAAGTCTAAATGTTAGTAGTGAACTATGTTGAGTAATTGTTGACTGCCAAAACCCACCGGCGGGCAGCGGCCTTGTCAACACCGTAGAGCCGGGGGGAGCCTAGAGCTGCGGCTGGCTGAGACCCCTCCGAGCGACGGCCCGCAATGCTCTTCTGGTCACACGCGGCGTTGCGAAGTGCAAGGGCGTGCCACCCGACCTATACATGGTCGGGAAGGTGATGAGATTGCCTCGCTTAGTTTCTGCAGGGCATACATGTAAACGTTAAATACGAGCCTCGATCGGCTCTCGGGTTATCCCGTGAATCGGCTCAAAGAGCCGATCCACCCATGATCCGTACGGGGTGTACGAATACTTGGTGGTCCTGCTTGATCAAGATGAAGCTAATGAGATCTACGACGATTTAGGGTTTTCACCACATAATCGGATCATCCTACTCCGAGGTTGGGCCGGATGGCCACGCACGGTGCTCGTAAGCCGATCCTAAACAAGGCCGGAAAACCAACATGAAGTTGATCCTAGGAACATCCCGTTTAGGACTTGCGAACGCCACCCTACGTGCCACGGGATCCTCCCCCTTTGTAAGGCCAAACTATTGCAGATATTAAACTAATCCTTGTAGAACAAGGAGCAATCGTAACGGATCAGATCTACTAAATAATGATCAAGCGGGGTGCCGCCCCACACCCGAGATAGGCGTGAGGACGGCTAGATATGCAAGGGTTGCACTACGTAAGCATGCTTAAACGAAGAACAATGCTAACCCTAACACATCTAATGATAACTACGTTGCTCGCCATCAAAAGCGCTTCAGTACGAGCAACGCATGAACAACGTGGGGCTTGTGCTGCCTAGATCGCAAGATGCGATCTAGGCAGCATGTCGCTTACCCGATAGAAACCCTCGAGACGAAGGAGTTGGCGATGCGCCGAGATTGGTTTGTTTTTGGGGTTGAACGTGAGTTGTTGTTTATTCCATAAACCCTAGGTACATATTTATAGTCCAGGGGACTTTCTAATGTGGGCATGCACTAAACCGTGCACGACTAAGATTCTATCTCTAAACTAAAACAGATCTAATATGTTAGAGATACACGGGCAATTAAGCCCAACTTGGTATAAAAGGCCGATTCATGTAATTCTCCACGTATATTTCCTTAAACCCATCTTGACTGCGGCCCACCTCCGACTTGGTCAAATCTTGGTGATAACACATGCCCCCCTGGTTTTGGAAATATCATTTCCAAAATCATCATGCTCTTCTCTCGTCGGGTCATGTCGTGGCATCACCGTTGCAGTACCTCTTGTCTCTTCATATTTTGCAGTGAGGAGCCATGATGCCGATAATGAAGGCAGCGAGATTTAGTGACATGGCATCAGTGGTATGCAAACAATCGGCTCTCCTTGAACAATCGGCTTTTTTTTAAAAAACCCTCTTTTAATACTGAAGAAGCGTTTCCAGCCAGCCGTTTTGCCGATAGTCGAAATCACACGATCTTTTTTTAAAAAGGAAACCGATGGCGCCGCATCGGTCTCTCTCATAAACACACCGGGTAACGTTGAGCTAGCCATCCTTCCAAACGGTAACCCGCGACCTCCATCTGCAAAGACAGAGTCAGATCCCCAAATAGTCGCCTGAGCAGTTCCAATCCACCACCCCCTACACAGATCTCGACCGCGCGGCTTCCAATTTCTTCAACGCATCTCATGGCGGAATCAGCTAACACCGGTACCACGGTTTTCGGACCGAAGGTAATCCCCAACCTCTTCTCGCCGTTTGACTTTGACACGGGATTAATGCAAACGCCCGAATTAATGCCTCGTTCCGCCACTAATTTAGGTTTCGGACATTCTTCCGCCACATCCTTCTCTCGCAAATTCGATGTGCCTCGGTCCTCGTTCTTCCGAGAGCCCTGCCCCGTTAATCTCATGCGAAGCTAACGGAATCCCCTTTGTGAGCCAAAACCTAGATTCGACTTCCTGGGCCGACCGCACCGCGAGCCCGGCCCAATCCCCCGAAGGTTGGGTGGCATGGTACAGATAGGGTATCAAAATCCCACTATGCCACTTGGGAAACCATAGGAATAGCCGATGCCCTGTCATTATCGCTGTCTCCTCTTGAGAAGAATGAGAACATCTTGAAAACCATCGGCTACTTCGGTCCGACGCACCGAACCTGTTTCATGTTTGGTCATGGCCCTATGACTCCGACCCTGCTGGATGTGGCCATGATCACGGGGCTAGACATTGCATCTCCCGGCCCTTCCGCATTCAAGCTGCCAAAGGTCCCTTTCACTCTCTCCTCTAAAAAAGAGTGTACCAGCTGGGGTGCCTATCTCAATCGTTATATGAAAACCAAAGGCCCGAGTGACGAGAGGGAGCACACGGCCTTCTTGAACTTCCGGTTGGAGCACTTCATATTCCGTGGTCCGTCACTTGCTCCTACCAAGAACTACCTCTCCCCGGCCTATGAACTCGCCAAAGGCACCCAACTTGGTCTAGGCAAGTTATTCCTTGGAGAGATTTATCGATCCCTCCAACCGATGTCACGTCAAACTTGTTCACCCGCAAGACGAGTTAAAACCGGCGGCCCTCGGTGGTTCATTCAACCGTGGGCCCAACTATACTTCCAAAGCCAAATCCCGGACTTCCCATCGCTGACCAACCGCACCTTTCCGGATGAAAATGGCAAGGAAATTCGATGCACCGGCTACGGCCAAGCCCCGTATGGTCTCCCGGGTAGCGATTGATCCCCAAGGAAGCGAGCAGGGTGGTTTAAGATTTTCTTCCAGGGTTTAGACAACCCCCTGTTCCACCCTTATACTCGAATCGGCAAATTTTGAAAACCCCGTCTCTTTCCGATTGGACGACTTTGCCGATGACGCCGGCACACGGCACTTGTACTCCCTCATGATTCGTCCTTGCTTTCTCCCTGTTGGCATGAGCACCTCGAACCGGATCATCAAGCCCGGTTATGAGTGTTATCAACCAGTAATAGCGGCTCGGCAGCTTGGTCTCGGACAGGTGCCCCCACACTTCTTCCTACACCACCTGACAGCAAGTAGAGCTGAACTGCCTGACATCCTCACCGCCCAAAGGTGCTATACCTTCTTCGACGCCTTGGTCATACCAATTCCCCACGACCTCCATTTCTCCTTCACCACCGACGGTTTTGAAACTTGGTGGTCTATGTGGAAGACCCATGTCTTCAGGAGGGCACTAGGACCGCAGCTGAAGGAGCTTGACGCCGAATATGATCCCCCGCCGACCAGGTACCGTCACTTAAGTATTTCTTGTAACCGCCTTATGGTGATTGTCCGTGAGCCGACTCTCTTCTCTTGGCGGCAACACGATGGCCCAGCTCCTACACAAGCCGACGGCTCCCCTTTCGTCTTTCTTCCTCCGGCACCGCGTGGTTCTCTTCTCGCGAGTTCGCCTCCCCGAAGAAAGTTATAATGCAGAGTCAGCCGATTTCACCGAAATCGGCTTCTAAGAGTAAAGCATCTTCGGGGCCCGTTGCCCCCCGAGCCTCGACTCAGGCGAGGACGGCGGTGAGGAAGGTAGCGGCCGGGAAAACCCTGAAGCGTAAAGCTCCGGCCCAGGAAAGCTTGCGTGTAAGTTGGTTCAGACCCTGCGGTGTTCGTCCGCTTTTTTCGGAGAATTTGTTCATGACGCGCTTGTATCCTTTCCTACAGGCCTCTCATCGAAGGATCCTCCAGGCGGAGCCGAAGAAACCAGCCGGGGAGAATCGAACTCGGGTGATTCCGAGAGGTCCACTACCCGGAGTCGAGACGGCTTCGCCAGCGCCGGCTTCCAAGAAGAGGTTGATCACCGGAACCCCTGTTCCTCAGGCCCCGACCAGATCAGGGTTACGTACGAAGCACCGTTGTGTCAAAAGGGCTCGTAAGAACCCACCAACCTCTTCATCAAGCCAGGAGGTCTCGAATGTAATGATCTTCGAGGTCACGCTTTCATGCTTGTCCCATTATCATTTGGATCGGCTAATCACTTCCTCTTGTAGGCCGCCGAAACTTCTAGCGGGGATGTTGAGGAGGTACGAGAGGCCGTCCGCTACCCTGGGTCTAGCTGCCCCGACGCCCGCGGCTGTACGAGCGGTTGATTCAACCGAGTCCCCAGAAAAGCCGATCGTTACTGCGCCGGCTGCTCCTTCCCCCTTGGGAGAGGTATGTTTTTTTTTTTTTTTTTTTTTTTTTTTTTTTTCTTTCTTTTGGTTCTGTCAGTTCCTTGTCACCTGCTAAACTCACTGTGTTTGCCTTGCCAGGGTTGTGATCTCTCGAGCTTGCTTGCGTTCGACCCAGCATCCATCGATCCCACCCCTTCCAAGGCAAGTGGGGAGCCAGACATCAGCACGGTCCGTGGCCAGCTCCAGCGCCTCAAGGACTTGCTCTCTACCTCTATTGAGGCTCTGATTGAGAATTCCGAAGAAGTCAAAGGCATCCTCGCGGGTATCCATTCTCATCTCCCTATGACCCTGCAAGTGAAGCTTTGGCCCGCCGTCACCCTGTCGGTCTTCAAGTCACGGATTCAATCCGCTCGCCAAAGGATTACTCTTCGCCACTCCCAACTTCCGCTCGAGAGCCGATATTGCCGAGAAGTGCCGACGGCTCAATGAGAAAAAGGCTGCTCCGGACGCCAAGACGGATACTTCTGCCACCCGTGCCGAACTCGAAACCTTGCACAAGGAGTTGGAGGACCTCGAAGAGAGGGTAAGGGTGACCAAACAGCTCATCCAAGATAAGGAGGCCCTTGTCGCCCGCTCTGAAGAAGAAGCAAAAGATCTCACAGCCGATCTGAAGACCGATCTGGCTGAAATCCGTTCCCTGAGCAATCAGCCGGTGACGGGCAAAGACGCGGATGATGAAGCTGAGATTGCCGAGGCGGAACGCATCCGTGTTGATGCTATTATCGCCCTCGGCGTGTTTCTCCAGATGAGGGCTTTCATAGACAAATGATTCTGCTTCTCGGTAGGGCCTTGATATGTTGATCGCTACGTTTGCAACGTTTTGCTTCTCTCCTTCTTGTTTTTTTTTTATTATTAGCCGATTTTCCACCGGCTATCGTTTTTTTTTTTTTTTATTATTAGCCGATTTTCCACCGGCTATCGTTTACCATCTGTCCGGCGTGGTGACCGTATGCCTCCCTCGAGCCGAATCTGTCCGGTAACTACGGATATCGGCTCGCGTTACGCCCAGGCGCTGTATTTGCGAGTCAGCCCCGTTGGGACTCGTGTAGTCGACGTGGCTGCTGTCCGTTAGATCGCCGCTTGACCCAAGCAACCATGTGGTGAACATAACCTCAGTCGGATCGTCGGAAATCTGGGGCACCAGGCTCCGTCGGGAGGACGAGTAATGCGTCCGCATCAGCCGAAGTCATCGCTATCGGCCTTCCTTTGATTGTTTGTTTCGCGCATCAGCCGAGCAACGTAGTTACCCGGCAGATCCTCGTAGGTGACTGGCGTGCCGTCCGCCATCTCAGATGTAGATGGCGATGTGGTTGATGTAGACGATTGTCCCACCGGGCGTGCCAGAATGTGTTGACTGCCAAAACCCACCGGCGGGCAGCGGCCTTGTCAACACCTGTAGAGCCGGGGGAGCCTAGAGCTGCGGCCGGCTGAGACCCCTCCGAGCGACGGCCCGCAATGCTCTTCCGGTCACACGCGGCGTTGCGAAGTGCAAGGGCGTGCCACCCGACCTATACCCGGTCGGGAAGGTGATGAGATTGCCTCGCTTAGTTTCCTGCGGGGCATACATGTAAACGTTAAATACGAGCCTCGATCGGCTCTCGGGTTATCTCGTGAATCGGCTCAAAGAGCCGATCCACCCATGATCCGTACGGGGTGTACGAATACTTGGTGGTCCTGCTTGATCAAGATGAAGCTAATGAGATCTACGACGATTTAGGGTTTTCACCACATAATCGGATCATCCTACTCCGAGGTTGGGCCGGATGGCCACGCACGGTGCTCGTAAGCCGATCCTAAACAAGGCCGAGAAAACCAACATGAAGTTGATCCTAGGAACATCCCGTTTAGGACTTGCGAACGCCACCCTACGTGCCACAGGATCCTCCCCCTTTGTAAGGCCAAACTATTGCGGATATTAAACTAATCCTTGTAGAACAAGGAGCAATCGTAACGGATCAGATCTACTAAATAATGATCAAGCGGGGTGCCGCCCCCACACCTGAGATAGGCGTGAGGACGGCTAGATATGCAAGGGTTGCACTACGTAAGCATGCTTAAACGAAGAACAATGCTAACCCTAACACATCTAATGATAACTACGTTGCTCGCCATCAAAAGCGCTTCGATACGAGCAACGCATGAACAACGTGGGGCTTGTGCTGCCTAGATCGCAAGATGCGATCTAGGCAGCATGTCGCTTACCCGATAGAAACCCTCGAGACGAAGGAGTTGGCGATGCGCCGAGATTGGTTTGTTTTTGGGGTTGAACGTGAGTTGTTGTTTATTCCATAAACCCTAGGTACATATTTATAGTCCAGGGGACTTTCTAATGTGGGCATGCACTAAACCGTGCACGACTAAGATTCTATCTCTAAACTAAAACAGATCTAATATGTTAGAGATACACGGGCAATTAAGCCCAACTTGGTATAAAAGGCCGATTCATGTAATTCTCCACGTATATTTCCTTAAACCCATCTTGACTGCGGCCCACCTCCGACTTGGTCAAATCTTGGTGATAACAGTAATATTTAATGGTTTGATATTTAAGTTGTGGTGTTATTCTTCTAGTGGTGTCATGTGAACGTCGACTACATGATACTTCACCTTTATGGGCCTAGGGGAATGCATCTTGTATTCGTTTGCTAATTGTGGGGTTGCCGGAGTGACAAGCAACTCTGAACCCCCGTTGGTATATCGATGCATGAGGGATAGCAGGATCTCAGAGTTTAAGGTTGTGGTTAGATTTATCTTAATTACTTTCTTGTATTTGCGGATGCTTTCAAGGGGTTTAATCACAAGTATGTATTAGTCCTAGGAAGAGCGGTGCATTAGCGTAGGTTCACCCACACAACACTTATCAAAACAATAAAGATTAATCAACTATATGAAGCGAAAGCACTAGACTAAATTCCCGTGTGTCCTCAAGAACGTTTGGTCATCATAAGTAAACAAACCGGCTTGTCCTTTGTGCTAAAAAGGATTGGGCCACTTGCTGCAATTATTACTCACACATTTTACTTACTTGTATTTTATTTGTCTGCTATATCAAAACCCCCTAAATACTTGTCTGTGAGCATTTACAGTGAATCCTTCATCGAAACTGCTTGTCAACACCTTATGCTCCTCGTTGGGTTCGACACTCTTATTTATCAAAAGTACTACTATACACCCCCTATACTTGTGGGTCAGCAAGACTATTTTCTGGCTCCGTTGCCGGGGAGTGAAGCGCTATTGGTAAGTGGAATTGGTAAGGAAAACTTTTACTGTACATGCTGTTTTTATTTATGCCTGCTGCTATAATTCATTATGGAGAGATCTTCTCTTGAATTCCTATTTGGAAAATCTACTACTACTGCAACGGTAGTGGATGAGGCGCCAGGCGAGAAAGAGATTCCATATAAAATACCTATGAAAATTATTGAACGTGTTGTGGATAACCGCTATGAAGGGGATGGAACTGTCCATCCTGGAGATCATTTATTGTTTTTACATGAATTATGCGGGTTATTCAAGTGTGTAGGTATTTCAATGGATGAAGTTAGAAAGAAACTATTCTCTATGTCGCTATCTGGTAAAGTGGCACATTGGTATAAATTGTTGAGGAATGGGAACTCTCTTGATTGGAAGGATATTGTGCCTTTATTTTATTCTAAATTCTATCCTCCAAGTGAAATTCACAAAGACCGGAACCGCATATATAATTTCTGGCCTCATGATGGAGAGAGTATTGCCCAAGCATGGGGGAGATTGAAGTCTTTAATGCTCAAATGCCCCATTCATGAGCTTCCTGGTAATATCATCATTGATAATTTCTATGCAAGACTTTCTTTTCAAGATAAAACCTTGCTGGATACTGCTTGTTCTGGATCATTCACGCGCAACAAAGAAGAGTTTAAATGGAACCTTCTTGATCGGATTCAGGAGAATACTGAAGGATGGGAGAACGACAAAGGTCGAGAGTCAGGTATAAATTATGATTATGAATGCATTGAAACTTTTATGGATACTGATAAATTTCGTAATATGAGTGCTACTTATGGTCTTGACTCTCAAGTTGTTGCAAATTTTTATAATTTTTTTGCCTCTCATTTTGAATTGCCTAGGAAGAATTTTAATAAGTATCATGAACCTTACAAAGATAAAACTGATTCACCTATAGGTAAATGTATTGAAGTTAAAACTGTTGATCATATTTTTCCTGAAGCTTCTATTGAAAAAACTCCTTTTCCTGCTAAAATGAAGGAGTATTCTGTTATAACTAGTGCGGTTAATAAAAGTGCAAAGAAACCTATAGAACCTGAGGAGCAAATAAATGTTGAACCTGCTATTGCAATAGTTAAAGATCTTGTGACCGAAAATTTAGAAGATGGTGACATCATTTTCTGTGAAGGTGCTTCTAATATTGTTTCACATCCTAGTAAGTCTAGTAAAGCCAGTGTTCCTATGCTCCCTGTTAGAATTGGTGATCATTGTTATTATGGTTTATGCGATATTGGTGCAAGTATTAGTGCCATTCCTTATGAGCTTTACAAGGAAATCATGCATGAAATTGGTTCTTGTGAACTTGAAGATATTGATGTGGTTATTCGGCTAGCTAATATAGAAACTATATCTCCTATTGGTATTGTTCGAGATGTGGAAGTTCTATGTGGTAAGATTAAATATCCTGCTGACTTTTTGGTACTTGGTTCTGCTGCTAGTAAGACTTGTCCTATCATTTTTGGTAGACCTTTTCTAAATACTTGTGGAGCTATTATAGATTGCAAGAAGGAGAAAATTGTGACTAAATTTGCTGGTGAATCTTATGAGTTTAATTTCTCTAAATTTGCCAAAGCTCCTTATAAAGCTGAATCGCCTAATGAAGATTTTAGAGTTGAACAGTGTGCATCTATTGCTCTTGCTCCTAATAGTCCTTTGCAGCAACATTTGGAGGATCATGAGTGAAGTCTTTAGGGAAGAAAGGAATGAGCTTGATGAAATTTTCCTTCGTCAACCAATTCTTAAACATGACTTACCGGTTGAAGATCTAGGTACAACACCACCGCCAAAGGAAGATCCTGTTTTTGATTTGAAACCGTTGCGTGATAATCTTAAGTATGCTTATATTGATGATAAGAAAACATATCATGTTATTATTAGTGCTAAGCTTTCAGGTTCTGAGGAAGAAAGATTATTGGAAATATTGAAGAAACACCGAGGAGCTATTGGCTACATGATAACCCACAAGTATAGGGGATCGCAACAGTCTTCGAGGGAAGTAAAACCCAAATTTATTGATTCGACACAAGGGGAGGTAAAGAATACTTATAAGCCTTAACAACTGAGTTGTCAATTCAGCTGCACCTGGAAAAGCACTAGTAACGGGGGTGATGTGAAAGCAGCGAGTAATATGAGAGCGATAGTAACAAGTAATACGCAGCGACGAGCATGATAATACGAGAGCAATGGCACCTAAAAGTAGTTGATACTACTTCCAATGTCATATAGGAACGAGTATATGATGATGAGAGATGGACCGGGGTTCCCAGCTATCTACACTAGTGGTAACTCTCCAATAACAAGTGTTGGGTGAACAAATTACAGTTGGGCAATTGATAGGATTGAAATAGCATTAAGACAGAATCATCAAGATTATTAATCATGTAGGCATGTTTTCCATATATAGTCATACGTGCTCGCAATGAGAAACTTTGCATAACTTCTTTTGTCCTACCAGCCGGTGGCAGCCGGGCCTCTAGGGAATCTACTGGAAATTAAGGTACTCCTTTTAATAGAGCACCGGAGCAAAGAATTAACACTCCGTGAAAACATGTGATCCTCATATCTAAGCCTTCCCCTCCAGTTATTCCGATTCTTGTCGTCACTCCGGGGCCTCGGGTTCCGGACATAGACATGTGCAAACAACTTGTAGATACAATCTAAACAATAAGTATAGAGCTTAAATCTAAGATCATGCCACTCGGGCCCTAGTGACAAGCATTAAACACAACAAGATTGCAGCAACAATAAATTCACAAACTTTATAGATAGACAAATCATAATGTAACAATCCATCGGATCCCAGCAAACACAACACCGATTACATCAGATGAATCTCAATCATGTAAGGCAGCTCGTGAGATCATTGTATTGAAGTACATGGGGGAGAGACTACCAACTAGCTACAGCTAGAAACCGTAGTCCATGGGGGAACTACTCACGGAGCATGATGGAGGCGGTGGCGTCGATGGAGATGGCTTCCGGGGGCACTTCCCTGTCCCGACGGCGTGCTGGAACAGAGATTCTGTCCCCCGAATTGGCGTTTCGCGATGGCGGCGGCGCCCCTGGAGTCTTTCTGGAGTTTCGTCAATTGGTATCGAGATTTTAGGTCGCGGGGGACTTTATAGGCGAAGAGGCGGAGTCGGAGGGGCCACGGGGCCCCCTCCCCATAGGCTGGCGCGGCCAGGGGCCACCCGCGCCGCCTTATGGTGTGGGCCCCCTGCTGCCCGCCTCCGACTCTCCTTCGGTGTTCTGGAACCTCCCGGGGAAAATAAGATATTTGGTCTTTGTTTCGTCGAATTCCGAGAATATTGCCCGAACAACCTTTATGGAACCAAAAACAACATAAAACAGGAACTGGCACTTCGGCATCTTGTTAATAGGTTAGTTCCGGAAAATGCATGAAATCATTATAAAGTGTGAGCAAAACATGTACCTATTGTCATAAAACTAGCATGAAACATCAGAAATTATAGATACGTTGGAGACGTATCAAGCATCCCCAAGCTTAGTTCCTACTCGCCCTCGAGTAGGTAAACGATAAAAAAGAATAATTTCTGTAGTGACATGCTACTTACATAATCTTGATCATACTATTGTAAAGCATATGAGATGAATGCAGTGACTCAAGGCAATGATCTATAGTTTGCTAACAAATAGATAACATATAGCAAAACTTTTCATGAATAGTACTTTCAAGACAAGCATCAAAAGGTCTTGCATAAAAGTTAACTCATAAAGCAATAAATTCAAAGTAAAAGGCATTGAAGCAACACAAAGGAAGATTTAAGTTTCAGCAGTTGCTTTCAACTTTCAACATGCATATTTAGAGTTAGCTTAAATTTAGAGGAAGACGAAGTCTTCCACCCTTAAAATCGTTCATCGGGGAGGGGGCGTTAAAAACTGTAAGCTTCGGCCACGAGTCTTGTCGGGCCTTCTTGGAGAAGCCATTGATCTCCCGTCTTGAGTTGAACATCTTCTGAGGGCGTGGTGTAGTCCACGACTTCAAGAGGGTTTTGTGCAGTCCCACGTTTTCCAACGGTGTTTTAAGAAAGTTTTAAAATTTTAGGGTTAGCTCCAACTTTTAGTGGAAGACGGAGTCTTCCACCCTTAAGATTTTTCATCGGGCTTTCGAAAAAAACTCAGAGAGTATGCCTTGCGGTCCTGTCGGGGGTTTCTGAAGAAGTCGTCGATCTTCCTTGTTCAGTTGAAGAATCTTCAGGGGTGACGTGCAGACCACAACTTCAAGAGGCACTCACGGTGTTAACTGAGCCATATGGGACGCGCGGCGAGTTAGTAAGTTGAAGAAAAGCCTGGTTGGTATCCATATGAAGCCGCAACAGAGGGTGTCGAAGACAATCTTCAGCTTGCGGGTTGGTGCTAACTTACAGCAGTTGGTGAGTGGTAAGTTGCACCTAGTCTTAAGTTCTTGAGGTATCTTCCGGAGTCTTCACTTGATGAGGACCAGATGAACCATGTAATGTTAGATGGTGTGTTAGAGGGTGGTTTCCAAGAAGATATCCTCAAGGTTAGCGCAATTATGCTCTAAGGTTAGAACAAGTTAGTAAGTCTTCTGGTAGAGGTGAAGTCACTCTTGAAGGTAGGGGCTTCTGCTTTCTTGATGAAGTGGAGATGCTTCAGCGGATCTTGAAGGTATTGGCTTTTGCTTTGTTGGCGTAGTAGAGATGCTTCAGATGACCTTGAAAGTAGTCGGCGTAGATAGGGGTCTGAGTTAGTTTCCCTGATGGTTTGAAAAACAACTGCTAACGAGTTTAGCGTTAGAGTCTTTCGTTAATCTACCCAACTAACTAGCAGTTACCAATACATCGGCGAGGCAAACTTTAATTCTATCATTGCATGTGACACCCATACAACCATAACCAGAGACAAAATACCACTAACAGAGGCTACTGGTATTTTTCCTAGATGCACAGTAACAAAACAAGATCAACACAATTGGAATCATTCAAAAATATTTATTTTTCAATTTTTGAGACTCAAAATACTAACCAGAAACAGTGATCAAGTTTTATTTATTAAAAATCGCACAAAAATCCTAAAAATACAAGGTCAGTGGCATCTGAAAGATAATTTCATACTGGTTCTAGTGTAATTGGAATCACATCGATCGGAGCTGCCAAACTATTTTTATTAGCAAAACAGTACACTGGCAGATTTCCATTTTTAATTTCTGTTTTACAAATTTCAAACAATTAAAAAGGGCGGGAACGTCTAAATAGCAAGACATACATGCACACAGCAAACAGATACAAACACTCAAGGCAGCACACTAGGGAACTACAAGCAATCATCAAACCAGACATGGTACTCTAAGTACCCAAAAATTCCTAATGCGCGGGGGTAGCTCAATCGAAGCGATTGAGTTTGTCCTATCCATCCTATTGGATTTGGGGCTGGTCACATATGTTGGCATCTTCATCTTGTTGGCATCGTCTTCAATAAGCATTCTTGTAGCAGTTGGTGGCAAAGCAGGCCTGGGGTTGTCTCGTCGATGTTGAGGGGGAGGCAAAAACTGTGTAGAACTTCTAGTCTCGACATCCCGGAAATATGAGGTCTTTGAAGGGGTATCTGTTGAGGTGCTCCCGAAGTCGAGATCTTCTCGTGGCTGGCCTAGAAATTACTAGTCTAGAAATTGAGGACTTGATCCCTGACGACTGCAAAAAGTGCGAGCCCATGGAGGAAGAAGGTCAGCTCCTTGACAGACTTTGGTGACAACCAAAGGCATGATCTTATTATCCCTTTATGTGCAGGACTAACTCGACGTCCGATCTTCAATAGTTGTCGTTGGATGTACAAGAGTCTTCATGAGAGATTGATCCATCTTTGAGTTAGAGTCATCGGTCTGAGTTGGGGACACCGTCCAACATGTAGGTTTGAAGAGGATGAGACAATAGAGTAAGAAATTGTCGAACATTTTAATAAAGTGGAGAGATAAGAATTTAGAAGTTTTTTTTGAAGAAGTAATAGGAGTAGAAGCTATGCTTCCAACTAAGGAAAGAATTTGTTTCGTAAATAGTTTTTCCCAAGTACTTGTTTCCTAACTAACGTCCATGCTAACTAAGGTCTCCTACAGTCAGGATGGCTCTGATACCAGCTCTGTGGGGACCCCGGACTAACTGTCCGAAATACCCTGTTATGTATACAGTTCACGATCCCATGATCAGTGCGTCGTGAACACATAACCGAACTGATATCAAATTACACCATCCATTACAAAGCGGAATAAGAAAATTACAATAAGGTCTCATGACCAAACTTACATAATAGCCTCGAAGGGCCTAACTAAACATCAGAGTAGTATCATCACTTCAACAGCGCGGAGCCCAAGTCATCTGCCATAAACCCTACAGGCAACTGACTGGGAAGACGTTCCTAGCTCGCATAGACGTCACCAACTTTTTCTTTATCCATCGTGTTCCTCCAAGTCTGGCCAAGTAAATAGCCAGGGACAAAGCCGTGAGTACATTTGGAATTGTACTCGCAAACCATCAGGAAGGTACTTTGCAAGAGTGCAAGATAACAAGTGCTAATCTAGATGACAAGAGGGAAGAGATAATTTCCCTTGTGGAAATAGCATGTAGAAGAGAAGTAGTTTCTCTTGTGGATAAAGCATGTAGAAGAGAAGTAGTTTCTATTGTGGATATAGCGTCCAAACATCTTAGAAGAAGGGGATACTCAAAGGGTTCTATGACATCTCTATATCTTTGTTGAAGAAGATACTTCAAAAGAGTTCTACAACATAAAACACTAGGGAGGGGGTAACCCAATTTGTTTCCTTTCCGACCATCTCCATATGGTCAACCAAACCATTCCCGTACCCTTCCGGTACTCCGAAAACAAGTTCCTTTCTTTCATTTTCCAAACAATTTTTGTAAACCAAAAACACATCAGGCTAAGCAACAGCCATTCCAACCGTCCATGACTGCGGACGCGGCTATTCGAATAGATTTTACTCTGCAGAGTTTGCACACTTGCCCCACCTCTATCCGGATACCTATCGTGTGGGCATCATCCCCGCATAACAACATATGCCACGACGGATACCCGAACATAGCCTTTCGCCCATTCGACTTAGCAAGAGGTCCTACCCTATAGAGTATGTACCTCCCCGGCACCGTGGCAGCTCACCTCCTCTTGAGCGTGGCTCCACCGCCAAGCCAGGAGACCCATAGTGTCTTCCGGACGGGTCAGCCCCGAAGGCCTCCCGTTATACTATTGTCCCAACAATGACAACCCGGACTCGGGGGTAACCGTACCCTTGTATAGTTGTGCGGTGCCTCATGCTAAGAAGAACAAACGTCAAGCTAAGCTCCGTGCCCATGTTGGAGTAGCTGTGGTTGCGCGGGTTAATTGTCACGGGTGAATACTTAGACGCCAAAGTTTTCATAAACAAGATTCTCTTTCCAACCATCTTTGCCAAGATCCTTTTCTTTCATAAACACACACTTAGGTAAGTCCAACTCACCCAAGGTTTTTCGAAGTTCTTTTCAACAAGGTATTTTTCCAAGGGGTTCCCAACCTATAGTTTCATGTAAGAACTAAGAGACAACAATGGCGTGATGCTAGCCATCATACCACTAAGGAGATGATAATTGAGGTGTCAAGGGGATCATACATACTTAGGATAAGCATGCATAGGGACATCATAAATAGCATGATTCAACAAGGGTCATGATGTTAATCATCATACCACTAAGAAGATGATAATATAGGTGGTCAAGGGGGCATACATGCTTAGAGTAAGCATGCATAAGATCAACAAGGGGTTCAAAACATTGGAGAGTAAGTATGTATAACAGCAACAAGGGGTTCACAAACTTGGGAGTAAGTATGCATGGCATCAACAAGGGGTTTAAGATACGACAAGGGCATGATGCTAACCACCATACCACTATGGGGTGCAAAAAGGGTGTCAAGAGGTCGACACACACAAGACAAGTGGGCGTATCCATCACACTTAGAGGGGTACACCAAGAACATGATGATGAAGACCACCATTTCACTAAAGGGGGTTGTAGGTGAGGTGTCAAAGAGAATAAACATGCTCATGGTGAGCATGCTCCATCAACATAAGTAGAAACAACACAAGATAGATCGAGAGACAAGAATAACAACAAAGCAACCACAATATGTGATTAAACATTCAGAGATCAAGAGATGGCTTGCCTTAGCTTATTTGTCCCTGGACTTCTTCAACTCCATCAATATAAGAATCCCAACAATAAAAATAAAATCCTCGCTCGAACCACTTCTCCTTCTTCTCCGAATTGTTCGCATCTAACGCCGGAAAATATAAAAGAACACAATCAACACATTGCACCAATCATAACAAGCATGCAACAATCAACAATCAAAAGCTAATCACTCTACTAAGTCTAACATATTAAGTACTTATATATACTACCAAGCAACTAAAAGAGAACCCATTTTATTTACCTAGTAAAGGTATGAGAGTATCACAACTTAGCAATTGCCTCTCTCGGTATCACCATGGCACAAGCTAGGTACCCCCTGGTAGATAACATCATAAAGAGGACAAGAGCATTAGTTTGACATTACAAACATCCACAACATAATTTCAAACATTTTTGGAAAAGTAGAAATCAGTTTTCCTAATTAAATTTGCTCACTTAACACTATACAATAATAGGAAGCAAGCAAGATACCACACCATTTGAAAACTCAAGCTAAACAAAAGAGCTAATGTTAAGTTGCAGGGGTTTTGTTTTGCAATCATAAAACAAGGGTTGCCCATCTCTACTAAAAGAGTTGGTCAAGAGTTTTAAATAAACCGAAATGTTTTGCTTCAACAATGCACGTCACACATACACATTACTAACAGCAACAAATATGCATGAACAGAGACTAATAATATTTTTCCTAGATGGCCAGTACTAATACAGGACTAACCCAATTGGAATCACCCAAAAATATTAATCCTACAATTTTAGGAATTTCTTTGAATCTGACTGTACAGAAAACAAGATCTGTAATCCATAAATCGTAGAAAAATCCTAAAAATATGAGGCCACTAGCATTTGAAAGGTATTTAAACAGAGATGCCTACACAATTGGATTTGGGTTCAAATTGTTTCTGAAACTCTCACCAATGGATTGACAAGTTTACTGCATGTCTGTACCATTTTCTTTCTCTCTGAAGTTACAGAACAGATAAAGTTTTTAAACTTGTTTGAGGTGATTAAGAAAATATTCAGCAGTCCTACAAAATTGGAATCACTCAATTAGGTTCAAAAATGGATTTTTTGTGATTTAAAAGCTAACAGCCATGTCTGCAGAACACACAGATCAAGTTTAATTCACCAAAAATCGTACACAAATCAAAAAGAATATGAGGTCAGCTGAATCTGAAAGGTAATTAATAGGTGGTTCTTACCCAACTTGTTTCACTCCAAAATTCGTTTCCAAGCTCCTGGTTTAATTCGACAAAGCTAGATCTGACCAGATATTGATCTGTGAATCATTTCAGTTTCTGGAGGTCAATCGAAGTGAAACCACCCCCAAAATGAAGGTATTTAGGAGGGCTTTCACCCACAGTTGAGTTTGCTCAAAAAGGTTTTGTAAAACGGGATAAATCTAACAAACAGTGATTCTGCATGTTTACAGAACTTTATTTATCAAGGTAAATCCGTAAAGAATTTGAGGATGAGACCAACGCCAAGTTGTAGATCTTTTCAATACCTATCTGTGGAACTTTGAATCACTCGATTTGGATCTGCACACGAGATTTTGAGGATTTTACAATTTCGTACCAGAATCTGGAACAACAAGATAGCAGAAATTACAGCAAGTTTTTGGACGAACTTTGGTCAAGAGCTTCAGATCTGAGGATTGCTCAACCTTCTCCATGCTTGGACCAACATGCACCCGCATCAAGATCCAATCTTGTGAGAGGATAAAGGAGAAAGGGGAGCTGGATTCATCAAAGGTTAGGGGAGAAGAGAGTGAGAGGGATGCTCTCATGGTGAGGGGGAGCTTGAGGGAGGGAAAGAGCTTCCTCTTGGTGAATCTCCATGGCCATGGCCGGCCATGAAGCTTGGGAGGGGCAGAAGCTCGTGGGGAGAGGTAGGGGGAGAGTGTGGGGGAGTGGAGAGTGAAGGAAATGAAGCCAAAGGGGAGGAGGTGGCCGGCTAGGGCCAATTTATAGAGGGAGAGGGGTGGCTGCCTCCTTTTTCATTGGCCAAGGTGGGTGGCTGCCCATTTAATTGTTGGGGTAGTTGGGAGGCAAGGCTTGCAAGAGAAGAAAGTGAGGAGGGAGGTCTGGCCGAAATTGTCATGCCAATCTCAATGGTCGGCTCCAATTTTGCCAAGAACAAGTGAACAATGTGTGAGAGACTTCCATGTCCATGTGCATAGGCTATGGCATGGTGTTGTGGAAGATGTCAATGGAAAACTTTGATGAAGATTAGAATAGGAGTAGGTACATATGAATAGAAAGGAGTATGAGGGTGACATGTGGCATGAGAATAATTTCCACCACTTTGGTTGAGACCAACTTATGAAGAAGATAATTTCCGAGGTAGAGTTGATGAATAGAAGTTTTCATTTGAATTCAAGATTGAAAAGATTGAGATAGATCACATGCAACAATGCATGAGCATGCCCAGGTAGATGGGGTGGTGATAGTGGTTTAGGAAATGGTAGAGCAAGTTTAAGAGAGATGGTGAGAGAAGTAACCATATACCCACAATGATTAATATGGTGACATAAATTATGAATTCACGAGGTCAAGGTGATGATGGAAAAGAATGTAAAGTTCTCTACAAATGAGAGGTCAATTGGAAGTGGTTTGAAAGTATCAAATGATCATCTTCATGACCAAGAATTTGAGGATGAGGGAATACAATGTGGTCGATCAGAGAGATACACAAGATGTGCAAGAGTTGCCATTTGAAAAAGGATTTATTTGAAAGGTATATGAAACACCTCAATTGTCTAGGGACAATTGGGAAAGAACTCAAGTAGAATGAAATTTGAAAATGTTGAGAGGAAACTAGTTGGAACATAGGAGTTCAAAATATTCTACTTACTTTCTCAAGTAAAATAGAGTTTTTCTCAAATATAAAATAAGCAAGAGGAATCAAGAAATGGTGTAGGTACGATAAACAAGCTTTTTGTTAAAAAGAAAGCCAAATAGAGAGTAATGTTTTTATAAATCAGTGCTTGGTAGAAATGGGATGAAAACAAAACCCATTTCGGTTCTTTGTTTTCCTTGAAGAAATATCTTGAAAAGATTTAATAAAACTAGAAGTAGTTTTGTGATCAAAACTAGAGAAGGAAAACAATAAGGTTTTTGAGGAGGAAAAAATAATGTAGGGAGGAGTACTATCAAGGGTAGATGGTGGCTACAAAATGTACCCATCATTCCACTCTTGGTTTTGTGAAGATTGATCTTGAATAAAAATAAAAACAAGAGGTAAGAGAGGAAGAGTGATCTAGTGCTGAAACACTGGATAGGGTATAAGATCAGGTTGAATATAGGAGTTGCAAGGATAGAATGAGACATGCAAGACGTGGAGGTTGAAGAGGGTGTTGCATAGATGAGATCCATGCATTGAAGTCAACAATAACAGTTGTGAGTGCTTAAAGATCAATTGCCAAAGTCTGGACATTTTAAGCCCGTCAACACAGATGGTCGACATGGCCTCAAAACCAACAAGGATGAGTGGGTGTAAGAGATGGATGTAGCTAGGGGTAGATGATCCCAAGTTTTGAATTAAGGATGATTGAGCTATCTTGTACCACAAAGAGGAAAATCAAGATGGCACACTCATGTTGCCATCAGAAGAAGAGCTTGATGTAGAAAGAAGGAAAACAATTCTTCCTAAGCCACAAATGTGTTTTATTTGGTGAGTTGCTTATTTAACCACTAGGGGTGTTGTTCTTTGAGGTACTCAAGACAAAACTCAACAAGCAAAACAATACAATTCATCTACCAGCAGATCAAAGCAATTCATCACAACAAACAGATCAAGGCAATTCATCTAATTAGTCTTTAGAAAAAGTTTTTGTTCCCCCTAATTTTTGCAATAAGGGCAATTAATCAAGGTTGCAAAAGTTGGGGTGTTACAGTGGAGTTCTTGGTGTTCTTTATGTGCTCATAGAGTTGTTGGCAGATTTGGGAAACATGAGGTTCGGCTAGGAATGTTGTGTGTGCTAGAAAATGTTGCTGGTACATGTGTTGTTTATATAGGCTGGTACTTTGCATGTGAGGTTGACAACACACAGATGCATGGCATGCGTGTAGCTGTTGGGTACATGGGCAAGTTTTAATGCACTAGATCCATTCCCCTTGTACAAGCCAGGCTGATATTTGTAGCTGTCAAGTGACATTTCTCTTTCTCCTCTAGCAAGCTACGGTGGGTTGATATTTATCTACCTTTGGTCTTTCTTTTGTGTACTGACAAGTGGAAACTACTCAAGCTGGGCTGCTAGTACTACTTGACTATAATCTGTGGGTGCTTCTTAATTACATTATGGCTGGAATAACTCAAGTGACATAATTATGTGTGCCTATACTCACAGATCAAGTGTGATTCAAGATTAATTAAGCTTTGCTTAATTATCAGTGGCTTATTAATATTTGGTTCGGGTCATATTGACTTTTCTATGTCAATAATGATCCATTTAAATGAATTTGTGGCTTTTAAATAGGAACTTGATTAGATTAGAGGGAAAATAAAAGTGCTGCCATCTGTTGCCATTCCAATTGATCATAACTTGTTGCACAATATCTCTGGTTGCCTATTTGATGCCTAATTTATCATTGTTACCTCCAATGGTACTATCTACCTTGTTCCTAAATCACAAATGTTGCCGAAGACAAATAATTCCCTCTAGTCACTTTTGGGGATTAGGATTGGTTCCTAATTTCCATTAATTGAGTTCCATTGAAATGCCTCATTTCATATGATGGCAACATTTTAACCATAACCCAATATTTTCCTTCTTCTTTGTTTTGTTTCTCTTATTGCAGGAAAAGAAGAATAAGAAATGTTGAGAAGATTTAGAAATTCTTTTAGTTCTTATGTAACTTATAATATTTCAATAAATGTTGTAATAATACTTATGTGAATTGTTATTAGTAATATTTGATTATCATTCCTATTTGTTATTACTTTGTATTTTATATAATTGTTTAAAATTCAAATTCCAATTCAAATTCTTATTTGAGTTTTGTCTTCCATAATATAATTTGAATTCAGATTGTTCCCCCCAAAACACATGACTTTGCAAAGGTCATGTCGAAATTTATCGCACTCACATCGATGACTAACTCAATTCCACCGATGCAAGAGAAACCTCGATCCCTTTGACAGTTTTAAACAAAAGCGCGAAAATTCCCCGGATTTTCTATGCATGAATGCAATGCACACATCTGTTTCCTCTATTTTTGTAACCCCAATACCTGGGATATTACAGTCTCTACCCCTTAAACTAAACTCCGTCCTCGAAGTTTGAACTCTCTCACGTTTTGGAGTGTGAAACTGACTTATGCAGACTACGACTTGTCTCGAACTCCGCGGTGATGTTGGTAAATATAATTGAATATATCACTTGTCCAGATTCTTCCTGGAATCTATTAGTGTTTGTCTCTGAACAGTGGCTTCTTTCTTCAGTTCCATGATTTCTTTAAATACTATAATCTTGTTTCCTTTCTCCTTGAAGATCCAATGATTGGGACTTCTTCTGGTGTTGCTAGCCTTAACTGAAGATTAATTTGATAACTTACTCCTAATTGACAAAATAGGTCTTTGTGTTCCCTTACTACCGAAACTGCTATAATGGTAGTAGGTAAGGTACTTACCATGGAAATGGTCATGATGGTTTATTTCCCTAAGAATGGATTAGACTCATTTAGTCCATCCAATCATGATTTATAGCTGATACCTTTAACTATTTTGGGTTATTTAGGTTCCATGAAAGGAATCATTCTATTAGTCTTTGATTTTGGTATTGTTAAACTCCTTCAGTCTTTGTCCTTCTTGAGCTATCTTTGATCTCCGGTATTTGTTGACTGCCAAAACCCACCGGCGGGCAGCGGCCTTGTCAACACTGTAGAGCCGGGGGGAGCCTAGAGCTGCGGCTGGCTGAGACCCCTCCGAGCGACGGCCCGCAATGCTCTTCTGGTCACACGCGGCGTTGCGAAGTGCAGGGCGTGCCACCTGACCTATACCCGGTCGGGAAGGTGATGAGATTGCCTCGCTTAGTTTCTGCGGGGCATACATGTAAACGTTAAATACGAGCCTCGATCGGCTCTCGGGTTATCCTGTGAATCGGCTCAAAGAGCCGATCCACCCATGATCCGTACGGGGTGTACGAATACTTGGTGGTCCTGCTTGATCAAGATGAAGCTAATGAGATCTACGACGATTTAGGGTTTTCACCACATAATCGGATCATCCTACTCCGGGTTGGGCCGGATGGCCACGCACGGTGCTCGTAAGCCGATCCTAAACAAGGCCAAAAAACCAACATGAAGTTGATCCTAGGAACATCCCGTTTAGGACTTGCGAACGCCACCCTACGTGCCACGGGATCCCCCCCCTTTGTAAGGCCAAACTATTGCAGATATTAAACTAATCCTTGTAGAAACAAGGAGCAATCGTAACGGATCAGATCTACTAAATAATGATCAAGCGGGGTGCCGCCCCCACGCCTGAGATAGGCGTGAGGACGGCTAGATATGCAAGGGTTGCACTACGTAAGCATGCTTAAACGAAGAACAATGCTAACCCTAACACATCTAATGATAACTACGTTGCTCGCCATCAAAAGCGCTTCAGTACGAGCAACGCATGAACAACGTGGGGCTTGTGCTGCCTAGATCGCAAGATGCGATCTAGGCGACATGTCGCTTACCCGATAGAAACCCTCGAGATGAAGGAGTTGGCGATGCGCCGAGATTGGTTTGTTTTTGGGGTTGAACGTGAGTTGTTGTTTGTTCCGTAAACCCTAGGTACATATTTATAGTCCAGGGGACTTTCTAATGAGGGCGTGCACTAAACCGTGCACGACCAAGATTCTATCTCTTAACTAAAATACGATCTAATATATTACAGATACACGGGCAATTAAGCCCAACTTGGTATAAAAGGCCGATCCACATACTTCTTCTATATATTTCTTCACATCCATCTTTGATCGCGGCCCACCTCGACTTGGTCAAATTCCGGTGATAACACATGCCCCCCTGGTTTTGGAAATATTATTTCCAAAATCATCATGTTCTTCTCTCGTCGGGTCATGTCGTGGCATCACCGTTACAGTGCCTCTTGTCTCTTCAGTAAGGAGTTATGATGCCGATAACGAAAGGCAGCGAAGATTAGTAACATGGCATCAGTGGTATGCAAACAATCGGCTCTCCTTGAGCAAATCGGCTCTTTATTAAAAAACCCTCTTTTAATGCGAAGAAGCGTTCCCAGCCAAGCTGATTCCGCCGATAGTCGAAATCGGACGACCTCCTTTTCGGTCTCTCTCATAGGCACACCGGGCAACGTTGAGCTAGCCATCCTCCAAACGGTAACTCGCGACCTCTATCCGCAAAGACGAGTCGGATCCCCAAATCGCCGCTCGAGCGGTTCCAATCCAACACCCCCTTCACGGATCTCGACCGCGCGGCCTCCAACCCCTTCAACACATCCCATGGCGGAATCGGCTAACACCGACACCACGGTCGCCGGATCGAAGGTAATCCTCAACCTCCTCTTGCCGTTTGGTTTTGACACGGGATTAATGCAAACACTCGAATTAATACCTTGTTCCGCCATTAATCTAGGTTTCGGACATTCTTACTGCCACACCCTTCTCTCGCAAATTCGATGTGCCTCGGCCCTCGTTCTTCCGAGAGCCCTGCCTGTTGATCTCATGCGAAGCTAACGGAATCCCCTTTATGAGCCAAAACCTAGATCGACTTCTGGGCCGACTTGCTGCGAGCACTGGCCCAATCCCCACGAAGGTTGGGTGGCATGGTATAGTAGGGTATCAAAGTCTCACTATGCTACTTGGGAAACCATAGGAATAGCCGATGCCACTGTCATTATCGCTGTCTTCTCTTGAGAAGAATGAGAACATCTTGAAAACCATCGGCTACTTACGGTGCGACGCCTTGAACTGTTTCATGTTTGGTCATGGTCCTATGACTCCGACCTGCTTGGATGTGGCCATGATCACGGGGCTAGACATTGCATCTCCCAGCCCTTCTGCATTCAAGCTGCCAAAGGTCCCCTTTACTCTCTCCTCCAAAAAAGAGTGTACCAGCTGGGGTGCCTATCTTAATCGTTACATGAAAACCAAAGGCCCAGTGACAGAGAGGGAGCACACAGCCTTCTTGAATTTCTGGTTGGAGCACTTCATTTTCTGTGGTCCATCCCTTGCTCCCACCAAGAATTACCTCTCCCTGGCCTATGAACTCGCTAAAGGCACCCAACTTGAGTGCGGGCAAGCTATTCCTTGGAGAGATTTATCGATCCCTTCAAGCGATGTCACGTCAAGCTGTTCACTCGCAAGACAGTTAAAACTGGCGGCCCCTGGTGGTTCATCCAACTATGGGCCCAACTATACTTCCAACGCCAAATCCCAGACTTCCCATCGTTGACCAACTGCACCTTTCCGGACGAAAATGGCAAGGAAATTAGGTGTACCAGCTACGGCCAAGCCCTGTATGGTCTCCCGGGTAGCAGATTGATCCCCAAGGAAGCAGCAAGGTGGTTTAAGATTTTCTTCCAGGGTTTAGACAACCCCCTGTTCCACCCTTATACTGAATCGGTGAACTTTGAAAACCCCATTTCTTTCCGATTGGACGACCTTGCCGATGACGCCGGCACACGGCACTTGTACTCCCTCATGATTCGTCCTTGCTTCCTCCCTGTTGGCATGAGCACCTCGAACCGGATCATCAAGCCCGGTTACGAGTGTTATCAACCGGTAGTAGCGGCTCGGCAGCTTGGTCTCGGACAGGTGCCCCCACACTTCTTCCTACACCACACGACGGCAAGTAGAGGCTGAGCCGCTCGACATCCTCACCGCCCAAAGGTGTTACACCTTCTTCGACGCTCTGGACATACCAATCCCCCACGACCTCCGTTTCTCCTTTACCACCGATGGCTTTGAAACTTGGTGGTCCATGTGGAAGACCCATGTCTTCAGGAGGGCACTAGGACCGCAGCTGAAGGAGCTTGACGCCGAATATGATCCCCTGCCGACCAGTGTACCGTCACTTAAGTATTTCTTGTAATCGCTTTATGGTGATTGCCCGTGAACCGACTCTCTTCTCTTGGCGGCAACAAGATGGCCCCGCCCCTACACAAGCCGACGGCTCCCCTTTCGTCTTTCTTCCTCCGGCACCGGTGGTTCTCTTACGCGAGTTCGCCTCCCACGAAGAAAGTTATAATGCGGGGTCGGCCGATTTCACCGAAATCGGCTTCCAAAGCAAAGCGTCTTCGGGGCTCGTTGCCCCCGAGCCTCGACTCGGGCGAGGACGGCGGTGAGGAAGGTAGCGGTCAGGAAAACCACCGAAGCGTAAAGCTCCGGCCCAGGAAAGCTTGCGTGTAAGTTGGTTTAGACCCTGCAGGCGCTTGTCCGTCTTTTTTCCCAAAGAATTTGTTCATAACACACTTGCATCCTCTCCTACAGGCCCCTGCTGATGGATCCTCCAGTGGAGCCGAAGAAACCAGCCAGGGAGAATCGAGCTCAGGTGATTCCGAGAGGTCCACTACCCGGAGTCAGACGGCTTCGCCGGCGCCGGCTTCCAAGAAAAGGTCGATCACCGGAACTCCTACTCCTCGAGGCCCCGACCAGATCGGGGTTACGTACGAAGCATCGGCTGCGTTAAGAGGGTTCGCAAGAACCCACCAACCTCTCCATCAAGCCAGGAGGTCTCAAATGTAATTATCTTCGTGGTCATGCTCTCATGTTGTCCCGTTATCACTTGGATCGGCTAATCACTTCCTCTTGTAGGTCGCCGAAACTTCTAGCGGGGATGTTGAGGAGGTACAGAGGCCGTCCGCTACCCTGGATCTAGCTGCCCCGACGCCCGCGGCTGTACGAGCGGTTGATCCAACCGAGTCCCCAGAAAAGCCGATCGTTACTGCGCCGGCTGCTCCTTCCCCTTGGGAGAGGTATGTTTTTCCCTTTCGGCTC
The DNA here is from genome assembly GCF_022539505.1 of Lolium rigidum. NCBI lineage: Eukaryota > Viridiplantae > Streptophyta > Magnoliopsida > Poales > Poaceae > Lolium > Lolium rigidum. Next base: position 5,210,183 of record NC_061511.1, on the reverse strand, counting down.
TGTCAGTTCCTTGTCACCTGCTAAACTCACTGTGTTTGCCTTGCCAGGGTTGTGATCTCTCGAGCTTGCTTGCGTTCGACCCAGCATCCATCGATCCCACCCCTTCCAAGGCAAGTGGGGAGCCAGACATCAGCACGGTCCGTGGCCAGCTCCAGCGCCTCAAGGACTTGCTCTCTACCTCTATTGAGGCTCTGATTGAGAATTCCGAAGAAGTCAAAGGCATCCTCGCGGATATCCATTCTCATCTCCCTATGACCCCGCAAGTGAAGCTTTGGCCCGCCGTCACCACGTCGGTCTTTAAGTCACGGATTCAATCAGCTCGCCAAAGGATTACTCTTCGCCACTCCCAACTTCCGCCGAGAGCCGATATTGCCGAGAAGTGCCGACGGCTCAATGAGAAGAAGGCTGCTACGGACGCCAAGACGGATACTTCCGCCACCCGTACCGAACTCGAAACCTTGCACAAGGAGTTGGAGGACCTCGAAGAGAGGGTAAGGGTGACCAAACAGCTCATCCAAGATAAGGAGGCCCTTGTCGCCCGCTCGCGAAGAAGAAGCAAAAGGTCTCACAGCCGATCTGAAGACCGATCTGGCTGAAATCCGTTCCCTGAGCAATCAGCTGGTGACGGGCAAAGACGCAGATGACGAAGCTGAGATTGCTGAGGCGGAACGCATCCGTGTTGATGCTATTATCGCCCTCGGCGTGTTTCTCCGATGAGGGCTTTCATAGACAAATGATTCTGCTTCTCGGTAGGGCCTTGATATGTTGATCGCTACATTTGCAACGTTTTGCTTCTCTCCTTCTTGTTTTTTTTTTTATTGGCCGATTTTCCACCGGCTATCGTTTACCATCTGTCCGGCGTGGTGACCGTATGCCTCCCTCGAGCCGAATCTGTCTGGTAACTACAGATATCGGCTTTGCGTTACGCCCAGGCGCTGTACTCGCAAGTCAGCCCCGTTGGGACTCGTGTAGTCGACGTGGCTGCTGTCCGTTAGATCGCCGCTGGACCCAAGCAACCATGTGGTGAACATAACCTCAGTCGGCTCGTTGGATCAAAGCCCTCTCATGAAGGTATCGTAGTTCCCCTCGTGTAAATACGGGGCACCGAGGCTCCGTCGGGAGGACGAGTAATGCGTTCGCATCGGCCGAAGTCTCGCCATCGGCCTTCCTTTGCTTGTTTGTTTTGCGCATCAGCCGAGCAACGTAGTTACCGGGCAGATCCTCGTAGGTGATCGGCGTGCCGTCCGCCATCTCGGATGTAGATGGCGATGTGGTTGATGTAGACGATTGTCCCACCGGGCGTGCCGAAATGTGTTGGCTGCCAAAACCCACCGGCGGGCGGCGGCCTTGTCAACACCTGTAGAGCCGGGGGAGCCTAGAGCTGCGGCTGGCTGAGACCCCTCCGAGCGACGGCCCGCAATGCTCTTCTCGGTCACACGCGGCGTTGCGAAGTGCAAGGGCGTGCCACCGACCTATACACGGTCGGGGAAGGTGATGAGATTGCCTCGCTTAGTTTCTGCAGGGCATACATGTAAACGTTAAATACGAGCCTCGATCGGCTCTCGAGGTTATCCTGTGAATCGGCTCAAAGAGCCGATCCACCCATGATCCGTACGGGGTGTACGAATACTTGGTGGTCCTGCTTGATCAAGATGAAGCTAATGAGATCTACGACGATTTAGGGTTTTCACCACATAATCGGATCATCCTACTCCGGGTTGGGCCGGATGGCCACGCACGGTGCTCGTAAGCCGATCCTAAACAAGGCCAAAAAACCAACATGAAGTTGATCCTAGGAACATCCCGTTTAGGACTTGCGAACGCCACCCTACGTGCCACGGGATCCTCCCCCTTTGTAAGGCCAAACTATTGCGAGATATTAAACTAATCCTTGTAGAAACAAGGAGCAATCGTAACGGATCAGATCTACTAAATAATGATCAGCGGGGTGCCGCCCCCACGCTCGAGATAGGCGTGAGGACGGCTAGATATGCAAGGGTTGCACTACGTAAGCATGCTTAAACGAAGAACAATGCTAACCCTAACACATCTAATGATAACTACGTTGCTCGCCATCAAAAGCGCTTCGGTACGAGCAACGCATGAACAACGTGGGGCTTGTCTCTGCCTAGATCGCAAGATGCGATCTAGGCAGCATGTCGCTACCCGATAGAAACCCTCGAGATGAAGGAGTTGGCGATGCGCCGAGATTGGTTTGTTTTTGGGGTTGAACGTGAGTTGTTGTTTATTCCGAAACCCTAGGTACATATTTATAGTCCGGGGGACTTTCTAATGAGGGCGTGCACTAAACCGTGCACGACCAAGATTCTATCTCTTAACTAAAATACGATCTAATATATTACAGATACACGGGCAATTAAGCCCAACTTGGTATAAAAGGCCGATCCACATACTTCTTCTATATATTTCTTCACATCCATCTTTGATCGCGGCCCACCTCTGACTTGGTCAAATTCCGGTGATAACAGTATTTCCTTTATCCAACTTCATTATCCTTGACTTAGCTGACTTGAGTTATCGCACTTCTGAGTAAATATTACTCACTTTCTCAAGTTATAGTCCAATTATTACTTTCTCAAGGTATGAATCTTGTCTTCTGGTCTGACATTCTTCTGAAAGTAGAGTTCTATAATCTTATGAAAATAAGATTGAACTTCCTCTCAGTTCAGACCTTCTTCTTCTATCGTGGTCATAATATTGAGTCATTGTACATCCAACTCAATATTTACTCTACCCCTTGGAGTTTTCTTATGGTCTTTAACTCCTATTCTTCCAACAATTGGACTTATGGTTTAGAATAGTGGTCTGGGTCTAGCTTATGGTTTGTATTCTTCTAAGGTTTCGTGAAGAATCTCTGTGGTGTATCCACTCAATTGTGGACATCCGGCATGAATCCTTCGACTGAATGTTTTCTAGGTCATAATTATTTGGCTGACAAAACTTTATTTGTTCACAACTTCTTGGTACAGATAATCCAATGACGGACTACTTGATACCAATTGTGGCTATTTGTTATCTAAAAATGGATTCTATTATAGGTTTGGACCAATTGGTCGGGACATCTTCTACTTAATCTCGCAGTATTGATCCTATACCAACTGTGGTCTTCTGTTACCAACTCGTGGTCTTCTTATATCTGCTATGATTTCATATATCATCTTCCTTCATTCATGGTTTATTTTGCAAGAAAACCACTAGCTGACACTATAAATATAGTATCCTAAGTGATTTCCCATGCATTCCCTCTTCCATAATGATTATGGTTCTACTTCTTATTCTCCATAGTCATCATATTTCTTACCTTCATGCTTCTCATGTACTAAAGTACTCCTCTGTTGAGGTCAAGCATGAATTTTGATTGGTACTTCCTTCTGAATAGTGTGGTTGCTTCCCACAATTTTGCTTCCTTCTTCTGATGAACCTTCATCTTGTCTTCAGAATCTTCAGAATTCGTCACTTCCTCACACGAATACTATTACCCTCTAGATCTATAACATCAAGTAAGAACTTGATATTGCAACATGCACTTGCATATCAAAGTCAAACTTTATGTATGGATCTAGTCAAACAATGAAAATCCAATAAAATCCAAGAAGATTCATCTTTGTGCATATAATACACACCGTCATAAGCCTGAATATCATAGTTGAGTAAGACATCTCTAAACATCAGGCTGAGATGTGTAGTATATAACACCACATAAGATATGTTTGTATCGTGATACTTAGCACGAATATATGGGATTCTACTATTTGTCTCAACATTTACCTTAATTGCACAATGGCAATGAGATAAACTTGACACAAAGTGGTCTAGAATAGTTAAAGTTAACCTGATTTCCCTTTTGGAAATACTAACTTAGCTTCCATTTTGTTGAGGACTACCTCACATGGTATCTCTAAGTTCTATCATGTCTACTCTAAACACATATTTATTAGGATATAGCTCCTATACTTCCAAGTGTTTCTACCATGTGACTAGGGTACTAATGTGCTTGGCATGATTCCCATGGTTTTGGAACACATATCTTGCCCTACCTGACTTCTTATTGTACTCCTCCTAAGTATTTATGATGTTCTAGTCCATCACATAACGATTCTCAGGTGAATCAAATATGATTAACAACTCTACCCTGTAAGTAGGCATATTTTACTCCTATCTCTCTTTCTTACCTCCCATGATTGACTCATCATGGTCTATACTACTGCATCTAACTTATATTTACCACTTACTATCAAATGTTTCACAAGTTTGGATATTTTTTTCTTACCCAATACTTGTCTTGGTATACATCTTCTAGTAAGATACCTTCCTTATGTACTTATCGTAATCACTTATTATCACTCCTATGACAAGTTTGAATAACTCTTGCTTAACCATAATAAGTGTTGGTACACCTCTTCCAATAGGATATCTTCCTTATGGTTGTATCCTCTCTTTGGACTACCATGTATTGTATACCAACTGTGGTCTACTCATCTATTGTTTTAGGGTCTTAATGGTGTGCTATGTGTTTGGAATTCGTGAACTAATTCCAGTTAGGAAAGATAGGTAAGAAAAGTTGACTTAAGTGTGTCAGGATTATTCTCAATTGAATATCCATCTCAAGTCATAACAATTTTTGGTTTAACTAAGACAACTTCCTATAGACACTACCAAACCTATAGGTCTCCTTTAAAGGGTTTTAATCCTAGGGTCAAAGCATTTGCTCTCATACCAACTGTGGTGACCCGGCATACCACTGCAGGTGTAGTATGCAAGTCTGATATAACACCAATGAAACACCGTTCCACTAGTATTATATCGCTCAGAGTGGTACAACAGAAACATATGCGGGTCCAAGGCATGTCTATAGAATTACAACATTGACTCTATTACATAAGATCAACACATCCTCCTAGTTTACAATGAGGTAAATCTGAAATAAACTCCAGAAGAACGACTCGTAGTCTAATTCTATCACGAACTCTATTTGTAGAGTATTTGACTAGCTATAGGGGCTATGAATAGATTCTAGCTAAATAGGATCTAGGTTTAGGAAGCTAGTCCCCTTCTATGGCTAAACTAGGTTTTCTCCTTTTTGGATGTGGTATCTGACTCCTTTGTCAGGGTCCAGTTTCTTGAAGTAGTTGTTGACTCCTCGGCCTTCGAGTTGCAATGTAGATCCTCCTTCGATGCCTCCATATCTAAGCAGGGGATTTAAGAGTGGGATGAGTATGAGCGTACTCAACAAGTTCATTATAGGAAAGAGGTGTTTAATGCACTAGCTACGACATTAGACCAGAAAGTCTAATACCAATGCAGGTTTTCATAATCATTTCTTCAAAAGGTTGCTTTTATTCGGAAGAACTATGTCCGTCGGCCTTCACCGGTTTACTAGAACTTCATGGAGCTCCTTTCCGGCGGTGTTCGCGAGTTCCATATCCCGGAACGAGGAGTGACGAGTCACGATTCATTACACTCTGCAGAGGTGTGTTGCTTTACCCATAAGAGATCTTAACCTTGGTGCCAACCGAGTCATGTTCTCGTCCACACTTCCTTTGGTGTGAGGCCCGGTATAAGGTCATAGCCAATCATATTCCTCCGCTACCTCATACACCCACCCGTTGATGCAAACTCCGACCCTAGGTCCTCGCCGGTGCTCTTATACCAATTAAGGACGGCCCCCGACCACGACAACAGTTCAGGTCTCTACCATGAACTCCTTCGCCGGCAGCTGCAACCCATCATAGACCGCAATAACCGTGGGGACTTCATCGGGACCCCCACCCTACCACTTGTCCTCTCTTGGATCAAGGGTACCACTTGTCCTCTCTTGGATCAAGGGTCTACGGTAAAGCGCATCCGTTGATGTACAAGAGGTGGAAATACAATTGACTATCCCGTCCCACTCCAGATCTTATGGTTAACACGGGTATTACGGCACAAGAATCACTGGACGACATTTGTTGTTTAATCCTAGATGGATATAAATCCTTGCAATGGAACCTCCACCATATCAACACAATCCATGGTTCCATTGCCCACCACATAGTCATATTCATAGTTATGAAAATAGTGGTTTTGGTTTTCATGCAATAGTGATAATCATAGTACTTTGCAAGTAATTTGATAAAGATACTCAAATGACATGAGCAAGTGATGAACTTGCCTTTTTTGACTGAAAGATTATGCAGACAAGGTCTTCGATACGCAATAGCTCCAAATTCTGAAATAGCATCATCGTCCGGTAAGGACGATGTTTAAAAGATTGGCAAGGATGCAATAACGTATAAGTATGAGATGCAATCGTTCTAAGCGTGACTTAACCCCGATGATTTAGGATTAGTCAGTTGTAATGATTAGTTCGAGGTGTGTTGCACTTTTAGAGTGATTCCACAAACAAGGTTCTTATTATGGGTTGATTACTTTGTGCAATACATCACAATAATAATATTAATGGCACACAACAATAGGATATGGTATAATCCTAACATGTAATGAACAATGGTTGGTCTTGGTACTATATGGCATGGTTATTGGTTACTTGTTATATTCTTCAAAAGAATAACTTTTGAAGAACATGTTTCTAAGGAATAATAAGTATTTCCAATAAGAGCCATCTTCTTCTAGGTTTACCATTATTCTCAATTGTTCTATAAATAGCTAATAGCTAGATCTTATAAACAAGATGATTTCATATGCAATTATCAAACATAGTTATGCATAATAAGTTAAACAACTTATTTGGAATTAAGGACATGCAACTTATGTGGTTTAAGTGTGGTTGCATTTATTTGGTTACTAGATGTGAGTGCAAACTAATATTTTTTTAAGACATAGAGTTATATCCATTCATATCATAATTAGATGTAAGGAAATGTTTATTAGGGTTTTAGGAATTTCCTAATGTATTAAATTGTTTTAGATTTTAATTAACTACTTTAAGTTAGTTAAAATATTCATTAAAGATATAAGTTAGGACCAAAGTATAATGTAGAATTAGTTGATATTTATTACAGTTTCTTATTGTTTTTATATTATTTTTATTAATTAATAAATCATGTTTAATTAATGGTAACGATTATTACATTAATAAGGTTGAAATAATAGTTCACATACTTAGAAATTTATTTAAGATTTTTTTAAAGTGTCATTTATCCTTTTTCTAGAAAATGTAAAGTAATTTTATATTCCAAATTATGATACAATAATTGTACAAGTTATCTCGCTGAATAATTTTATTTAATGGGTAAATATTAAACACACAAGTGTATATGTTTTGGTAGTACTTCTAAACATAAACAGATGCCTGCCTCAGTGCTACTCACACATTAGTAGACTAGCTAATTTGACAAGAGCTAATTGGTCCATAGAACCCACGCACCAACTAGCCTGATGGTTTGGTTCACATGGTCGCACACACGCTGGGATGGACCATCGCTAGCATACACACGCACGCACACTCGCGCTCCTCTTCCTCTGGTTTTCCCCTTTTCCTTTCTCACGCAACGCAGTCGCCGCCGCCGCTGGGCGTGCTCCGGCCGATGCCGGCCGCCTCCGGCATCGCTGCTAGACGCCACAACTCTGCCCCGGCATCCTCTCCTCGTCGCCTTCACCAACAACCCCCTCTCCTTGATGCCTCTATCGCCTGTACTCGCCTCCGGGAACCCTAGCTACTGCCGGTCGATTTGGACGTCGCCGGGCATCTCCGGCGCCGCCACACACCGTCGAGGCTCCTCCTCCATCCCTCTCACGGACCCCCTGCAACCGCTACCTGGTCCGGTGCGCGCGTATTCTGGCTAACCCTAGCCCCTGTCATTGTCGCCGGCGGACACCGGCGCCACCGCGCATACGCCCGACACGATCGACCTCCGCTCTCTCCTCATTTTCGTGACGCCTCCAGTCGCTCCCACGCTCCTGGCTAGCCCTAGCTATGGATTTGACTTGGTTGCTAGTGCGATGCCGCGCGCCCGCGTGTCTGGTTCGGCACTTTCTCGGCGTGCTCTGGATGACCCTCTCGATGGCCTTAGTGTCTACCACGAGCCCCAGCTCAATCTTGTCATCTCGGTGTTGTATGGTTTTGTGGTGGTAATTGCTGCTATGGTGGTGATGGGGTTCTGCAGTACTGCTGCTTTGATGCCTATTTCAGCTGCGACCTCGACGCCGGCGGGATGGTGCCATGGACGCAACCCCGGCTTGATGGTGCCGTGGACGCAACCCCGGCTGGATGGTGCTGCGGACGCAACCCTGGCGTCGCCTACCTCGCTACTTCATGTACGACACTGTGAGCTAAACCTCTCTTTCTCTCTCACTCTATGGCTATGAACCAATGGCATGTGTGTATGTGTGGTGCGTATAGCTGTTGTCATGGATTACCATTTATGTGTAGCAATACTGGTTCCATGAACTGAATATAATGTTCCGCATTTATAGTGTTACTGAATTCCATTGAAGAGTTAACTGAACTCTTCATTCAGGGTTGAAAGTTATCTTGTTGTCTGCCTACGGTGGAGACACATTTGCTATGCTGATAATTCCTAGTTGTATTTTCATTTAAGGGATGTGGTGGATTGTTTCCACATGTATATGAGCTGGTTGTTGTCTTGGAAATGATTTATATTATCCGATGATGATCTTATCATGTACCTACATGGTCCTTGACAAGTTTGTGTTGGCTGATAATTACTGTGATTATATATGTCTATTCTAGAGGATCTCGTAAAGATATCTTGATGCTCTATTGAACTCCTGGTTGAGTTTGTACTGCAAAATAGAAATGATTTTGCTTATATAATGATTTACTTGATGACTTGTTGGTGAGCTTATGGGTATGCTTTTGTTGCTGGATTGAGATGGTCCATGGATTATCTTAAATTTATTATGTGTTGTGCAGAGTTGATTGTGTAGCAAGTACATGACGGGCTAACTGCTGCTGCTACTTGGGTTACTTGGTTGGCCTGGGAATAATTCTTGGACCCTAAGTAAACTCTTGTAACATGTTGATATATAAAGGCTTCTTATGGTAATGACTAAATAATGTGTATATATGACCCTGGATAGTGGTTGTGTTGGAATGCACAAAGTGATGCTTTGCTTGTTTCTTGAATATGATCTAGTTGTGGATTAGCAACTAGAAATGATTTATTTTGCAAGGTTGGGTTTTATTGATGGATCTTGTTGTCCCTTATTTGATAGTTATAAACTGATAAGAACAGATTTGACTTGATCTTGTAGACTTGCCAATGATGCTTAGGCTGAGGCACAAACTTGTGATAAGAACATATGTTTTTATGTGGCTTTTAATTTCTCGGTGATGATATTGGTATAGCACTTCTATACCGTTCTGAGAGAAATAATCCCTCCCAACTCTCCTAGACCAGATCTAGTTGCAGAGTAGTTGGATGGGGTTACTTGTATACTTCTATTACTTCCTCGATGATGTGTATGCAAATCTAAGAACAAATACTGTAAGATCTAGCCTATGAGTTGCTACCTGCCTTGGTAGCTTGATCTTCTTGACGCTGAAATGAACCTCCCCTTGTGGCATGCTGTCACATCCCGAAATTTTCTAAATTTTGGAATGAAAAATAAAAATGAATTTAATGCTTGATTGTTTGAACTTGATTGAAAATCCACAAAGAATTAAAACTTTTTGGAGTTATTTAAACGTATTTTCCCAAACTATTGTTTTCCAAATACTTTTGGTTTCAAGTATATCCAAAATCAAACATATTTTGATTTTCAAAGTTTTCAAATCCTTAATGGATTTCTATTTAAGAAAATAAAACTATAGAAAACTATATCTGTAAAATATTGCCCAAATAGCCATATAGGCCAAGTGTATATGATTATTATTTTATTTTCACAAATAGATTTTAAAAAGGTTTCTTGATTGTTCTAAAACACTATTTTGATTTTTATAAATTTTTAGAAACTTGTTTGCTACACTTTTGTTGAAACCACCTCATATAGCCATAGTGGAAAAATTGTAATAAAAATAATATAAAATAATAATTTATAAAATTTAAGTATTTGTGTTATCCTATAATGAGCAAAAATAATTTTACAAACTCACAGAAATTCGTTTCACTCAAATCACATTTATGAAACTCATTTTATCAAAGAAACAAGTAATAGAAGTAAAGAAAAAGAAAAAAAAAAGGAAAAAAACTAAAGTGGGCCGGCCAGCCGGACCGACCGGCCCAGCAGAGCCAGGCCCAGTCAGCCCAGCCGGACCGACCGGCCACGCTCGAGCCATCGAGTTGGTGTTCGTGTCTGGCACGAACCAATTTCGTTTTGGAAAAAACTTATCTATACCTAATAATAAAGGAGCTAAGGTTTCTGCCAAAAAGTTTCGTCAACGCTTTTTTATGGACACTTTTGCCCTCCCACCAAACCGCATAATACTGCAGATTGTCATTGTACCGTTTCGTTCCGGTCTTATTCCCTGAACCGCTTTTGTGCCCCGCTTTGGTCACCCGCCGGCCTCGAGCAATCGCAAGGACTGAAGCGCGGGGGCCTTCCTGACCGCCGGCGGCAAGCAGACTGTTTTTTTTTTTTTTTTTTTTTGAGAGCAACCACATATTTCATTAATCGAAAATCAAGTTACATGAAGCAACACATGTGGAAACTAAAAGACAAACCGGGATAAAATGATTATCCTGAATTTGCAGATAAAAATCCAAAAGATCGAGAAATACAAAACGATCCCTAGGGTTTCCTGCAACCACCGTAGCCGGCGGCCGCCGTCCAATTCCAACGCCGCCGAGACGAACGCAAGAAGAGACGCCGAGCCTCCACCACTCGCAAGATCCAAAAGAGCACCATCGCCAACGAGGCTTTGTGAGTCGATGAACGAGGCTCGCTGTAAGCGGCGAGGCACATGTCGGCCGTGGCACGTCGGCCGGGGACGTCCCCGTCTTCGTCTTGGACCAAGATATGCCGCCTCCCGTCGACGAAGTCGGAGAAGAACGGCATATCCACCACCTCCGGACCAACATATTCGCTCCAGGAAGAACCACCTCGCCCGGCCCCCGGCGCCGTCGTGGACAACGACAAACGCCGGTGACACGTCGAGAAACGGATCTCGCCGGATCCGAAGAACGGCGAGAAGACCAAGCTGCCGACCCGAAAGATCGACAAGCACATGTTGCCAACAACTCCGAGACGCCGCCGTGAAGGTCGCCGCCGGTGTGGGAGTGGAGTTGAGGCGGATTATTTGCCGGGCGCCGCTCCACCACCCCAACGACGCACCACGGCGGACGGCGGCCAAACTACAAAACGGAGGAGGAATGAGGTCCCCTCCCCCTCCTGCCGCCGGAGCGGCAAGCGGAGGGAGAGGGGCCCAGAGCTCACGCCGGTGGAGATGGGATCTGGCCGCCGCCGTCTGGGAGAGAGGAGCAGGGAGAAAAGCAGACTGTTGGAGCCGCGCTGCACCTGGCTTTTCCCCATGGATCCTATCTTGTGCCGCCGAGGGGCGCGCCTCGCCAACATCCGCTTGCTACCCACATCCCCACCACTTCCGGAATTCCCGTCCCCACCACCGCCGAAATTCCAAAACAAGGCCAGAGCGCATAGCTGCCTGAGTCCTCCGACCAGAAGCCAGTTCATCGTCGACGCCTGAGGCCGACGTCACCGTCAAGGTCTTCCTTGCACCTCAACCTTGTACTCCGCTGCCGATTTAACCCAGCCGTAGCCGCTTTTCTCGATCCAGTACAGAATCGAAGGCCCTGGTGGCTGGTGCCGCATGCGCGGCTGCAGTTCTCCGCTAGCCGGTCAAAGGGGTGAGGCCCTGGTGCCGCCTGCAGCTCCGCACCGGCCGGCCACAGGATCGAGGCCCCTCCTCCCCTCCACGTCGAGTGACGGGCGAGACAGTCGGCTGATTTTAACCTTTATTCGGTTTCCGCATCGTCGAGGTCCAGCCATGGACCGCGTCGTCGAGTTGTAGGCCACCCCGTGTCAACCAGCAGTTGGAGAGCGAGGAGCAGCGACACCAGGCGGAGAGAGACAGAGAAGGGAAACCGGATGAACTGATGTGCGTGTGCTGCTGAATAACCGAACAGATGTTCTGGCCTTTTTCATCGTGGGCTCGTGGCGTCAAGGTGTTCGACTTCAAACAGCGGCCTGGTACTTGCGGCGTCATCGTGGCCTAAATCCTCGCCTAAACCAACTGACTAAGCGCAGTAGCGCACCGTATTTTCTGTTGAATAGTCCCACCTCGTTACCTTACACCGAGTCTCACCAATTTATATACGTTCATAATTTTGGGTTATCAACAAGCTGCCTCAGAAATCAAGCAACAGGGCAAGAATTAAGCTGCGCTCGAAGAGTCGGGATGTCTCAAACGGAAGGAAAAGGGGAGAAAGGAAGCAGAGCACTCTCAATCTCTTAAGCTGGCGCGGTGGTTGAATGATGGGGCACTCTGAAGATGCGCGCTTGGGGGAAAGCGGGGTCGAGGACGGAGGAGACAGTGGCCAGGGAAGGAGGAGGTCACGGGCGCTTTGTGAGGAGCACAGGAACGAGGAGAGAAGCTCGTGAAGTCGGGAGTGTGAGAGTGACGGCGCTGAGAAAGTCAATCTAGCGACAGGGATCTCACCTACGGTTTCGTTCCTAGAGCTAGGGTTGGAAAGAGACAAATGCCGAGCATTGGGCCGGTCTGGCTGGGAGTAGCTGGGGCATTTTCTTCAGTTTTTCTTTCTTTTTTTGCACTGATTTATAGAAAAACAAAAGGAAGAAAGAAAAGGGGATTTGGGGAAAAACAAAAGGACATATATTTTCAGTTTTTCTGCAAAACTTTGTGACAGATTTTAAAAGTGTTTCAAATATCCAAAACAATATTATCATTTAAGTTTTATTTAAGATATGAAAAAGGGAAGATGGGTTTATAATACACAACATAACAAAATAGGGTTTGAAAATTTTAATAGGAATGAATGTAAAAAACATGCAATGCAATGATGGAATGACTTCATAATGATGTAAAAATAAAATCACAACCAAATCTAATTAGGGTATTAACCAAAAAGTTATAGTGATATACTTAAAAATGATTGTACGAAGCAAGACCCACAGAGTAAATGTACGATAAATTAACACTTCATCATTGTGTCCCATATCATCTAACCCAGTGCTACCCACAAGGCATACATTCATGTAAATTTTGATTTTTATAGATGATTTTTTTACTAAATTTTGGAGCCATTTGCAAAATATGATGCTTGTACTAATTATAAATTCGCTTGAATTCATATCTTAATTTTTTCTTCAGAATTGGGCACACCAATATAACCAGTTTGCGGTATTACAAGTTGGTGCAAGGTTGGGTCTAGACTCTAGAACATAAGCTTATTAGGTATAGATTATGTAAATATGAGAAAATGTGATGATGATGACAAAGAGAAGAAGTGTCAACACTAATAATCTTTTTAGATCGTTTGATTATTTATTTCACCCGGTGCAACGCACGGGCACTTTTGCTAGTCTCTACTTAAATATAGTTTTTTTGAGCTACACAACTCCGATTTCAGATCCGTTTGTTTCTACGCGTTCGTAACTTCGAGGCCGACCTTTTCCACTGACCTATGGCCTATATAAAGCCACCACCACGTCGCAGTTTCGTTTTCCTTTTCCTCCTCTCGAAATCCTATATCAACGAATCTTAACTCGTCGATGTGACCCTCTAAACTACTTCAAATCGCTTCGAGCTCTACACGAAAGTTGTAGATCTCGTCGAGATCTTTCAATCCCGACCAATCTCATCTCTTTTCATCCACCATCCACGGATAATTTCACATCGCAAGGCGTCAGGTCTGACAAAGGGAATCTTCAACTAGTTTGTGCTTGTTCCACGAAATCCAAATTTCTTTGATGAGTATGTAGATCTGATCATCCTCTATAACTTTCATGTTGAAAGTTTTTCGATTTGACGTACGGATTTATCGCTCATCTACAGATCTATTTCGAGTCAATCGGAGCCAAATCGAGTTTCAAAACTATCTTGAATCGTCATGACTTCAACACGAAAGTTGTTCCTCTCGCCAGGATCTTTCAATTGCCGCAAGTTTCACCTTGTTTCGTTCACCGAGCAAGGAGAAAATGATGTTACAAAATTCAGATCTTATAAGGTATAACCCAGATCTTGTCAAACTCATTATTCCGTTGTAAAAAGTAATCTGTGCGTTAGATAGATCTATTAATTCTATAAAACTTTGATGTAGAAAGTTTTTACAGCTGAGCAAATTTTTCTGTCAACTTTATGATATCATCATGACATCAGTATAGTCAACTCAGTCTGGTCAAAGTCAAACTGCAGTCAGCAGTACAGTCAGCGGTACAGTCAGCAGTACAGTCAGCCGTCAGCTATACAGTCAGCAGTACAGTCAGCGTCTCAGTCAAACTCGGTCAAACTCATTTTAAAATGCAAATTTTAAATATCAGATTATGTGTCCAACTTAGAAATTCATTATAAAATCATCCAGAGGTTCAAAATTTATAAAATTTATATCGTTGGAAAGCTTATAACATGTAGAATCCAAATATGCAATAATACTGTATATGTGATGTATTAGTTTTCGAATCATAATTCAAATAATTTAATTAATCCTTTTCACTATAAAAATTATATCAAATAATCTACTGGTCCAAATTTAACAAATTTGTACTTTCTGGAATCCTCAGATCATGTACTTCAACTTAGTATAGGAGTTGTACAACTTTGCTACGTGCACAAACTTGCTTTAGTAAAATCTACCCGAATCAGTAATTCGAGGATAATTCAAATTCTATAAATCGTTTTTGAATAATTCCAATTGCTCTAATCTTGTATTACTGTAACCTATCCCGGGAGGTCAAATTCATATTTTTACAACATATAATCTTGCGGTAGCTAATTAATAGGATTGTATATGTAAAGTAGATACTCGATTAATGGTTTTTCTAAATCAAATTAAATGTCCAGAATACTTTGTTAACATTGCACATATCGGAGAACACATAATGCAACACATACACACTACCTCTCTTGTGAAATAAATTAGTGCATAGCATGTGTAATATCCCAGGTATTGGGGTTACAAAAATAGAGGAAACAGATGTGTGCATTGCATTCATGCATAGAAAATCTGGGGAATTTTCGCGCTTTAAAGTAAAACAGTCACAGTAACTGAAGTTTCACTTGACCTTGGTGGAATTGAAGTAGATCATCAAGTCAAGCGCTAAAAACCTCAATGTGACTTTGCTAAAACCGTGTTTTGGGGAAAAGATGATTTGATCTAAGGGGTTAGATCAAATGGAACTAAAATTAACACAACAACACTTTACTCAATGATCAATTCCTTGATCTCATAAAAGATCATAACATGGTATTCCTTGCCATAACATAAGAACATCTATTCAATTTGAAATCAAGTAACCATAAATGGAGAAACCCTTCTTCACTTATCTTTTCCATGTCTTTAACAAATAAATATTCCTACCATGAACCTCATGGTATTTCTGGAATTAAACTCTTGAACTTAACCCCAACAAAGGCTTATCATTAAACCCTAGAGATGGGAGAGGTATATAACCAACAAAGAGATAAGAAGCAAACTCTAAGTTATTAACACTTAAAAGTTAAGAAACTACACTTGGGGTATAATTGAATTCACTTTAAAACTAATTACCAAATATGGTAAAACACAAGGACCTGAGTGCATAAAAGCCATATTCTTATTTTAAGCATAACTATTTAAATATGTGGAATATCACAAAACTAAATTCATTTACATTACGAATTATAGTTCAAACTATTTGAATAAAATAAACTATGAGTACTTTGAAACTCATATGATCATGCCTTGGTGAAATCAAACATCATCATTCAAAATTGGGGTATAATTCTTATCTTTGACATTTTGATCCCAACAATAATAAAAATACAATCACATATGATATAGTGACTCAATCACAAGCATAAAATCATTCACAAGATATTTAGTAACAAAAGCCACTTGGCTATCCAAAAATAAATCACATGAGAGGATAATCTCAATGCCACATAGGATGGAAATATCTACATAGCTTGAATCCTAAGCTATGCCACCTCATGCTTAAGGGATTGCTATGGATAAGAGCATGACAACCAAGCACCTTACTCAACAAATTAAAGCAAGAGTCATCCACCCATGTGTCATGTTACTAGAGTATGCCCAAGCCTATAAAAGGAGCCTCACACTTCATCCATTTCATCATCTTGCACCTTGATGCAAGAAGACCAACACATTGAGCCACTCCATAAAATAGTTAGGATCAAGATGAAGCAGCTAGGAGGTGGAGGCATGCCACAAGAGGCGAGTTTATCAGATTTCCTGAAGAACAAGCTACGGAAGCTAGCAAGGTAGAATTCTTAGGCGAGACCACATGCTTAGATAATCATATCATCATTCCTTGAGTAGAAACCTAGATTATAGTCCAAGTCCTTGTAGAATGAGAGGGGTAATTGGTACACCCATATCTAAATATTTCTAGTAATAACTTAGGAAGCCAAACCTTGATCATTATAAATTGTGTAGTGATCATAAACCCTAAGAACTTGAAGTAGAAGATATAAGCTCATAAGTAAAGCTTAGAGTTAAAGCCTATAATATATATGGTGAGAAACCATTCATAATTATAACCAAAGTTAACTATAAAAAGAAATATAGCTACTTTAGCTACTTTAACAATAGATTAAGAATACAATAGAAATCTATTGGTAGAAGATAAAACCAATTCTCAGATCCTTAGTAACTAAAGGAGCACATGAAATATTAAGCAAGTAACCATTTTTATCATGCATTGGGGAGAGTAAACCTAGCCAATACAATATGGTATCATCTCATATCTACAACCTAGAGTTAAATCTCAACCCTAGTTTATGTATCACTATGGTGATCATAATATAAACCAGGCCATAATGGTGATTCAAACCAATTGCCATTAGGTGAATATGATTAAAACCCTATGATTGCCATTAGTTAAATTCTATGTTTCACTAATTAACCCTCAGAAACATCTAATGCTAAGCTCCATAATTAAAAGCCTATGTGTGGTGAATAACCACTCATGTCAACCATTTGAATTAATAACCAAGAACCAACTATGAGGAGAGTAATATCTATTCTAAGTACTTCAAGGTGCTATTTAAATATAATCCTAGTGCTACCTTTGAAACATGGTTATAATAAAGTCTACAAAACCTTACCAAGCAAGTGCTCACATAAAATCATGTGCAATAGACCAATTCCTCCAATATGAAATCAAGTCCTAATAATAACTTCCAAAACAATTGGAAGAGGAATAACCAACTCTAATTATTCAACAGGGAGTTATATCATAAATGAGAAAGGAAATGAACATTAATACCTAAAATTCTTGCCTAATTAAAAATTGAAGCAAGGCTCACATATATGATTGTTCAACAACAATGGAGTAATACATATACCTTTTAATGGTCCCAATGAAATTCATATACTCAGAATACCTGCATGGTATTACATGAGTTAAATTTGAATTAAAACAGAATTATAAAACAGAATTAAATGAGATAGAAAACAGAAAAGAGAAAATAGAAAAAGACATACCCGGACCTTACACCGCACGCAGCCCGGCAGCAGCCTACATCCCGGCCCAAGCCGGAGCCCAAAACCGGCCCAACACCACGGCCCAGACCAGCCCACTTACCCCTTCGCCAGAAATATCAGAGGGGAGGCGTCGTCCTCATCCTCTCCCCGCTCCTGGACGACAGCACGACGACGTGCTCGTCTCTCCCTCTCGCTGTCGCCCTCTCCTCGCTCGGCGTTGTGACGAGGCGCAGACCATCGCCATATAAAAGCCCACGACGAGTTCTGAGCCTCAGTTTCTTCCTCATTTGCCCCAATTAAGCAAACCCTAGTTCGCCCGGCCATCGTCCTCGTCGCCGGTAGAAACCTCCCCAGGCCAGGCCGTAACCACCATCGGCACCGCCATGCTCGACTTGCTCTGCTTGCAAAAAGAATCGAGCTATGGTGAGCTGTGGCGTCGTTGCCAACCTCGCCTCTCCGACGGCGGGCGCCATTAAATCCGGTGAACCAGACCACCATTGACCTCGCCGTCAAGCGCGTCATGCTCCTGGTGAGCTCCTCAACCTTCTGGTGTGCTCGTCTTGCTCGATTAGGCGTCGTAGCTCCACCGCGTCGGCCTAACCCGTGAGCTCGCCGCTCAATCCCGTCGCCGGCCAAGCTCCGGCGACCATCTGGTGGCGGCGCGGCCACCACTAGAATCCTCTCGTCGTCTTCTTTCCAACAAGCCCACGCACGCCCACGCGGGAGCTCGAAACCGCCGGCGTCGACCACCACAGACCGCCGGAGATGCACTTGGTTGCCACAGCACCGCCACGGTGGCAGCCAACGTGGCATTTGGCCCACCGATCGGCCTGCGGGGGTAGTCTAGCCCGGGTGCACTTAGTAAATCTCTGTTTTTATTTCAAATCTCATTTAAATTACTGCAACTTCAAATAATTGTTGAAAATTCATAAAAGGTCGAGAAAAATATAAATGTGATACTAAAATTCTTAGAAAAGAAAACTCTATCCAATAAAAATATAATATGAAATTTTTATTTTTCAATAAAAATTTAATCATTTAACACTTGTTATTTTAACCTTTAATTTCAATTCCAAATTTAATTAAAATTCAATAATTAACAAAAACTTCTAAAATTAATAAAAACCGAGTAAGCAAATCGAGGAAAATATTAAAACTAATTTTCCTTTGCTTATAATTTATTAAATCCCTAATAAGTGGATTTAAAACCCTGAGTAATAAATACCTTAATTATTAATTGTGTAAAATAGTAAAATATCAAATCCAATATTATTTTTATTTCAAAATTATTAATAACTTCAACTTTATTAATGAAGTTATTAATCCTATAATTATAGGGTAATTAGGAAACCCTAGTTCCATTATAAACAAAGTGATAACCTCGGCATTTCATGTGATCCCTAAAACCCTAATATCATTAGGAACCCTAGCTCCATTATTACATGGAAACCCTAGTTTGCTTCTAACCTAAACCCTAGGTTAGCACATGGGATCATGGTACCTTCTTTCAAATCATAGAACCATAGTAGCAACTAAACACTAGTCTTGGTCACATAAAATGTAGAAGACCATCACCAATATATGGGTATCCCATATGTTCATCCTCATCGAGACCTAGATAATTTAGTAGGGATAACCAAGTGTAAACCCTAGATCCTTTTACCAAAGCCATCGACCTTATCCATTCCTATTTAGCATCACACCATCGTGATGAACCCTAACAACAACCATACCTACTATTTTGTATTACATTCCCTACTCCACTAAACCCTACTAGTGTTGGATACCAATTATCAACCATCCTATTTAGAAGCCAATTATTCTTTACTTAACGGAACCAACGATAAATCCTAGACAACCTCAACCTTAATTGAAATACTTCTTATTACTTAAGAAGTATGTTCTTCAAAAGTTATTCTTTTGAAGAAGATAAGAAATCATCATCAACCACTGCTTATAAGGACCTATAAACCCTAGCCAGCTATCCCTAGCAAGATATACCCACCTTGACAACCACCAAGTAAAAATAAATTGATTAGGATGCCTAGGCTTATCTTAACCCTACAAGCCCTAGGTGTTGATGAATCCAACTTTGTTGGGATCCATCTAATACTTACTCCAACAACTACATGAAACCATAATCAACCATAGAACCCCCAACCTAATTATCATACTTGTCCTTTATTAAAGAATATGTTCTTCAAAAGTTATGCTTTTGAATTATATAATAAGTAATCATCAACCATGCATTATAGGACTTAAAATTGACAAGCTTGCTCCTTACTTATTATACGACTACTATACCGGTTGTATATAATTGTTACTATCCATTTTGCCACCTGCTTATAATTCTAAAACAACACAAACCTGAATAAGAACCTTGTTTGTGAATCACTCTAAAAGTGCAACACACCCGAAACTAATCATTACCACTCACTAATCCTAAATCATCGGGGTTAGGTCACGCTTAGAGCGATTGCATCTCATTATTATGCATTATTGCATCCTTGCCAATCTTTTAAACATCGTCCTTACCGGACGATGATGCTATTTCAGAATTTGGAGTTATTGCGTATCGAAGACCTTGTCCGCATAATCTTGCGATCAAGAAAGGCAAGTTCATCACTTGATCATGTCATTTGAGTATTTTTATCAAATTACTTGCAAAGTATTATGGTTATCACTATTGCACAAAAATCAAAACCACTACTTTCATAACTATGAATATGACTATGTGGTGGGCAATGGAACCATGGATTGTGTTGATATGGTGGAGGTTCCATTGCACGGGTTTATATCCATCTAGGATTAAACAACAAATGTCGCCGATGATTCTTGTGCCGTAATACCCGTGTTAACCATAAGATCCGGAGTGGGACGGAGTAGTCAAAAGTGTTTCCACCTCTCGTTCATCAACGGATGCGCTTTACCGTAGACACTTGTATCTGTCGGCGGCAAGCGGTAGGCTGGGGAAGCCTTAAGTCCCCACGGCATAGTCCGTAGACACTTGTCGTTCGAAGAACAAGCGGTAGGCTGGGGAAGCCTTAAGTCCCCACGGTATTGCGGTCTATGATGGGTTGCAGCCACCGGCGTAGGAGTGTATGGTAGAGCCCAGCATTGTTGTCGTGGTCGGGGTCCACCTTGAAATCTACAGGAATAATGGGACCGACGTGGACCCAGGGTCGGCGCATGCAACAACGGGTGGGTGTTCGAGGTAGCGGAGGAACATGATTGGCTAGACCTTATACCGGGCCTCACACCATAGGAAGTGTGGACGAGGACATGACTCGGTTGGCACCAAGGTTAAGATCTCTTATGGGTAAAGCAACACACCTCTGCAGAGTGTAAAGAACCGTGACCTGTCACTCCCTGTTCCGGGATATGGAACTGCGAACGCTGCCGGAAAGGAGCTCCATGAAGTTCTAGTAAACCGGTGAAGGTCGACGGACATAGCTCTTCCGAATAAAAGCAACCTCTTGAAGAAATGATTATGAAAACCTGCATTGGTATTAGACTTTCCGGTCTAATGTTGTAGCTAGTGCATTAAACACCTCTTTCCTATAATGAACTTGTTGAGTACGCTCGTACTCATCCCACTCTTAAATCCCCGCTAGATATGGAAGCATCGAAGGAGGATCTACCGTGCAACTCGAAGACCGAGGAGTCTACAAATACTTCAAGGGAACATGAACCTGTCGAAAGAGTCAAACACCACAACTACCATGGAGAAAACCTAGATTAAGTAGTAGAAGGGAACTAGCTTCCTAAACCTAGCTCCTATTTAGCTAGAATCTATTCATAGCCTCTGTAGCTAGTTAAATACTCTTCAAACAGAGTTCGTGTTAGGATTAGACTACGAGTCGATCTTCCGGAGTTTATTTGCGGTTTTACCTCATTGTAAAGTAGGAGGCTATGATGATCTTATGTAACGAGTCGGTGTTGTAATTCTATAGACATGCCTTGGACCCGCATATGTTTCTGTTGTACCACTCTGAGCGATATAATACTCGTGGAACGGTGTTTCATTGGTGTTATATCAGACTTGCATACTACACCATGCAGTGGTATGCCGGGTCACCACAGCATGCATGTCTATGATTGTTCATATCGAGTGTTTGTTTATTTTTGTTGTTGTTGAATGGTATGTTTATGTTGTGCTATATTCTATGTTATAGTTTGTACGGAGAGGCACGTATTTTGATTAAGAGAAGTGAACGCGCTTCGACTACCAAAAGGCAAGTGACATTCAAATCCTACTTATTTTAAGTATGCATTAGTGTTTTCGAAACTAGAATGCATGGTAGAGTTTTGTTTTCAAAATAAAAGTATTATGCTATGCTTAAATCCTAGTAGTGTGTAGCCACCCTTGAACCATTGCTAGTATTCTTAGTATGCCTAGCAATAACAAAATGCCACTGCTGTTTTTAATTGTTTCGGATTGTGAGTATTGAGAATAAAAATTAACAACCTTAATGAATCACCTGGGTGGATTGTTTGAGTGGTGGGCGGCTGCTCAGGGCTCCGATCCCTGGGGATGGACCAGTGGACGGGTGGGTGCCTGAGAGTGCGCAGTTGAATAGTGGTTGCCCTAGACTGCACCTCTGGTTTTCATGAGAGGATCGTGCGGGGGTTTATTATCGTTATGGTTTTAAGCCTGTGGGTTTCACTTGTGGATGGCCACCCAGGATTAAAGAGATTAATATGTCGTCCATGTCTTAGTTAGCTTCCAGTGCAGCCTTATGGTATTATGGGTTCTGCCGGGATTAAGTAAGTTGTGAGGTCCAACTTGTTTGATAGACAGGAAGATGTGGCTGCGGCCAAATGGGTACGAGTCTATGCTAGTATGGTTGAAACCTCCTTCTGAAAGATCTTGTCTCATTCTTCTCTTGGGAAGGGTGGGTCGTAAGGTGAAAGTGCACAACCTCTCGAGAGTTAAACCTAAGATCTTAGCCGTGTCCCCGGTTACGGACAATTTGAGCTTTCTAGGCAGGGAATGTACGGAAGAATCTCATCACCTTTTATGAATGTATTTAAAATTTGATCAACCTTCGAAAACTCATGGGAGATGTAACCATGTGATTATTCTAAAACCCATGGAGGATTTAACCATGGTGTGATTTCATAATGTCATTCAAAGATTTTCAAAAATGTTTTGTTTTGAAATAAAATGTAGGATAAAATTGTCTTTATGCAAATTTGCCTAAACTTCACTTGCCAAATATCATGTAGATAGTCATGCCTAAAACTGCCACCATATAAGTGTCATTTGCCAGTACATCATTGTACTGACCTCCATTCGTGGGGCTACATATTCAAACGTGCAGGATTTTCACGAGGAGAAGTACGTGGTAGGATCTCGAGTCTACATTCCAACATGACTGCCTGTGGCACATGA
Source organism: Lolium rigidum (assembly GCF_022539505.1). Lineage (NCBI taxonomy): Eukaryota > Viridiplantae > Streptophyta > Magnoliopsida > Poales > Poaceae > Lolium > Lolium rigidum. The sequence goes on along the minus strand of NC_061511.1, from coordinate 5,187,185 downwards.
AGATGATGAAGGCTCATTGCTGATTTACTTTCCGCTGTGTTCATTCTGAGCTAGTCCATGTGACTATGCAAATTGTAAGATTTTACTTTACCATTTGGATCAATGATGTAGTAATTTGATACTATTGCAATGATTACTATATTTTGTAATGTGTGTGCTATCAGTGATCCCGGGAATAGCACTATACACAGGTATCTTACTTTTATTAAAAGGTAGGGTGCTACAGAATGGTATCAGAGCATAGTGTTGCCTGTAGGATCGAGACCCTGGGTTTGGATTAGAAATTGGAAGACCCTAGGATGAAAAATTTATCTAATCCTATTTCAATTAAAAAGATGTTTGAATTTAGAACCTCTTGTATTCTCATCTATTTCGTCTTCAAAAAAATGTTATCCTCTCACCTTAGATGACCCACTTCATGAAAACCATCAAGGAAGTAGAGATGATGACCTTGTGCCTGAAGTGAGGGACTGATGCTTCACATGCTATTCTTCAACTCTACAAGAAGTGTTTCATAGAAGACCAACGAAGATTTGAAGAAAGACTTTGATGCAGACTACACAACACGCGATGATACACCGAAGGATTAAAATAGAAAGTTGATGCATCCAATATAGAAATAGACTATACCACCATTAGTTCTCTTTTAACGAACCAACGATAAAGTAACAAAGTATTGGTCTTACCAAATTGAGGTATGATCATACTAGTTTGTTTGTGTTTGAACCAAGTTGCTTGATGCTTGTTAGATGTTTTTTGTAATATGATTGCCTTGATATGATGTGTTTAGGTAGGAATCCTTTAGACCTTTCTGTCTATTCTCATCTATACCCAACCAGAGAATGTTTTCTTGGCAACTCGTCGTGAAGACACCAGTAGTGAAACCAACCCTGATGTTTTCTATCAAGATGAAGAAATATAGTTTGGGAGATACGCAAAACCCTAATTAAGGATCGATAGAAGTGTTTCAAAAAAGTTCAATAATGGGGACTGAAACATTGATTCAATTCTCCATGAATTTTTTTATCAAACTTGTGAGGTTGACCAATTGTTAGAATACGAGATTCAATAAATCAAATACGGAGTAATGATCTGGGTGCAGGATGGATTGATCACCATTCCTACTACTCTTATTATTCGCTTTCGTAATATTGACTTTGCGAATCTAGAGAGACGTACCTACAAATGAGACGTCGCTGATAAGCCTGAACCTTAGGGAGGATAAATATTATACCCATATAGTAGGCAAGTGCTGCCAAGCGTAGGACTACGTTTAGTTTGAAGATCTAGCCACTAGATGAAAAGTGGTGGAAAGAAGTCGAAGACACCAAGAAGAAAAAGATGAAAGATGTCATGAAGTTTACACATCTTGATCTCCTCTTTGACTCAAAGAGTGACCCATCAGTATCAAAAAAATGAGTTCAACCAACCATTTGGATTAGAAGCCTTACTATGAAGGAAACCTATTCGACTCACCTTGGAGAGATATGTTGTTCACTATATGTGAATAAACATTCGCCTATTGGATTTAACTCAGAAGCCCTAAGCCATAGATGTTTTCAAAAGATGGTCTGAGGTCAAGTAATATCCTCGGATGTGCCAAGCCATAACCAAGATTATCTTAGCATAAATCCAAGACCTAAGACTACCTACAAAAGTTTCTTTTAAGGGTGGTAGAAGCCATACCCTTGGATTATGGATTTACACCAGATGCCGCATGAGATGGTATCACAAGGAGTTCCCCATGAGTATACTTAGGATAATATCCATGGGATGAGTACCCTCATACAAATGGAGGTAGTTGATGGTATGACCGCATATGATTTAGTTCCAAGTTTTCAAACCCAAGGATAACTTCCGAAATCATCTCGGAGATGTTCGAAAAAGAAGCACTAGTGAGTATGAACCTATTAGAAGACCTGAACTGAAACATTTTCTTTCTAGCCTTTCTCAAATCTCGAGGACGAGATTTCTTTTAAGGGTGGTAGTCTGTCACATCCCGAAATTTTCTAAATTTTGGAATGAAAAATAAAAATGAATTTAATGCTTGATTGTTTGAACTTGATTGAAAATCCACAAAGAATTAAAACTTTTTGGAGTTATTTAAATGTATTTTCCCAAACTATTGTTTTCCAAATACTTTTGATTTCAAGTATATCCAAAATCAAACATATTTTGATTTTCAAAGTTTTCAAATCCTTAATGGATTTCTATTTAAGAAAATAAAACTATAGAAAACTATATCTGTAAAATATTGCCCAAATAGCCATATAGGCCAAGTGTATATGATTATTATTTTATTTTCACAAATAGATTTTAAAAAGGTTTCTTGATTGTTCTAAAACACTATTTTGATTTTTATAAATTTTTAGAAACTTGTTTGCTACACTTTTGTTGAAACCACCTCATATAGCCATAGTGGCAAAATTGTAATAAAAATAATATAAAATAATAATTTATAAAATTTAAGTATTTGTGTTATCCTATAATGAGAAAAAATAATTTTACAAACTCACAGAAATTCGTTTCACTCAAATCACATTTATAAAACTCATTTTATCAAAAAAACAAGTAATAGAAGTAAAGAAAAAGAAAAAAAAAGGAAAAAAAATAAAGTGGGCCGGCCAGCCAGACCGACCGGCCCAGCAGGCGGCCGAGCCAGGCCCAGTCAGCCCAGCCGGACCGACCGGCCACGCTCGAGCCATCGAGTTCGTGTTCACGAACCAATTTCGTTTTGGAAAAAACTTATCTCTAATTAAACATAGTTTTTTTGAGCTACACAACTCCGATTTCAGATCCGTTTTCCGTTTGTTTCTACGCGTTCGTAACTTTGAGGCCAACCTTTTCCACCGACCTATGGCCTATATAAAGCCACCACCACGTCGCAGTTTCGTTTTCCTTTTCCTCCTCTCGAAATCCTAGATGAACGAATCTTAACTCGTTGATGTGACCCGCTAAACCACTTCAAATCGCTTCGGCCTCTACACGAAAGTTGTAGATCTCGTCGATATCTTTCAATACCGACCAATCTCATCTCTTTTCATCCACCATACACGCATAATTTCGCATCGCAAAGCGTCAGGTCTGACAAAGGGAATCTTCAATTAGTTCGTGCTCGTTCCACGAAATCCAAATTCCTATGGTGAGTATGTAGATCTGATCATGCTCTACAACTTTCATGTTGAAAGTTTTTCGATTTGACGTACGGATTTATCGCTCATCTACAGATCTATTTCGAGTCAACCGGAGCCAAATCGAGTTTCAAAACTATCTTGAATCGTCATGACTTCAACACGAAAGTTGTTCCTCTCGTCAGGATCTTTCAATTGCCGCAAGTTTCACCTTGTTTCGTTCACCGAGCAAGGAGAAAATGATGTTACAAAATTCAGATCTTATAAGATATAACCCAGATCTTGTCAAACTCATTATTTCGTTGTAAAAAGTAATCTGTGCGTTAGATAGATCTATTAATTCTATACAACTTTGATGTACAAAGTTTTTGTATCTGAGCAAATTTTTCTGTCAACATTTTTTTTGACATCATCATGACATCAGCATAGTCAACTCAGTCTGGTCAAAGTTAAACTGCAGTCAGCAGTACAGTCAGTGGTACAGTCAGCAATACAGTCAGCGGTCAACTATACAATCAGCAGTACAGTCAGCGTCTCAGTCAAACTCGGTCAAACTCATTTTAAAATGCAAATTTTAATTATCAGACTATGTGTCCAACTTAGAAATTCATTATAAAATCATCCAGAGGTTCAAAATTTATAAAATTTATATCGTTGGAAAGCTTATAACATGTAGAATCCAAATATGCAAGAATACTGTATATGTTATGTATTAGTTTTCGAATCATAATTCAAATGATTTAATTAATCCTTTTTCACTATAAAAATTATATCAAATAATCTACTGGTCCTAATTTAACAAATTTGTACTTTCTGGAATCCTCAGATCATGTACTTCAACTTAGTATAGGAGTTGTACAATTTTGATACATGTACAAACTTTCTTTAGTAAAATCTATTCGAATCAGTAATTCAAGGATAATTCAAATTCTATAAATCGTTTTGAATAATTCCAATTGCTCTAATCTTGTATTACTGTAACCTATCCCGGGAGGTCAAATTCATATTTTTACAACATATAATTATGCGGTAGCTAATTAATAGGATTGTATATGTAAAGTAGATACTCGATTAATGGTTTTTCTAAATCAAATTAAATATCCAGAATACTTTGTTAACATTGCATATATCGGAGAACACATAATGCAACACATACACACTACCTCTCTTGTGAAATAAATTGGTGCATAGCATGCATGCATGTCTATGATTGTTCATATCGAGTGTTTGTTTATTTTTGTTGTTGTTGAATGGTATGTTTATGTTGTGCTATATTCTATGTTATAGTTTGTACGGAGAGGCACGTATTTTGATTAAGAGAAGTGAACGCGCTTCGACTACCAAAAGGCAAGTGACATTCAAATCCTACTTATTTTAAGTATGCATTAGTGTTTTCGAAACTAGAATGCATGGTAGAGTTTTGTTTTCAAAATAAAAGTATTATGCTATGCTTAAATCCTAGTAGTGTGTAGCCACCCTTGAACCATTGCTAGTATTCTTAGTATGCCTAGCAATAACAAAATGCCACTGCTGTTTTTAATTGTTTCGGATTGTGAGTATTGAGAATAAAAATTAACAACCTTAATGAATCACCTGGGTGGATTGTTTGAGTGGTGGGCGGCTGCTCAGGGCTCCGATCCATGGGGATGGACCAATGGACGGGTGGGTGCCTGAGAGTGCGCAGTTGAATAGTGATTGCCCTAGACTGCACCTCTGGTTTTCATCAGAGGATCGTGCGGGGGTTTATTATCGTTATGGTTTTAAGCCTGTGGGTTTCACTTGTGGATGGCCACCCAAGATTAAAGAGATTAATATGTCGTCCATGTCTTAGTTAGCTTCCAGTGCAGCCTTATGGTATTATGGGCTCTGCCGGGATTAAGTAAGTTGTGAGGTCCAATTTGTTTGATAGACAGGAAGATGTGGCTGCGGCCAAATGGGTACGAGTCTATGCTAGTATGGTTGAAACCTCCTTCTGAAAGATCTTGTCTCATTCTTCTCTTGGGAAGGGTGGGTCGTAAGGTGAAAGTGCACAACCTCTCGAGAGTTAAAACTAAGATCTTAGCCGTGTCCCCGGTTACGGACAATTTGAGCTTTCTAGGCAGGGAATGTACGGAAGAATCTCATCACCTTTTCTGAATGTATTTAAAATTTGATCAACCTTCGAAAACTCATGGGAGATGTAACCATGTGATTATTCTAAAACCCATGAAGGATTTAACCATGGTGTGATTTCATAATGTCATTCAAAGATTTTCAAAAATGTTTTGTTTTGAAATAAAATGTAGGATAAAATTGGCTTTATGCTAATTTGCCTAAACTCCACTTGCCAAATATCAGGTAGATAGTCATGCCCAAAACTGCCACCATATAAGTGTCATTTGCCAGTACATCATTGTACTGACCACCATTCGTGGGGCTGCATATTCAAACGTGCAGGATTTTCTGAGGAGAAGTACGTGGTAGGATCTCGAGTCTACATTCCAACATGACTGCCTGTGGCACATGAAGATGATGAAGGCTCATTGCTGATTTACTTTCCGCTGTGTTCATTCTGAGCTAGTCCATGTGACTATGCAAATTGTAAGATTTTACTTTACCCTTTGGATCAATGATGTAGTAATTTGATACTATTGCAATGATTACTATATTTTGTAATGTGTGTGCTATCAGTGATCCCGGGAATAGCACTATACACAGGTATCTTCTTTAGTGTACTTTTTATATTTAGCATGTTTTTCAGGTTCATCTTCAACCTCTTCTTTATCAGAAACATCATTCTTATCATTATCTTTATCAGGTTCATTACCACTTTCAGTTTCAGCATCAGAAATAGAAATAATATTAAGATCATTAACAGGCTCAGAGGATTCTGCAACAGTTTTATGTTTCTTCTTCTTTTTCTTAGAAGGAGCTCTAGTTTCTTTAGTTCGTTGAGAATTTTGTTCAACTCTTTTGGGATGCCCCTCAGGATATAGAGGATCCTGAGTAGAAACACCGCCTCTAGTTGTTACTTCATAAGAATGTTTTTATTTAGAAGTATTTCTTAACATGTCATTTTGCACTTTAGTGAGTTGATCAATTTGAGTTTGAACCATATGAAAATGTTTAACAAGCATCTTAACATCATTGGAGGTTCTCTCCACAATATCATGCAATTTACTAATAGCTTGAGAATTTTCCTTTAAATGATTCTCTACTCTCATGTTAAAGTTATCTTGCTTAACAATATAATTATCAAATTCATCTAAACATTGATCAGGAGGTTTTGAGTAAGGAATGTCTTCTTTATCAAAGCATTGAAGAGAATGTACCTCAATCGTGGATGAAGGGGGAGTTATCTTATATAAATCTTCTATGGGGGGTAAATTCTTCACATATTCACATTTAATACCTTTCTCTTTAAGAGATTTCTTGGCTTCCCTCATATCTTCATCATTTAATTCAATCATACGCCTCTTCTTCAATATTGGTGTTGGGGTTGGTTCAGGTGTAGTCCAATCATCATGATTTTGGCTTATTCTAGCCATTAATTCTTCAGCTTCGTCTGGAGTTCTTTTCCTGAAAACACAACCAGCACAACTATCCAGGTATGTCCTAGACTCAATGGTTAGTCCACTATAAAATATAACAAGTAAGTCATGATTTTCCAAATCATGTCCAGACCGAGCTCTAAGAACAGAGCAAAACCTTGCCCAAGCTTCAAGCAATTTCTCTCCATCTTCCTGGTCAAAACTATAATTTTTCTGCAAAGAAATATGTTGAGCACTAGCAGGAAAATACTTCGGAAAGAAAACATCAAGAAAACCATTTGGACTATCAATAGAATCAGGAGGCAAACTATTATACCAAGTTTTAGCATCATCCTTTAATGAGAAAGGAAAAAATTTAGCAACAAAATAAGTACACTTCTTGGTATCATCGAAAAACAAGCTACTCAAAGTAGAAAGCTCAATCATGTGCTCTACAGCACTTTCTTTTTCAGTACAACAAAATGTGTTTTCTCAACAATAGATATATGAGATAAATCAAGAGAAAAATCATAATCCTTATCCTTAATGTTTATAGGAGATGTGGCAAATTTCGGATCAGGAGACAATTTATATCTAACAGCACGTTGTGCAAGAAGCTTTTTAATATTACTTGCACCAGTAGTAGCATTACATTTATCAATAAAATCATCATCAAGTGCCACATAATCTTCATCAAGATCATCACTAGAGTGTTCAACAGACTAAGGTAAACTAACAGGTGTAACAGTATTTTCATTAGAAATTTCAGTATTTTCAATTTGTCTAGACCTAGAAATTGTAGCATCTAGAAAAGGACCTAATGAACCATTATCATCAAGCACACTAGAAGCATCATTAAAATTATAAGAGGAATTTTCAGATTCAGCAGAAGTACCAGCATGTGAAGCTTGTGGTGGTGAAACAAGTTGACTTAACACAGATGGTGAATCAAGAGCAGCATAGGTACTCAGAGTTGTACCTTTTCTTGTAGTGGATGGTAATATGGCGACTTTAGCATCGCGAGGTTTACCATGATGGAGGATTTGCAGCGAACAATCTCAATTCAGGTGAACTTGCAAATAAAGCTATGCTCCCCAGCAACGGTGCCAGAAAATAGTCTTGATGACCCACAAGTATAGGGGATCGCAATAGTCTTCGAGGGAAGTAAAACCAAATTTATTGATTCGACGCAAGGGGAGCCAAAGAATATTTGTAAGCCTTAACAGCGGAGTTGTCAATTCAGCTGCACTGGAAACAGACTTGCTCGCAATAGTTTATCAGTAGAAACAGTTTTATAGCAGTAGCAGTAGTGAAATATAAGCAGCAGTGTAATAAAGACAACAGTAGTGATTATAGTAAATAGCAGGATTAAAATACTGTAGGCATAGGGATGGATGAACTGGCGCTGCATGGATAAGATAACTCATTTAATAATCAAGACTAGGCATTTGCAGATAATAATAAAACAGTATCCAAGTACTAAATAACCATAGGCATGTGTTCCTTATATAGTCGTACGTGCTCGCAATGAGAAACTTGCACAACATCTTTTGTCCTACCAGCCGGTGGCAGCCGGGCCTCTAGGGAAACTACTGGTAATTAAGGTACTCTTTTTAATAGAGTACCGGAGCAAAGCATTAACACTCCGTGAACACATGTGATCCTCATATCACAGCCTTCCCCTCCAGTTGTCCCAATTTTTGTCACTTTGGGGCCTCGGGTTCGGACTGACAATATGTGTATACAACTTGCAGGTAAGATCATAAAACAATGAATATCATCATGAATCAATAACATGTTCAGATTTGAAATCATGGCACTCGGGCCCTAGTGACAAGCATTAAGCATAACAAGTTGCAACAATATCATAAAAGTACCAACAACGGATACTAGGCACCATGCCCTAACAATCTTATGGCTATTACATGAACAATCTCATCCAATCCCTACAATCCCCTTCAGCCTACAGCGGGGATGTCTTCTGGAAAATTGGTCGAACCCCCGTATGTTTTTAGGTCAAGGGCTTTAAGTAGTCCAGAGGGGAGCGTCGGGGGCTGGCCGAGGTGGCGCCACCATAGGGCTGCGCGGCCCAGGGGCCCACCGCGCCGCCATGTGGTGTGCGCACCTCGTGCCCCCCTCCGTCTCGTCTTCTGGCTCCGTAAGTCTTCTGTGAAAATAGGCCCATTGCAATTATTTCCGGGGATTTTCCTGAAAGTTGATTTTCTGCACAAAAATAATACACCAGGGCAATTCTGCTGAAAACAGCGTTAATCCGTGTTAGTTGTATCCAAAATACACAAATTAGAGGCAAAACAATAGCAAAAGTGTTCGGGAAAGTAGATACGTTTTGGACGTATCAACTCCCCCCAAGACGGCGGCGCGGAGAGGGGCGACGGTGCGGTCATCGAACCTCGGCAGACAATATTTTGTATTTATATATGAGAAGAAGAATAAAGTCTGGTCGAATGAGGCAGCGCGACCGGCAGAGTACAAAACCGAAGGCTACTAGTGCTACCTTGGAGTACTGTAGTAATATAACATAATAAAAATAATGGCCTTGTTTAAACCACTCTTGTCAGTGTGGCATCGCGTCCAAATTTAATGCATTCTGTGGAAATCAGAATAATGCTGTAAAAACTCTCATATATAGCATGCACCGACATGAACCAGGGAAATAAGTAACTGTAATCTTCACATGCTATTAGCAGTCTGCCAAATTCGCCATACTACTATCTTTTTTTAATAACGGGGAAGGGACCCGAAGGTCCCAGAACAACAAAAAATTACAATAGTAGTAGTACTCCTTTGAGCAGGCCGTAGAAGAAGGATCCTGGAAGAACCAAATGCTTTTATTATCCACAGTTGTTCGGCTCTTTTCCTTCTCGTGTAAGCTATCGCGCGATGATTATACTAATGGTCGGATGGTAGTACAACCATTCACACAAACTTCTGCGCCCTTCGTCATGTCAGCATCGTATCCCAGTGTGCAAGCATTCTGCTCGAATGAAATACTCCTAAGTACGTACGGTATTCCCTCCAAAGACACACCACACGTTGAGCCGACTATAGGATTCAAGAAATGTGCATCATGAACAAATTTTGAGGATGGCTATGATTTTTTTTAGTGAACACTTTTTTTTCAAATTTTCAACAATCAGTTGATGTTTTCTTTCTAAATACAGTAGTTCGTGTAGACTTAATAGAAGGAAACTTTGGACAGGTTTTCCATTTTTCGTAGCCCCTTGACAAAGTAAAACATACATTTGGTATTGTGTGCACCAATAAAATGGAAAGTTGATTTCTATTTTTGGGACTAAACAATTGGAAACTCGTTTTCGTATGCATGAAAGTTTGAAACTCTAGCTCACAAAGTTGTTTGCCGTGATGAGATGCACATGCATAATGTTTGGTAGGATGAATTTTGCATGCCAGCACGTTCACTTGGGCACAAAGTCAAGCACACTCATACATAGACAATATCAAATTGTGAAGTGTTCTATTTGAATACATTCATATGCCTATGTTTCTATTTTTACAAGCAAATAAATAACAAAGGATGACTCAATGCACAAGTTGATCTCATTTTGAACTTTTTTTAAACTTCTTCTATTGTATTCAAATTTGATTAGAAGGAGTCGATCGATTGTACACACCAATCGTATAGCTCGGTGGGTGGATTGGCATTTGAAGTGTGGTCATATATGTTAAATATAAGTTTGTAAAGGATTTGGCATCCATATATGCTCGCCGGATATATAGATAATGCCAAACAAACACAACGAATATTTGTGAAGAAATCTTTTTGCTAGAACCTTCAAATTTTTAGATTTACATCACACACAAAGAACGCACCTTTTATTTCGGCAGATTTGTGCACTAATAAAGCACTCCTATAGTACTAGAAATTGGATTGTTCTAGTATTTTTGGATCTTAGCTGGAGCGGCGTTTGGCGGTTGCACAAAGCCGTGCTGGATGTTAAGCCTGTCGAGGCACGCCTGGTGGAAAGCGTGCGCCACCTTAGCCTCAACGGCGCGCCGCTGCAATGCTGCGCCCCTGGGATTTGCCGCCGCCGGATTCTTAGTCTTCATGAAAGCTTGCAGAGCATCCCGGCATCTATAGAGTGCCGGGAACATCACGTTATATACGAGCTCCTTGGCGGTGTTGCTCCTGCAAAGGGCGTCGCCGTGATTCGCTTCGAAAGAATAGCCTAGCTCCACGGCAGGCACTGCCTGAAGTGCGGTCAGATTAGGCGGCTGGGCACAGGAGCTCCCTGCTTCCGCATCGTTCGCGCCGGCCGGGAAGGGGATCTCACATGCTGGCAAAGAAAACATGCGGCATGCGTGGGCGGAAAAGCCGGCCAGGGCCGAGCGGGCGTCGCATGCGGGGTTGCGTGGGAGCTCCCTGCCTCTGTATCCATCGGCCCGCATAGGAAGCGGTTGGCGAGGGGCTCCACGGCCAGCGCCGCCGCCGCGGGCTGAACAACCGGCCAGTGCAGAGCGGGCGGGTTATGCCTTGGTGCGCGATGGACGAAGCGAAGGCGGCGCTGATGCTCCGCTTCCTCGTCGGTGGTAGGACTACGCGCGCGGCGACCGGAGCCAAATCGGAAGGCCATAGATATGTTGATTGGTCACTTAAGATGGAGAGGTTCTCTACCATTTTGGAGGAGCGGAGTAAGAGGAAGTTGTTGCTTATAATAAAAATATCTCGGGTTCACTGCCACGTTGGGTTAAGGCAGGGAAAAGTTGGTCAATGCCTAGGAAGTTGGAATCGTTTTGGCCCCAATTTAATTACCTTGTGGTTCCTCTCTCGGTCTCTCCCACCTCTTCACTATCCCTCCCCTTGCCTCCTTTCATGTTTCATCGTAGTGCATCTTGTTTTTCTAGCACCTTCACAAAAAAATAAAAATCATACACATTAGGCCGATTCTGTCATTGCGTGCACTAATAAAGTAAAACAAATCGATTATATGTGAATAAACGTTTAATACAATAGCTCGAAAAGATGTTTCTCAAGGCGATATGCACAATGCCTGCCAAAAATGGGTCATGATAACTAAATTTCGTGTTAATTTTTGCATGACATGTACTCACTTGTGTATGAAGCCAAGCAAACTCATAATCTATACCAAGAAAATGTGAAAGAGTTCTTTTTAGTATCCTTCTGATACGTCTCCAACGTATCGATAATTTCTTATGTTCCATGCTACTTTTATGATGATACTCACATGTTTTATACATACTTTATGTCATATTTATTCATTTTCCGGCACTAACCTATTAAAGAGATGCCGAATAGCCATTTGCTGTTTTCTGTTGTTTTTGGTTTCAGAAATCCTAGTAAGGAAATATTCTCGGAATTGGACGAAATCAACGCCTAGGGGCCTATTTTTCCACGAAGCTTCCAGAACACCGAAAGGGAACCGAAGTGGGGCGACGAGGCGCCGCCACACTAGGGCGGCGCGGCCCAAGAGGGGCCCGCGCGGCCCTAGAGTGTGGGCCCCCCGTCAGCCCTCCGACTCCGCCCTTCCGCCTACTTAAGCCTTCGTCGATAATAGTTCCAGTACCGAGAGCCACGATACGGAAAACCTTCCAGTGACGCCGCCGCCGCCAATCCCATCTCGGGGGATTCAGGAGATCGCCTCCGGCACCCTGCCGGAGAGGGGAATCATCTCCCGGAGGACTCTTCACCGCCATGGTCGCCTCCGGAGTGATGTGTGAGTAGTTCACCCCTGGACTATGGGTCCATAGCAGTAGCTAGATGGTCGTATTCTCCTAATTGTGCTATCATTGTTGGATCTTGTGAGCTGCCTAACATGATCAAGATCATCTATTTGTAATGCTACATGTTGCGTTTGTTGGGATCCGATGAATATGGAATACTATGCTATGTTGATTATCAATCTATCTATGTGTTGTTTATGATCTTGCATGCTCTCCGTTGCTAGTAGAGGCTCCGGCCAAGTTGATACTTGTAACTCCAAGAGGGAGTATTTATGCTCGATAGTGGGTTCATGTCTCCATTAAATGCGGGAGTGACGACGCAACCCCTAAGGTTGTGGATGTGTTGTTGCCACTAGGGATAAAACATCAATGCTATGTCTAAGGATGTATTTGTTGATTACATTACACACCATACTTAATGCAATTGTCCGTTGTTTGCAACTTAATACTGGAGGGGTTCGGATGATAACCTGAAGGTGGACTTTTTAGGCATAGATGCATGCTGGATAGCGGTCTATGTACTTTGTCGTAATGCCCAATTGAATTTCACAATACTCATCATAACATGTATGTGCATGGTCATGCCTTCTTTATTTGTCTATTGCCCAACTGTAATTTGTTCACCCAACATGCTACTTATCTTATGGGAGAGACACCACTAGTGAACTGTGGACCCCGGTCCATTCTTTACATCAAATACAATATACTGCAATACTCGTTCTACTGTTCTTTGCAAACATCATCATCCACACTATACATCTAATCCTTTGTTACAGCAAGCCAGTGAGATTGACAACCTCACTCTCACGTTGGGGCAAAGTAATTTGGTTGTGTTGTGCAGGTTCCACGTTGGTGCCGGCATCCCTGGTGTTGCGCCGCACTGCACTCCGCCGCCATCAACTTTCGACGTGCTTCTTGGCTCCTACTGGTTCGATAAACCTTGGTTTCTTACTAAGGGAAAACTTGCTGCTGTACGCATCACACCTTCCTCTTGGGGTTCCCAACGGACGCGTGCTGTACGCGTATCAAGCTCTTTTTCTGGCGCCGTTGCCGGGGAGATCAAGACACACCGCAAGGGGAGTCTCCACCTCCAATCTCTTTATTTTGTTTTTGTCTTGCTTTATTTTATTTACTACTTTGTTTGCTGCACTAAAACAAAACACACAAAAATTAGTTGCTAGTTTTACTTTATTTACTATCTTGTTCTCCATATTAAAAACACAAAAAAATTAGTTACTTGCATTTACTTTATCTAGTTTGCTTTATTTACTACTAGGAAAAATACCCGTGCGTTGCATCGGAAGAAACAGATACTCAAACGCCTGAGCAAATCCACCTCTCCTCTTTCCCACCATCATTGATGGTGGTCATATTTTCTTCTATTCATGAAGAACATAATCAATTGTACTCATAAGATTGGATTGCAAGCCCCTTCCTGCAGAGACCTATAATACTAAAGACATGTGATGATGGTGGGACCCATCTTTAAATTATACTATTTGGGTCTGAATCAAAATGAATTTGAAGCTATCACACATACAATATTCTCCTAACGGCCAAAACAAATTTTTAACATAGATATGCGGATCACAAATTGGTGAGGAAACATATTTACAATTCACAAAAAATATCAACAAATTTAATTGGCTAATGTGGAATAACATTTTAAACCATATGAAAATTATGCCTCCAAAAAAAATCTAAATGAACTGGTCCGGCCGGACACACTCCTACTCTATGGATATTTCAATGACTTGTGGACATGGTGTCATCAACAATAGTAGTAGTCTAGTAGAGAGGACAATTCTTCGCAATAAGTACGAGGCAACTGAAAATGGTGTCTACACTAAAAATCTACACTAAGAAGAAAACAAAATCTGGTTCAATTATTTTAGCAATTTTTTTTTTTGCTTTGGCAGGGTACTTGTACATGTAACTTCTCAAGAAGACACTTCTACAGATAATTGTCTACTGGTACTGATCATTATTTCCATGGCTAGATATTGGGTGATCACATGTCCTTGCTATATATGCACGCTGTGAACTCATACTAGTGGTTGAGGCGCCCCATGGGGCGCCTCCTCACCGGTCATGTGCGCCCAAATTCACTACAATGGCAGATGTACATTACAGTCACATGCAAAATATAATTTAATGACAATGGTCAAATATTCAGCCAAGGATAAAACCCCAAATTTATATTTCAATTCCGCAAAATGCAATCAGCAGGCGGATGTTAAAAGTCAAAGGCAAACCTATGGCCTATGATAGAACACAGCCTGACCTCAAATTTTGAACTTTAAAGTTGCAGCGTACAAGATTGATTTACAATTTTGAAGTAAATGGCTATTCTAGTGAGATGAGTTAGACCACCACTTTCTGTTACATGTTAAGCTGCTCTTGCTGTTAGTTTATTGCCACCAACTAAATCTATGTATGATTTAATCCTTGGCACCAAATGGAGTTTCTTCCTTCAATAGAATAGTGATTTATGATCTGAAAAATAGAACCAATAAACCACATGAATATTAGTTTTATTCAGAAGTATAAAATTATGCTCATTATATTGCAATGCCTACTAAAATGGCAGCTTACATCAAGATTTATTCTTAGCAAGATTGGACTCCGCCTCTTACAGTACAACAATCTGCTTCATTTATTTGAACTTATAGGAACGTCCGAGCGCTATTCTAGTGATCCTTACCTATTTTTCTTTGTGCACAAATATTATTTGGCATGATATGGAGGTGGGTACATATATTTGTTCAAGTTTGAACGCTAGCAATTGCAACTCCCTACAGAACCTTCTCTACGACAAATTCATATCAGATTACGTATATCCTCTATCTGTGTATACATACACTACTCATATCGGAAACATGCGAGCGATTGTGGATAGAGTTTCGCTGGGTTGTGGCCTCTTTTTTCCTCTTTGTGGTCATTTATTTTCCTTCCTCACCGAGCCAACTACACAACGACACGTGGTCCAACGAGTAGATCTGAAGCGAGGTCAGCACTCGCCAGGTGAATATCGTGGAGAGCCCTGGCATATGGCAAAGCATTGACGCACTTGCTTGTTCTCAATGATAAACAAGATGAGTAACACATCTATGATATATCCCAGCAAGAGAACATTAGTTAGTTTTCTTTGCTGGACTACAAAACACAAAGTGTATAGACTTTTCTTGATCTTTGTAAAAGAAAACCTTTGGTTTATCTTATCTACAGGGTAGTTCTTAACTGCTAGCGGTGTTTAAAAAATAATGTTCATTTTCATTTAGAAATGAAGGGCAAGTTAATCATGCATGTAAATGCTTTTGAAAACCTCATGAGTTTCAAATAGCATGTTGTGTTAAAGTCAATTGTTGAAAAATGATTATAAGCTTTCCAAGAAAATATTAGCAGTCATTTCCTAATAAAACCAATTAACCAGAGGAATATAACACAATGTCCAGAATGAAGCTGAAACACAGCTGTAAGAAAATCTTAATCGAGGCGGTTGCAAGCCAGACACACACTTTGAAATAAGTCAGTACAACACAAAAACTTACTTGGGGGAAAACATTAAGAGCATCAAGGCAGCAACAGCAGCATGTGTGGCAACAGCATCCAGTACATGCATCAGCAGCAAGATTGGTCAGCCCATCCAAGATTCTGAAACCAACACCAGTAACAGCATCGCAGCATCCTGCAAGAGTCCATTATCCAGTAAAAATCAGGAAATTTAATCTGCTATCATTAGAGAAGTGCATTAGAGATTGAGTCAGTTAGTAGAGGTACAGTTAGGATCCTAGTCAATTTTGTCGGTAATTGGTTCACATGTCCCTACATACAGATGGGAATTGTATCTCCTACAACTATAACAAGAATTTGTTCTCTTTTGCTCATCAAATTTCTCACTCTCTTTATGGAATTTTTTAGCTTAAGATAAGGATCAAATTATATCACCAGTCTCACAGGTACATTACTAAGCAGGTATAAGTGAAGTGGAAAACGACACATCCAAAAAGTGGGAACTGCGAAGAGCATTTAGTGAAGGGGGTAAATTATACAAAACTTGTTCAGTGAACCACTATGTAGTATGAAAATATTCTGATGGAAGGTTATATTCAGTCATATCTTATGGAGGCTTCCTAGAACTGAGCAATTAACTGAAGCGATATATATACACACAATATGAATAGGAACATCATTAGATTTTTCATCCAATCAAGAACCAAGAACTATACAAAAAGCTAAAAACTAAATCAAAACGAGAACCATGCAAATTTTACCTAGATGCAGAAGAGTCTACAAAAATGTTCCTAGGACAAGCAACATGTAGCTAAGAAATTATAAGGAGAGGACAAACCTAGAGATAAGGCTTGGCAATACTGCATATCCTAGATAAGTACATAGTATACAAACTATACTATTCCTTGAATGCATCCCTGCAAATGAACCAATAAAGAACATCGACCAGAAGAATATGTAAGATTGCAGAAAAAACTTCATATCTAACTCCACGATGTACGAACTTTATTTCTCCTTCAATAGCTTCCTGGATATGAGTTAATAAAGTGCTCCAACATCATACCTATATTGAGAGAGGATCTTTGTTTCCTTTCTCAAGCTAGATCAATTCTTTGTTTGTAGTTGCCTTCACTCACAAGCGGAAGATCCCCTCAAAATGTCCTGCAAGTTCATTCCAAATCAAATTTGACGAGGTAAAAGAGGAGAAGAGACGCAAAGGTAATAAAGAAGATAGAGTAACCTGAAAAGTGAAGCATAGGTGGATGAGGTAGGTGACAGGGGCTATCACCAGGATGCGTTATGTTGAGGTCATCATCCTGGATCCTACCTCCTGCATTTACCCATAAGGCTCCACTGCAACCATTACTTCATTCAAAGATAGCTCATTTTCTGTAAATTTTACACTTCATTAATGCTCCGCAGCCAACA
Source organism: Lolium rigidum (assembly GCF_022539505.1). Taxonomy (NCBI): domain Eukaryota; kingdom Viridiplantae; phylum Streptophyta; class Magnoliopsida; order Poales; family Poaceae; genus Lolium; species Lolium rigidum. The sequence goes on along the minus strand of NC_061511.1, from coordinate 5,169,883 downwards.
TACAGAGGGACGATGCCGCACATTTTAGTATTTTAAAGGTGATGGACAATTAGATATAACTGAAAAAGATTATTTGTTTGTACAGTTAATTGGCGTGATATCTTAGTTTGCCTAATTATAGCGCTAGGAGCACAACCGCTCTGAAGTCACATATCCATCACAAAACTCTAATGAGTAGCAAAAAAATGCCGCTTAAGCCAGGCACAAAGGAGAACTGAAGAACAGAGACTAAAAACTCACCACAATAACCACCCAATTGCGGCCATGGGCAGGGGGCGGCCACGGATAACATTTGCTCGCTCGCCAGGGCCGTGTGCTCATCGATGTGTGTGCATTCATGAAACCTGAAATTAATATTTTCAGTTGTAAGAAACAAAAGAACTAATATGTAGAGGACACTACCAAACAATGTATATGCGATTCTTTGCATCCCAACAATTACTGAAACCAAAAAAAAAACATGGTGTACGTTTACAGCTCATTTCATTCTTTGTGTGACATCAGTTTATAGATGAATTTCCTATACAGGTTGTACCCAGTACGCAGCAGTTAAAACACAATTATTTATGCTAATCGGAGAGTCCACATAGGAAAATGAAATTGCAGCCAACTCACAACCGTTCATTGGTTGTGTTACCTGCATATTTTCTGATTACCAAATAAATCAGAATTGCATGATATAATTGGATCCCACATGGGAAAAGAAAATTGCATGACATAATTTGCTCATCCTTATCATCCATTTCACCAACTAAATCAAGAAACAGAGAGACAATACAAATAATTTCACCAGCCAAAATTTCGAATTACAGCCTATAACAACATCACCAAGCCTAAAACCAAAAGTAAATCACACTCAATCTGGATCCTTCAATCACTATACATATCCGTAACACGATGGAAAGAAGAAAAAAATCAAATTATAACTCGAATCCAACGGTTTAATCGAGCTTCCGGTTCAATAATCGTATTTCCACATCTACAGCTAGCACATCTCCTAAGCTGAGTCAAATAGAGGGGAAACGCTCAAACAGACGGGAAGAGAGAGGAACATGGGCGAGGAGTTTGCACAGTTCTCACCAGCAGAGGTTGCAGCAATGTTGAGAAATGAGTGGGGAGGAGATGAGTCAGCAGGACGACGGAGGGGCACGGCCGGTTGCGTCATCTTGTTGCCAGCCACAATCACCTAGCTAGAACGTCCAGCCTGCAGCGCACTCGTGACGTACCCCGTTGCAGCAGTCTCCCGCCACAGATGCCTCCTTGCCGCGGCCTCCCCACTTCCCCCTCCACTGAAGATCCTCCGCCGGCGCGATCTGCCGCAACACCATCTCGTACAAAGCTTCATCGGTCACAACACTGGCCGGCCCCCATCCACGAGACCCGCCCGCAAGAAACGCTCCTGGTTCTTGTCCTCCAAGCAGGCCGAGGCCGCAACCGCAGCGGCGATCGACCACCACGACGTCGTGGAGCACTGGCCAGGCCGCTAGAGGAGAGAAGAGGGAGATCAGTGGGCGGCTTGAGCCTTGAGGGCGTCGGTGGGTGACTGGAGGGGACGATTGGAGGGTGTCGGGGCAAGCGGGGAAAGGGTTCGGAGGCCGACGCAAATCAAGAGGGCGAGCGCTCTGGGGGTGGCGGCTAGGGTTTCCGTCGGGGTGGTTTTGTTTCACGCTGCAACGGACGAGATGGACGCGGAGCTTCGTCGCAAATTGAACGGTCGAGATGCTTTTGCCAACAACCCAGCCCCTGCGCACCACGTGGATAGCGCGAGAGGTCGCCCCACCCACTCGCACTTGCTTATTCTCAATACGTAATATCCGAATCCTTGTGTGGTTCCCTAACTTGTGTGAACTGAAAGCAAAACTATGTGGCAGCTAGATGAGAATTAGAGGAATTAATTAATCGGATGCAGTGGTGACGTACAAAAAAGGCAAGCATGGCTGCACGACTGCACTGGCACTTTCTTACATGTATCTATATTCTATTCCCTCTCCTATCCATCGTCCTGTTCTTCTACCTCAGCAAACGAGGACGAGGAGGGGTAGTGGCTCCATGGCCGCCGGTGCACCTCTCCCTTGTTGGGCTCGCCATGGTGGTCGTCTTCTCCGCCAACGCATCACGCTCAAGGTGACTTCGCAACCCGTCCATCACCCGCATGCTATGCCTGGCGACCTGGTCATCCCCAAGGGCCCCCACCGGATCGTCGACCATCCGGCTGCTCCCGGTGCATGCACTCCTTCGCGCCGGGCAGTGGAGGAGGTGGTCAGCAGCCACGTCCGGGGCCAAACACAAAAGCCGACACGGCGGAAGTACGTCGCCGGCTCATCCGTACGCGTCATCATCGGGAGCGAGGTAAGGACCGGGCCACGTTCCTAACGCCGCTAGGACGCAGGGCGAAGATGGTGGCCAATATGTGCTTGCCGGACTTCTAACACTCGTCGCGCCCGGCGCCGAGGCCTGATTAATTTGTTCCGCTAGTCCGCACTCCGCAGCACATCACCATGTGCGTATGTTTGTAATTTGGCATCGATCGGTACCATCTCGCATACGTATATCGAACATGTTTCATGTTCCTCGGTTCGTCCTCGATCGACCTTGAAGGCGGAATCATCCTTGGACGGACGCCCCATAAGTCATCGAAAAGTTCCGTTGCTCGTCGTTTAGCATGGATGCATAGGGGAGCGCCCGCCGAGTCGAAGTTCTTGCAAACGTCTTCCTCGATGGCGCTCGGGTTCCTAGTAAGTTGATCGATTGCCGACTCCCGGCGAATATTCTCACGAGTTGTTCGATGGATTGCTAGGTCGGCAAGTGTGAAGTGTATATCTAAGCGTTTTGACGTGTACCTGGAGACCTAACCTGATAGTACCCAATCGTATCTGGACGTCGATTTGGAGATCTAACCTGATACTGATACGTACTCAATCGTGACTCTAGGCAAGGAACAAAACGTGACAAGCGACATACGGAACGACGGACCACGAAACAACGGACGAAACCAACAATGACGGACCAAACCGCGGAAACGCTTCTCCCTTTATTATTAGGTATAGATTGCTAAAATGGGTACTCCTGAAAATACTAAGTTGTGTGACTTCACAAACATAAATAATAATGATTTCTTATGCACACCTATTGCTCCACCTGCTACTACAGCAGAATTCTTTGAAATTAAACCTGCTTTATCGAATCTTGTTATGAGAGAGCAATTTTCTGGTGTTAGTTCTAATGATGCTGCTGCCCATCTTAATAATTTTGTTGAACTATGTGAGATGCAAAAGTATAAGGATGTAGATGGTGACGTTATAAAATTAAAATTGTTTCCTTTCTCATTAAGAGGAAGAGCTAAAGATTGGTTTCTATCTTTGCCTAAGAATAGTATTGATTCATGGACTAAATGTAAGGATGCTTTCATTGGTAGATATTATCCTCTTGCTAAAATTATATCTTTGAGAAGTAGCATAATGAATTTTAAACAATTGGATAATGAGCATGTTTCTCAAGCATGGGAAAGAATGAAATCTTTGGTTAAAAATTTCCCAACCCATGGATCGACTACTTGGATGATCATCCAAACCTTTTATGCAGGATTGAATTTTTCTTCGTGGAACTTATTGGATTCAGCTACTGGAGGTACCTTTATGTCCATCACTCTAGGCGCCGCAACAAAGCTTCTTGATAATATGATGGTTAATTACTCCGAATGGCACACGGAAAGAGCTCCACAAGGTAAGAAGGTAAATTCTGTCGAAGAAACCTCTTCCTTGAGTGATAAGATTGATGCTATTATGTCTATGCTTGTGAATGGTAGGACTAATGTTGATCCTAATAATGTTCCTTTAGCTTCATTGGTTTCCCAAGAAGAACATGTTGATGTGAACTTCATTAAAAATAATAATTTCAACAACAATGTTTATCGGAACAATTCTAGTAACAACTATAGGCCATATCCTTATAATAATGGTAACGGTTATGGTAATTCTTATGGGAATTCTTACAACAATAATAGGAATACACCCCCTGGACTTGAAGCCATGCTTAAAGAATTTATTAGTACACAAACTGCTTTTAACAAATCTGTTGAAGAAAAGCTTGGGAAAATTGATATACTTGCTTCTAAAGTTGATAGTCTTGCTGCTGATGTTGATCTTTTGAAATCAAAAGTTATGCCTAATGTAGATAAAAATATTAATTCATTTTCTACAGCAAACGCCATCCAAGTTAAAATTAATGAGAATATAAGATTAATGGCTGAATTGCGTGCTAGGTGGGAAAAAGAAGAAAATGCTAAAGAAGACAATATAGCTAAAGTTTGGACTATTACCACCACTAGTAATGCTAATGCTCCACATGTTGCTGCACCTCCTACTATCAATGGTAAAATAATTGGTGTTGGCAATGTTTCTATTCCTAATGCAAAGCTTGCAAAACTACCGGAACCTGCTAAAACTGCTTGTGATAAAACTGCTGAATTTTTTTCCAACATTGGGGACAATGATCCCATTGCTTTAGATTATAATGGTTTGGATTTTGATGATTGTCACATCTCTGAAGTTATAAAGTTCTTACAAAAACTTGCTAAGAGTCCTAATGCTAGTGCTATAAATTTGGCCTTTACAAAACATATTACAAATGCTCTCATAAAAGCTAGAGAAGAGAAATTAAATCGTGAAGCTTCTATTCCTAGGAAGTTAGAGGATGGTTGGGAACCCATCATTAAGATGAAGGTCAATGACTTTGATTGTAATGCTTTATGTGATCTTGGTGCATGTATTTCCGTTATGCCTAGAAAAATCTATAACATGCTTGACTTGCCACCATTGAAAAATTGTTATTTGGATGTTAATCTTGCTGATAATTCTACAAAGAAACCTTTGGAGAGAGTTGATAACGTTCGCATTACTGTTAACAATAACCTTGTCCCCGTTGATTTTGTTGTCTTGGATATTGAATGCAATGCATCTTGTCCCATTATATTGGGAAGACCTTTTCTTCGAACTGTTGGTGCTATTATTGATATGAAGGAAGGTAATATTAAATATCAATTTCCTCTCAAGAAAGGTAGGGAACACTTTCCTAGAAAGAGAATGAAGTTACCTTTTGATTCTATCATTAGAACAAATTATGATGTTGATGCTTCATCTCTTGATGTTACTTGATACACACTTTATGCGCCTAGCTGAAAGGCGTTAAAGAAAAGCGCTTATGGGAGACAACCCATGATTTTACTACGATACTTTTGTTTTATATTTGAGTCTTGGAAGTTTTTACTACTGTAGCAACCTCTCCTCATCTTAATTTTGTTGCATTGTTGTGCCAAGTAAAGTCTTTGATAGTAAGGTTCATACTAGATTTGGATTGCTTCGCAGAAACTAGATTTCTTGCTTGTCACAAATTTGAGCAATAGTTTACGTATGTAACTCAGAAAATTCTGCCAATTTACGTGAGTGATCCTCAGATATGTACGCAAATTTCATTAAATTTGAGCATTTTCATCCGAGCAAGTCCGGTGCACCTATAAAATTCGTCTTTACGGATCTGTTCTGTTTTGACAGCTTACGCCTTTTATTTCGCATTGCATGTTTTGCTATGCTTGATGGATTTCTTTATTCCATTAACTTTCGAGTAGCTTTGTGCAATGTCCGGAAGTGTTAAGAATGATTATTTCACCTATGAACATGTGAATTTTGATTATGCACTAACCCTCTAATGAGTTGTTTTGAGTTTGGTGTGGAGGAAGTTTTCAAGGATCAAGAGAGGAGGATGATACAATATGATCAAGGAGAGTGAAATCTCTAAGATTGGGGATGCCCCGGTGGTTCATCCCTACATATTTCAAGAAGACTCAAGCGTCTAAGCTTGGGGATGCCCAAGGCATCCCCTTCTTCATCGACAACATTATCAGGTTCCTCTAGTGAAACTATATTTTTATTCTGTCACATCTTATGCGCTTTACTTGGAGCGTCTGTATGTTTTTATTTTTGTTTTGTTTGAATAAAGTTGGATCCTAACATTCATTGTGTGGGAGAGAGACATGCTCCGCTGTTGCATATGGACAAATATGTTCTTAGGCTTTACTCATAATATTGGCGAAGGTTGAACTGCTTCGTTAAATTGTTATATGGTTGGAACGGCAAATGCTATATGTGGTAATTGGTATGATATCTTGAATAATGTGATACTTGGCAATTGTTGTGCTGATGTTTAAGCTCTTGCATCATATACTTTGCACCTATTAGTGAAGAAATACATAGAGCTTGTTAAAATTTGGTTTGCATGATTGGTCTCTCTAAGGTCTAGATATTTTCTAGTAAGGGTTGAACAACAAGGAAGACGGTGTAGAGTCTTATAATGCTTACAATATGTCTTTTATGTGAGTTTTTGTTGTACCGGTTCATACTTGTGTTTGCTTTAAATAACCTTGCTAGCCTAAGCCTTGTATCGAGAGGGAATACTTCTCATGCATCCAAAATCCTTGAGCCAAACACTATGCCACTTGTGTCCACCATACCTACCTACTACATGGTATTTCTCCGCCATTCCAAAGTAAATTGCTTGAGTGCTACCTTTAAATTTCTATTATTTATCTTTGCAATATATAGCTCATGGGACAAATAGCCTAAAAACTATTGTGGTATTGAATATGTACTTCTGCATCTTATCTCTTATAAGTTGCTTGTTGAGCGATAACCATGTTCCTGGGGACGCCATCAACTACCCTTTGTTGAATATCATGTGAGTTGCTATGATGTTCGTCTTGTACGAAGTAAGGGCGATTTACCATGAGTTGAATGGTTTGAGTATGCATATTGTTAGAGAAGAACATTGGGCCGCTAACTAAAGCCATGATCCATGGTGGAAGTTACAGTTTTGGACAACTATCCTCAATCTCTTATGAGAATATTAATTGTTGCTAAATGCTTATGCATTAAAGAGGAGTCCATTATCTGTTGTCTATGTTGTCCCGGTATGGATGTCTAAGTTGAGAATAATCAAAAGCGAGAAATCCAATGCGAGCTTTCTCCTTAGACCTTTGTACAGGCGGCATAGAGGTACCCCTTTGTGATACTTGGTTAAAACATATGTATTGCGATGATAATCCGGGTAATCCGAGCTAATTAGGACAAGGTGCGGGCACTATTGGTATACTATGCATGAGGCTTGCAACTTGTAGGATATAATTTACATGATACATATGCTTTATTACTACCGTTGACAAAATTGTTTCTTGTTTTCAAAATCAAAGCTCTAGCATAAACATAGCAATCAATGCTTCCCTCTGCGAAGGGCCATTCTTCTACTTTTATGTTGAGTCAGTTCACCTATTTCTCTCCATCTCAAGAAGCAAACACTTGTGTGAACTGTGCATTGATTCTTACATACTTGCATATTGCACTTATTATATTACTTTACGTTGACAATATCCATGAGATACACATGTTACAAGTTCAAAGCAACCGCTGAAACTTAATCTTCCTTTGTGTTGCTTCAATGCCTTTACTTTGAATTTATTGCTTTCTGAGTTAACTCTTATGCAAGACTTATTGATGCTTGTCTTAAAAGTACTATTCATGAAAAGTCTTTGCTATATGATTCAATTGTTTACTCATTATATTTACCATTGCTTCGAATCGCTGCATTCATTACATGTGCTTACAATAGTATGATCAAGATTATGATAGCATGTCACTTCAGAAATTATCTTTGTTATCGTTTACCTACTCGGGACGAGTAGGAACTAAGCTTGGGGATGCTGATACGTCTCCAACGTATCGATAATTTCTTATGTTCCATGCTACTTTTATGATGATACTCACATGTTTTATACATACTTTATGTCATATTTATGCATTTTCCGGCACTAACCTATTAACGAGATGCCGAAGAGCCCGTTGCTATTTTCTGCTGCTTTTGGTTTCAGAAATCCTAGTAAGGAAATATTCTCGGAATTGGACGAAATCAACGCCCAGGGGCCTATTTTTCCACGAAGCTTCCAGAACACCGAAAGGGAACCGAAGTGGGGCGATGAGGTGCCGCCACACTAGGGCGGCGCGGCCCAGGAGGGGCCCGTGCGGCCCTAGCGTGTGGGGCCCCCGTCAGCCCTCCGACTCCGCCCTTCCGCCTACTTAAGCCTTCGTCGATAATAGTTCCAGTACCGAGAGCCACGATACGGAAAACCTTCCAGAGATGCCGCCACCGCCAATCCCATCTCGGGGGATTCGAGGAGATCGCCTCCGGCACCCTCGCCGGAGAGGGGAATCATCTCCCGGAGGACTCTTCACCGCCATGGTCGCCTCCGGAGTGATGTGTGAGTAGTTCACCCCTGGACTATGGGTCCATAGCAGTAGCTAGATGGTCGTCTTCTCCTAATTGTGCTATCATTGTTGGATCTTGTGAGCTGCCTAACATGATCAAGATCATCTATTTGTAATGCTACATGTTGCGTTTGTTGGGATCCGATGAATATGGAATACTATGCTATGTTGATTATCAATCTATCTATGTGTTGTTTATGATCTTGCATGCTCTCCGTTGTTAGTAGAGGCTCTGGCTAAGTTGTAACTTGTAACTCCAAGAGGGAGTATTTATGCTCGATAGTGGGTTCATGTCTCCATTAAATCTGGGGGGGTGACAGCAACCCCTAAGGTTGTGGATGTGCTGTTGCCACTAGGGATAAAACATCAATGCTATGTCTAAAGATGTATTTGTTGATTACATTCCCACCATACTTAATGCAATTGTCTGTTGTTTGCAACTTAATGCTGGAGGGTGTTCGGATGATAACTCGAAGGTGGACTTTTTAGGCATAGATGCATCGTTGGATAGCGGTCTATGTACTTTGTCGTAATGCCCAATTGAATTTCACAATACTCATCATAACATGTATGTGCATGGTCATGCCCTCTTTATTTGTCAATTGCCCAACTGTAATTTGTTCACCCAACATGCTACTTATCATATGGGAGAGACACCACTAGTGAACTTTGGACCCCGGTCCATTCTTTTACATCGAATACAATTTACTGCAATACTCGTTCTACTGTTCTTTGCAAACATCATCATCCACACTATACATCTAATCCTTTGTTACAGCAAGCCGGTGAGATTGACAACCTCACTGTCACGTTGGGGCAAAGTAATTTGGTTGTGTTGTGCGGGTTCCACGTTGGTGCCGGAATCCCTGGTGTTGCGCCGCACTACACTCCGCCGCCATCAACCTTCGACGTGCTTCCTGGCTCCTACTAGTTCGATAAACCTTGGTTTCTTACGAGGGAAAACTTGCTCGCCGTACGCATCACACCTTCCTCTTGTGGTTCCCAACGGACGCGTGCTGTACGCGTACGACCTTCATACATGGGGTTCCAATTTTTACTAGTTACAAGTACTCACGCATGCAAAGTTTTGAAAATATGTGCATTTTGGGTTGCGTGGAGACATGGTACAATATATTCAAGTTTATAAACAAAGTCTAGACATATTCAAACTAGACAAATCATGTATCTACCCCCCTAACCCTAAACTTTGTCTTATGAAGTCAAGCATGCATGAAGAGAATTGGTTTTGGGTTTCAAACATGGAAATTTCAAAAAT
>NC_061511.1:4918564-5160198 GCF_022539505.1 Lolium rigidum | reverse complement strand
ACTCCTACGCCGGTGGCTGCAACCCATTGATGTCTACGTTCCCCCTCCTTTCCTGTAGACAGTGTTGGGCCCCCAAGAGCAGAGGTTTGTAGAACAGCAGCAAGTTTTCCCTTAAGTGGATCACCCAAGGTTTATCGAACTCGGGGAGGAAGAGGTCAAAGATATCCCTCTCATGCAACCACTGCAACCACAAAGCAAGAAGTCTCTTGTGTCCCCAACACACCTAATAGGTGCACTAGTTCGGCGAAGAGATAGTGAAATACAGGTGGTATGAATAAATATGAGCAGTAGTAACGGCGTGTAGTTGATGGTGGTAATATGGTAGCGGTAGTAACGCAGCGAGTAGTAACGCGATAAAACGAGTAAACAAGCAGCGATAGCGATATTTAGGAATAAGGCCTAGGGATTACACTTTCACTAGTGGACACTCTCAACATTGATCACATAACGAGAATAGATAAATGCATACTCTACACTTTTGTTGGATGATGAACACATTGCGTAGGATTACACGAACCCTCAATGCCGGAGTTAACAAGCTCCACAATAATGCTCATGTTTTAGTAACCTTTAGTGTAAGATAGATCAACGAGACTAAACCAAGTACTAGCATAGCATGCACACCGTAACCTTCATGCATATGTAGGAGGAATAGATCACATCAATATTATCATAGCAATAGTTAACTTCGCAATCTACAAGAGATCATGATCATAGCATAAACCAAGTACTAACACGGTGCACACACTGTCGCCTTTACACACGTGCAGGAGGAATAGAACTACTTTAATAACTTTGCTAGAGTAGCACATAGATAGTAGTGATACAAACTCATATGAATCTCAATCATGTAAAGCAGCTCATGAGATTATTGTATTGAGGTACATGGGAGAGAGATGAACCACATAGCTACCGGTACAGCCCCGAGCCTCGATGGAGAACTACTCCCTCCTCATGGGAGCAGACGGCGGTGATGAAGATGGCGGTGGAGATGGCAGCGGTGTCGATGGAGAAGCCTTCGGGGGCACTTCCCCACTCGGCAGGGTGCCGGAACGGAGACTCCTGTCCCCCAGATCTTGGCTTCGCGATGGCGGCGGCTCTGGAAGGTTTTCCGTATCGTGGTTCTTTCTGTCGATGTTTTTAGGTCACGACGGCTTATATAGGCGAAGAATCGGAGTCGGAGGGGCCACGGGCTGCCCAGACTATAGGGGGCGCCCCCCCCTGGCCGCGCCGGGGTGTGGTGTGGGCCCCCCCTGGCACCTCTCTGGCCCTTCTCCGGTGCTCTGGAAGCTTCGCGAAATTATAAGATCCCCGGAATTGATTTCGTCCGATTCCGAAAATATTTCCTTACTAGGATTTCTGAAACCAAAAACAGCAGAAAACGAGCAAGCGGCCTTTCGGCATCTCGTCAATAGGTTAGTTCCGGAAAACGCATAAAAATGATATAAAGTGTGAACAAAACATGTTGGTATTGTCATAAAACAAGCATGGAACATCGGAAATTATAGATACGTTGGAGACGTATCGGCATCCCTAAGCTTAGTTCCTACTCGTCCTCGAGTAGGTAAACGATAAAAGATAATTTACGAGGTGACATGCTACCAACATAATCTTAATCATACCATTGTAAAGCTTATGAGATGAATGCAGCGATTCGAAACAATGTAAATGCAATGAGTAAACAATTGAATCATATAGCAAAGACTCTTCATGAATAGTACTTTCAAGACAAGCATCAATAAGTCTTGCATAAGAGTTACTCATAAAGCAATAAATTCTTAGTAGAGACATTGAAGCAACACTATGGAAGATTAAGTTTCAGCGGTTGCTTTCAACTTGTAACATGTATATCTCATGGATAGTTGTCAATGCAAAGCAATATAACAAATGCAATAAGCAAGTATGTAAGAATCAATGCATAGTTAACACAAGCGTTTGCTTCTTGAGGTAAAGAGAAATAGATGAAGCTGACTCAACAATAAAAGTAAAAGAATGGTCCTTCAAAGAGGAAAGCATCGATTGCTATATTTGTGCTAGAGCTTTTATTTTGAAAACATGAAACAATTTTGTCAACGGTAGTAATAAAGCATATGCATCATGTAAATTATATCTTACAAGTTGCAAGCCTCATGCATAGCATACTAATAGTGCCCGCACCTTGTCCTAATTAGCTTGGACTACCGGATCTTTGCAATGCACATGTTTTAACCAAGTGTCACAATGGGGTACCTCCATGCCGCACTGTACAAAGGTCTAAGGAGAAAGCTCGCATTTTGGATTTCTCGCTTTTGATTATTCTCAACTTAGACATCCATACCGGGACAACATGGACAACGAGATAATGGACTCCTCTTTAATGCATAAGCATGTGGCAACAATTATTATTCTCATATGAGATTGAGGATATGTGTCCAAAACTGAAACTTCCACCATGAATCATGGCTTTAGTTAGCGGCCCAAAGTTCTTCTCTAACAATATGCATGCTCCAACCATAAAGGTGGTAGATCTCTCTTACTTCGGACAAGACGGACATGCATAGCAACTCACATGATATTCAACAAGGAATAGTTGATGGCGTCCCCGAAACATGGTTATCGCACAACAAGCAACTTAATAAGAGATAAAGTGCATAAGTACATATTCAATACCACAATAGTTTTTAAGCTATTTGTCCCATGAGCTATATATTGCAAAGGTGAATGATGGAATTTTAAAGGTAGCACTCAAGCAATTTACTTTGGAATGGCGGATAAATACCATGTAGTAGGTAGGTATGGTGGACACGAATGGCATAGTGGTTGGCTCAAGGATTTTGGATGCATGAGAAGTATTCCCTCTCGATACAAGGTTTAGGCCAGCAAGGTTGTTTGAAGCAAACACAAGTACGAACTAGTACAGCAAAACTCACATAAAAGACATATTACAAGCATTATAAAACTATACATCGTCTTCCTTGTTGTTCAAACATCTTACTAGAAAATATCTAGACTCTAGAGAAACCACTCATGCAAACCAAATTTTAACAAGCTCTATGTATTTCTTCACTAATAGGTGCAAGGTATATGATGCAAGAGCTTAAATAAGAGCACAACAATTGCCAAGTATCAAGTTATTCAAGACATCATACCAATTACTACATGTAGCATTTCCCAATTCCAACCATATAAAAATGAACGAAGCGAGTTTTAACCTTCGCCATGAACACTAAAAGATAAAGCTAAGAACACATGTGTTCATATGAACCAGCGGAGCGTGTCTCTCTCCCACACAAGCATTTATTCAAACAAAAACAAAAACAAAAGCACAACGCTCAAGTAAGTACATAAGACGTGGCCGATAATTTGTCGAGAAGAAGGATGCCTTGGGCATCCCAGCTAGACGCTGAGCTGAAAAGGGCATCCCCAAGCTTAGAGTTTTCACTCTTCTTGATCATAGTATATCATCCTCCTCTCTTGACCCTTGAAAACTTCCTCCACACCAAACTTTAAGCAAACTCATTAGAGGGTTAGTGCATAATCAAAAACTCACATGTTCGGAGGTGACACAATCATTCTTAACACTTCTGGTCATTGCTCAAAGCTACTTGGAAGGTAATGGAACAAAGAAATCCACCCAACACGAGCGAAAGAAGCAATGCGAAATAAAAGGCAGAATACTGTCAAAAACAGAACAGTCCGTAAAGACGAATTTTAAAATGGCACCAGACTTGCTCAAATGGAAAAACTCAAAACTAATGAAAGTTGCGTACATATCTGAGGATCACTCACGTAAATTGGCATAATTTTCTGAGTTACCTACGAGAGAATTAGACCAAGATTCGTGACAGACAGCAATGCTTGTTTCCGCGCAGCAATCCAAATCTAGCATCAACTTTACCATAGAGACTTTACTTGGCACAAAAACATGATAAGGAGAGGTTGCTACAGTAGTAAAAAACTTCCAAGACACAAATATAAAACAAAGTACTGTAGCAAAATAAACACATGGGTTATCTCCCAAGAAGTTCTTTCTTTATAGCCATTAAGATGGGCTCAGCAGTTTTAATGATGCATTTGCAAGAGATAGTATTTGAAGCAAAAGAGAGCTTCAAGAGGAAAATTCAAAACACATTTAAGTCTCACATGCTTCCTATGCATAGGAATCTTGTAAATAAACAAGTTCATGAAGAGCAAAGTAACAAGCATAGGAAGATAAAACAAGTGTAGCTTCAAAAATTTCAGCACATAGAGAGGCATTTTAGTAACATGAAAATTTCTACAACCATATTTTCCTCTCTCATAATAGCTTTCAGTAGCATCATGAGCAAACTCAACAATATAACTATCACATAAAGCATTCTTATCATGAGTCTCATGCATAAAATTATTACTCTCCACATAAGCATAATCAATTTTATTAGTTGTAGTGGGAGCAAATTCAACAAAGTAGCTATCATTATTATTCTCATCATCAAATATAGGAGACATAGCATCATCAAAGTAAATTTTCTCCTCAATGCTTGGGGGACTAAAAAGATCATGAAAACTAGCTTCCCCAAGCTTAGAACTTTCTATATTATTATCAACAATGGTGTTCAAAGCGTTCATACTAATATTACTACCAGCATGCAAATAAGGTTCCATAGGTTTTTTAATTTTCGCATCAAACAATCCATGTTTTAAATCAGGAAATAGAATAAGAAGCTCATTGTTGTCCATTATGCCAAACTAGTGTAAACAAGAAACAAAAAGATGCAATTCCAGGATCTAAAGGAAATAGCTTCGAGCACTCACACAACGGCAACAGAAAAGTATCGTTACACCGGGACCGGAGTATGAGTGCCTTTTACCTTTCCTCCCCGGCAACGGCGCCGGAAAATAGCTTGATGTCTACGTTCCCCCTCCTTTCACGTAGACAGTGTTGGGCCCCCAAGAGCAGAGGTTTGTAGAACAGCAGCAAGTTTTCCCTTAAGTGGATCACCCAAGGTTTATCGAACTCGGGGAGGAAGAGGTCAAAGATATCCCTCTCATGCAACCCTGCAACCACAAAGCAAGAAGTCTCTTGTGTCCCCAACACACCTAATAGGTGCACTAGTTCGGCGAAGAGATAGTGAAATACAGGTGGTATGAATAAATATGAAGCGAGTAGTAATGGCGTGTAGTTGATGGTGGTAATATGGTAGCGATAGTAACGCAGCGATAGTAACGCGATAAAACGAGTAAACAAGCAGCGATAGCGATATTTAGGAACAAGGCCTAGGGATTACACTTTCACTAGTGGACACTCTCAACATTGATCACATAACGAGAATAGATAAATGCATACTCTACACTTTTGTTGGATGATGAACACATTGCGTAGGATTACACGAACCCTCAATGCCGGAGTTAACAAGCTCCACAATAATGCTCATGTTTTAGTAACCTTTAGTGTAAGATAGATCAAAAGACTAAACCAAGTACTAGCATAGCATGCACACCGTAACCTTCATGCATATGTAGGAGGAATAGATCACATCAATATTATCATAGCAATAGTTAACTTCGCAATCTACAAGAGATCATGATCATAGCATAAACCAAGTACTAACACGGTGCACACACTCGTCGCCTTTACACACGTGCAGGAGGGATAGAACTACTTTAATAACTTTGCTAGAGTAGCACATAGATAGTAGTGATACAAACTCATATGAATCTCAATCATGTAAAGCAGCTCATGAGATTATTGTATTGAGGTACATGGGAGAGAGATGAACCACATAGCTACCGGTACAGCCCCGAGCCTCGATGGAGAACTACTCCCTCCTCATGGGAGCAGCAGCGGTGATGAAGATGGCGGTGGAGATGGCAGCGGTGTCGATGGAGAAGCCTTCCGGGGGCACTTCCCCACTCCGGCAGGGTGCCGGAACAGAGACTCCTGTCCCCCAGATCTTGGCTTCGCGATGGCGGCGGCTCTGGAAGGTTTTCCGTATCGTGGTTCTTTTGTGTCGATGTTTTTAGGTCACGACGGCTTATATAGGCGAAGAATCGGAGTCGGAGGGGCCACGGGCTGCCCAGACTATAGGGGGGCGCGCCCCCCCCCTGGCCGCGCCGGGGTGTGGTGTGGGCCCCCACGGCACCTCTCCGGCCCTTCTCCGGTGCTCCGGAAGCTTCGCGAAATTATAAGATCCCCGGAATTGATTTCGTCCGATTCCGAAAATATTTCCTTACTAGGATTTCTGAAACCAAAAACAACGAGAACAGACAAGCGGCCTTTCGGCATCTCGTCAATAGGTTAGTTCCGGAAAACGCATAAAAATGATATAAAGTGTGAACAAAACATGTTGGTATTGTCATAAAACAAGCATGGAACATCGGAAATTATAGATACGTTGGAGACGTATCACCCATCCTAGACCGCAATACCGTGGGGACTTAGGACTCCCCAGCCTCACCATCTTGCTCCTTCGGGCGACAAGTGTACTACGGACTATGCCGTGGGGACTTAGGACTCCCCAGCCTCACCAGACTTGCCCCCTTGGATTACAAGTGTACTACGGTAAAGCGCATCCGTTGATGAACGAGAGGTGGAAACACTTTTGACTACTCCGTCCCACTCCGGATCTTATGGTTAACACGGGTATTACGGCACAAGAATCACTGGCGACATTTGTTGTTTAATCCTAGATGGATATAAACCCGTGCAATGGAACCTCCACCATATCAACACATTCCATGGTTCCATTGCCCACCACTTAGTCATATTCATAGTTATGAAAGTAGTGGTTTTGATTTTTGTGCAATAGTGATAACCATAATACTTTGCAAGTAATTTGATAGAAATACTCAAATGACATGAGCAAGTGATGAACTTGCCCGAACACCGCAAAGTTCTGCGAGTTGGAAGGTGTGGACTGACCCTTGTCCTCTGGTTCTGGAAAATAGCATCATTGTCCGATAAGGGCAATGGTTAAAGAAGCAATAATGCATGATTCCAGTTTTAGGGATTGTTTCCCCCCTTCCGATGTCGTTGTTATTTTATGAGAGGTTAGATACTAAGAACATCTTAGGGATACTTGATTTAGGGTAAATCCAACCTTGAAATGTTGTCAAGGTGTTTTAAAGTCCAAAGGCATTAATGGACTTATTTTTATTATTGAAAATTATATGTGTGATTTAAATTATTATTTAAATCATCAAATTAGGACTTATTCTTCTTTGTCTTTAAAAATTCTCTTTGATATTTTATTTAAGTAGAGAATTTTATGCTGATACATTTTCATATTTTTATTTATTTTTTTGGAGTTATATTTTATTTTATAAAATTCTTGGAAATTCTTACTTAAATGGGTATTTTGGAAATGTCCAAAATACCCCTCGGCCCCACTTGTCAGGCGGCCGGAGCTGGTTAGGTTGGACCAGCCCGGTGGGCTCGGTCCAACCGACCCGATCGCTTCGTCGTCCTCTACCCCGTAACCCTAATTCCCCTTTCGGGCTCCCGCGACACCGAAATCGCCTCCGCCGTCGTCGCCCTGCTCCGGCCGCCTCCGGCCATCATCGGCGACGTTCAGATGTGGATCTGGACCGCCTCTCGACGGCGGACCTGGTGGTCCGCGTCGATTTGACGCTCGCGTCCACCTCGACTCTTCCCCAACGCATCTGCGCCTCGGCCGCACGGATCCGCGAAGATCCGCCGTTCGTCGGCGTCCCACGGCGTCGTGGTGATGCCGTGGAGATACCGGCGTTGCGGTGATGTGGCGACCAGGCTTGGCTTGGCCTGGCGCCGCCGTCGCCCGGCGTGTGCCGCCGTGCCGCCACGGTCGTGTTCATCTGCTTCGCCTGTAAGTTTCTCCTCCTCTTTCCTCCTCTATTGCCTGTTCTATCTTCTTCTCTTCTCCCCTTCTTCGTCTAGCTCGGCCACTGGCCGACTTCTCCCTGTGGAGATGCTTGCCTGCTCCTGCTGTGCTATGTTGCTGCGCTCGGCGTGTACTACTGCTGTGTTGCCTGTGCTGATGTGCTTTCTGCTGCTGCCATGGATTGCTAGCTGCTGCTGCTATCTTGCTCCTGACTCTCCTGTGTGAGCAATTACTACTCCCTGGCTTGATCATGGTGCATGATCCTTGCCTTTGGCAAGTGCCAGTGCTTCTGGTGTGCTATCTCTGTGCTATAATTCATGATCATGCTTAATTGAGCATTTTACTGACTTGGCAGCTCCATCCCTTGATGGAGTGCTTCGGATACAATTGTGCTTGCTCGATGCCATTATCTCGTGATGCAAATGTTCAGTTATATGATTGATTTAATTATCTCGTCCATGTGTTAATGTTTAGAATGAGTTCTAGCATGCGATAGCATGCTCTAACAAGCTTTAATGATCTTGTGAGCATCAATAGCTGATCATTATATTGGGTACACGTTGCTCGTGTGTTGCTCGTTACTTTTCTCGTGTATAAGTGTGGCACGGATCATTGTCGGTGCTTGCTCAAGCATCACTGATGCTTGCATGGATCCTCCGGATCATGTGCATGATTCCGGTGGCTTGGTTACTTATATAATTCATTTATCTCGTATTACCTTACTTTGTTTGATGGATAAATGAGATGAACTGCTTGCGAGTGATGATTCTTGTGATGAACTTAATGGAGCTAGAGGGATGCCAACAGTGGTTGGGGACCCTAGCTCATTTTTGAACCCAAATCTGGGTGATGATATTTGTGCTTGGCTTGGTGGTTTGGCTGTTTTAGTGGTTGAGGTAACCTTAACAGCAATTCATTGCTGGTTAGGTAGCTCCCACCCTGGTGGCTTGCTATGGCTTAGTGAATGCATCACTGGTTATTTCTTTGTTGGATTTCCAGTGATCTTTGGTGTTGACAAACAAGAATAGACACATATTGTCTATCTGTCTGATGGTGTAGTGGTTATAGGTGCTGAGTGAAACTGATTAGCTAGATAGGATCATCCCTTGTTGGATTTCTTTGATTATGTCACTAGTTTGGCATAGCCAATGTTCCCGTGGTGCTTTCCTATTTGTTTCTCTCTTGTTCACTTGCACCAATTTGGCCAAGTAGCCATATGATGACTCACATATAGGGTTTCTACCCTTGTGGTGTGATTGAAATCATGCTCGTGCAATTTATGAGCAAAACCATCTGGTTTGCTCATGATGAATTGTATACCTCACTCCAGCTCCTAGATTAAAGTGTTGTTGTAGAGGTTTTGCTTCTGGTGATTTGCTTGGCTTGCCCTGCTCCTCCTTGTGGCTTGTGATTCTTGATCTGATTCAGTGGTGAGTTTGGGCAGGTTGAACAGCACTGGCTGTTCTTCTTGTTCTAGCTGTTCTTGGTGTTCTTACCCTTTGGAGATACTGCCGATGGAATGGCTAGGGTTCACTGTTGAAGAGGTTTATATATGGCTGGCCTCTTCTCCCCCTGGTCGACAGCTTGGTCTGGTTCAGCTTGTGACTCACTGCTGGTGTGTGTTTGTGCTGTGATGCATGCACACCCCATGCCTTGGTGTTGAGCATGCACA
Source organism: Lolium rigidum (assembly GCF_022539505.1). Classification (NCBI taxonomy): domain Eukaryota; kingdom Viridiplantae; phylum Streptophyta; class Magnoliopsida; order Poales; family Poaceae; genus Lolium; species Lolium rigidum. Next base: position 5,150,709 of record NC_061511.1, on the reverse strand, counting down.
CAAGTACTGTGAGCTGCCTGTGTGTGTGTGTAGCCTGGTGTGGTGTACCAGGACTTGGAGATGGATCAGCTCGGCAGATCCATGTGCATATCCTCTCCAATTCAATTTCTTTGCGAATCTGCCAAGTGGCTATGCCACTTGGCATAACACTTGATTTTCTTTCTTTGTGTTCGTGTGCAGATTTCAAGATGATGATCAAATGGATATGAAGGTCACCAAGTTAAAGATCACATTTTAGTTTTAGGATATATTTCATTTACTTGTAATTTTCCTTTTCATCTATTATCAAAGTAATTCTTGTAATGTGTTGTATTATTATTTATTCTTAGTTATGAATATTGTAAAGACAATGTAAATTGTGTGATGATCAATAAAGCTCAAGGTTTTCTCTAATGAGCTTTATTTATTAAGTGCATTATTTAGTATTTTGTATTTTAATTATTTACTTTGTGAATTTCCTTTCAATTAAATAATGGAATATTTGTTTTATATTTGTATTTGAAATTCAAATTCAACTTTGAGTTGAATTCAATCATGCAAACTCTCCCCTCTCTTCTCAAAACCCTAAACTAGTGAAGTGAGATACAAGTTTGTCGCACTCTCGAAACCCTAACCTCGTAAGGTGTCGAGAGAGAAACTTGTCCCCCTTCGATGCAGTTTTTGTTTAAAAGCGCGAAATTTCCCCAGAATTTACTATGCAGTGCACATCCCTTTCTAAAATCTACCCCTCGATCGTCTCTAAACCTGGGACATTACAGCCAGGTCTTCGTCTTCCTCCTCCTCGTAGTCGTCATCGTTGCTCACATAGGAGTAGCCATCTCCCTGGATGTCTTCTCCCTCGCCTTCTCCTTCCAGCTCCTGGAACTGTTCCGCCTGAGTGGCGACGGTCTCCTTCAGGGAGGCGATCTTGGCCTTGAGGCGGTGGATGGTGTAGTCCTTCTTCACGTTCAGTTGGCGAAGAGTCCTGCGTTCCTTGGCGATGACCTTGATGGTCTCCGCCTGCTGAGCCAGCTGGAGGTAGGTGTGGTTGGCGTAGGCGCGGGAGTTGTCCAGCTCCGTGCGAGTCTCGCACAGCGTGAAGTCGAGGTGGTCCACATGGTGCCTCAGCACGGGGTGGAATGGCAGGTTCAGGGGTACTCCCAGGGAGTTGTGCCTTGCAAGGTGAGCAAAGCGTCCTCCTTGGAGGGCCATCGCGTTCTGCCCGCACAGACGTGCGAGTGCTTCTTGCAGAGCGCGAGCGAGTCCGTCCGCCCAGTTGTTCTCCCTGAGAGAGAACTGGATCTTTCCGAACATGGGAGACTCAGGCTTCCCGGGGAGGTCGGCCATCCTCCGGGCTGGTCATTAACTTGACCCCCGTAGAACACAGGAGGCGAGCGTCCAAGAAACTCTGCCTTTCAAAGATCATGTCTCCGCCTTTTCCCAGCTGGTACACCTCAGTTTGGATGAAAGGCTCCATCTGTAGAGGAATTTGATGAGTAAGTTAGAGAAGTGCAAGTGTTCAAAATTTTAAGTAACTTATAAGGAAGAGCATGAATTTGCTATTTTGAAAAGATCTCAAAGGTAAGGGTGTGAATATGTTTTTCGTAACTATTCAATTCATTAAATTTGAAGCTAAGTTTTTCAGACGTCCATTCTAACTAGGGTCTCCTAAGGTCAAACAATGACTCTGATACCAACTTGTCAACACCCGGATTTTTAAGTCCAGATGCCTATTATATCATACATCGCAATCCCGGGAAGATTGTTTTTGCGAGACATAATAGTTAAGTAGCATAGAGTCATCATTTATTACAACACATACTTGTCTTACAACAATGGATCACATGATCCAATATTACACAAATAGATTGTTCAACAACACAAATAATTAGCGGAAGCGAAGTAGTAGTGGACTATCTATTCCACAGGCAACGCTTGACGTTAGAAGATGCTCCTAGTTATCGTAAACGTCCTGTTGCCCGTCGTCCTGATATTGTGGCTCCTCTTCATAGTCTCGAATTTGAATAGCCAGGGACACAGCCGTGAGTACTTTAAAGTACTCGCAAACTAATACCAAGGGAATTGCTTAACAATTTTAATAAGGGGTGCTAAGCTCTATGTTTATTTGCGGAAAGCCAAGTTTAGTTCATAAACATTTAGTAAAGACTCCTCATTTTAGCTAACTAACTCAAGTGGGAACATTAGTGTCATTCCCACAAATTCAATTGTGATTCAAGTCAAATCACCTTTCAATTCACCATTCCTTTTTAAGACAAAAGTTCAGACAACGTAACAGTATAGCCTTTCGAATCGTCCGTAACCGTGGACACGGCTATTCGAATAGGTTTAACACTCTGCAGAGGTTGTACTCTTGTGCCACAACTTTTGATTACATCCGTCGAGGATAATCCCGACTCATCGTAACTCAGTACGTGGATCATCAACCTTAACCTTTCACTTATATACCCTAGTATAGGCACCTCTCCCCATGAGCTTGGCCTCCCGGTGAAAACCAACTGTCAACCCGGGAACTGCACAGGGCTTGGGTCGTACATTCACCTCATATTCACATCATTTCACTCTTAACGGAGGCAGCCTCGACGTAACCCCTATGATGCTTGTTTAGAGGGAACCCATACTAAGACACACAAATTTCCAGTTAAGCCCTACCCATAATCAGGTATTGTGGGGGTACTTGTATAATTGGAAAGGTATCGCATTCAAACCCAATCATCAGTTTTCATCAAAATTCACCAAGTCATTCATGTCACCTTCACCACCTTTCAAAGTCATTTCACATGTTCCCATCTAGAGTAGTCAGTTTTATTTAGTTAGCACTAGCCACTAATCATGAGGGGTGCTATCTAGCTTTGATTTTCTCTAAGCTAAACTTGAGTGCTCTTATTCTACTCTAGACCAAGTGAATCATGAATCAAAAATAAGCTTTAAAATACAATAAGCAAAATAATTGCAAGGTAAAAACATGGGATAGGTTGATTAAACATAAAGTAAAGAGTGATGGTGCCTTGCTCTTGTAGAGCTTTGCACATGGTGCTTTGCAAGAGTGTTAGCTTGCCTTGAGCAGGGTAGTGGTCAAAGTTTTCCTCCTCCTCCTGGGATTAGCCTTCCCCCTCTTGATATTCCTCGTTACTAGCTTCTATATACGAATACGAGGTACACAATCACCAAACCAAACTTACATGCTAGACTAACACACACCAAAGGTGCACACAAACTAATTCTAGCATCACATCATTCATGGCATGGTGATTTACTTGGTTTTTCTTATTTAAGAGAAAAATAATTTCCTCTCATTATACTTATTGATTTCGTTTGCTATTTACTTCTTTGGAGAAAATAATTTCCTCTCATTAAATCCTATTAAGATTTAATCTCCACCAATAATATTAAGGTATGAAATATAGGTTGACCAAGGTCAACATTTCATATCTATTATGTGGGAGTATAGATTTAAATGAGGTGCTAAACCTCATGCATTTTATGAATAACATAGTAATGATTTAAACTCACTAAGTAATCAAATAAGAGGTTCATTAGCCTAGGTCAGTACCTCTTATTGAATCACATAGGATCAAGATTTAAATGAGAGAGGAGCTCTCATACTATTTAAAGAATTTGAATTATAGGATTTAAATGCACTAGAAATGGCTCCATAGCCATTATTTTGATCTAGTCCATGATCATACAAACAACTTGGTTATCTTTTTGCTGAATCAATTAGAGGACAACATTTGTGATTTATGAGAGTTGGAATCGACTCAAAATCAATTATGGTTGAATTTTAATTAAAGTTTCAATTTGTAAAAGTCTCTGACTTGTCATTTCTATCATTTGAAAACTACTATGCAAATGGAGGTGAGACCAGTGGCATTGTGTAGATAATTTCATGGGCTTTCCAGAGATATAAAGTTTGCTAGATTTGGTGCAGTAGATTTGAAACTATTCAAATTTGAAGTGGACAACAGTATTTGAAATGAGCTGAAACGAATTAAACAGGATTTGAAATATTGGGCCGCGCGGGAAAAGCCTACGGGCCTGATACGTATCAAACGTATCTATAATTTCTTATGTTCCATGCTACTTTTATGATGATACTCACATGTTTTATACACACTTTATGTCATTATTATGCATTTTCCGGCACTAACCTATTGACGAGATGCCGAAGAGCCAGTTGTTGTTTTCTGCTGTTTTTGGTTTCAGAAATCCTACAAAGGAAATATTCTCGGAATTGGACGAAATCAACGACCAGGGTGTTATTTTTCCACGAAGCTTCCAAAAGACCGAAAGGGATACGAAGTGGGGCGACGAGGCGCCGCCACCATAGGGCTGCGCGGCCAGAGGAGGGCCTGCGCTGCCCTATGGTGTGGGCCGCTTGTTAGCCCTCCAACTCTGCCCTTCCGCCTACTTAAAGCCTTCGTCGCGAAAACCCCAGTACCGAGAGCCACGATATGGAAAACCTTCCAGAGACGCCGCCGCCGCCAATCCCATCTCGGGGGATTCAGGAGATCGCCTCCGGCACCCTGCCGGAGAGGGGAATCATCTCCTGGAGGACTCTTCATCACCATGATCGCCTCCGGATTGATGTGTGAGTAGTTCACCCCTGGACTATGGGTCCATAGCAGTAGCTAGATGGTTGTCTTCTCCTCATTGTGCTATCATGTTAGATCTTGTGAGCTGCCTATCATGATCAAGATCATCTATTTGTAATGCTACATGTTGTGTTTGTTGGGATCCGATGAATATGGAATACTATGTCAAGTTGATTATCAATCTATCATATATATGTTGTTTATATTCTTGCATGCTCTCCGTTGCTAGTAGAGGCTCTGGCCAAGTTGATACTTGTAACTCCAAGAGGGAGTATTTATGCTCGATAGTGGGTTCATGCCTCCATTGAATCCGGGACAGGTGACGTAAAGTTCTAAGGTTGTGGATGTGCTGTTGCCACTAGGGATAAAACATCAATGCTTTGTCTAAGGATATTTGTGTTGATTACATTACGCACCATACTTAATGCAATTGTCTGTTGTTTGCAACTTAATACTCGGAAGGGGTTCGGACGATAACTCTGAAGGTGGACTTTTTAGGCATAGATGCATGCTGGATAGCGGTCTATGTACTTTGTCGTAATGCCTCGATTAAATCTCATAGTAGTCATCATGATATGTATGTGCATTGTTATGCCCTCTCTATTTGTCAATTGCCCAACCGTAATTCGTTCACTCAACATGCTATTTATCTTATGGGAGAGACACCACTAGTGAACTGTGGACCCCGGTCCATTCTTTACATCTGAAATACAATCTATCGCAAACTCCGTTCTTTACTTGTTCTTCGCAAACAAACATCATCTTCCACACTATACATTTAATCCTTTGTTTACCAGCAAGCCGGTGAGATTGACAACCTCATTGTTAAGTTGGGGCAAAGTATTGTGATTGTGTTGTGCAGGTTCCACGTTGGCGCCGGAATCCCTGGTGTTGCGCCGCACTACACTCCTCCACCAACAACCTTCACGTGTTCCTTGACTCCTACTGCTTCGATAACCTTGGTTTCTTACTGAGAGAAAACTTGCTGCTGTACGCATCACACCTTCCTCTTGGGGTTCCCAACAGACGTGTGTCAACAACACGCCAGCAGGGCCCAAACGTTTTAAACAGCGAAACGCAGCCCAGCAACGCATCTCGTGCGAGTGGGCCGTCTGACGAGGTGGGGCCCGCTGTCAATGGCTCTTAAAACAGCGAAGCGGTACGAGTGAGGAGGAGCGTCGGATTAGAACAGAGATCAACGGCTCACGATCACCGTCTTCTCCGGCGAGAAGCCGAAGCTCTGGCGGCGAGCCTAGGGTGTGGGAGAGCCTACCGGCGTTCCCGCGGTCGACGGCGAGGTGCGCGGCGACGTTGGTGAGGACGACGATGCTCCTGGTACAAGCGGCGAGGCGTGGGGAGGCTCCAGTCGATGGCGAGGATCTCCGGGCTCCGGCGGCTCCGATCTTCAAATTCCGGCGACTCCGGCGATAATTGGATGAGCTACTGGTGCGAGGAGAAGCAGGGAAGGGAGGTGAGTTGAATGGTGTGAATGGTTTGTGCTTGGGGCTGCTCTATTTATAGGATCATCGAGGTGCCGCGGGTGCTGAGAAAGGGTCGGTCATGGCGCGGCGTCTCCGGCGTGCGAAAGGGCAAGGTAAGGACGGCGTTCGATTGGCGACGGTATGGCGATGTTGCGCATGCCTCTGGCGCAGAGAAAAGGTGACGGGATCACTCGGGCGCGTGCTAATCATGTCGCGGTACTGGCGGCAGGTCTTCGGCAAGGACGAGGGCGACGGGTCTTCTGCGCGTCGTTGAGCATGTCTAGGAGCTAGAGGGAAGCGAGACGGTGTGTGACGCATAGGTAGGCTTTGCAGGGGAGGACGAGGGCGATCGGCCGAGCGGCGCTCTGGCGCGTCCAATACGCGGTGAGCGCGCGTACTGGCGTGCACTGGCATCGTGCTGGGTGTGCCTCGCCTGGCCAATGCCACGCTCGCGCAAGCCAGGGCCGTGCATGGTCATGATCCTTATGCTCTGTAGATTCTCCAGGACAAGGTTTTGGGGAGAGAGAGGGGCCAGAGAGAGTGGCCAAAGGTGGCCGGCATGGCACGGCATGGAGAGAAAGGAGCTCTCTCTCCACTTTAATCATCACCAGCAAGGACGAGGCTTGACGCAGGGGATGCAGGAGATGCTCATCATCACAAATTAAAGTTGGTTTAGGCTTAGAACTGCTGGGTAAAGAGGTGTATTGCTAATCTGAGATGTTGCCTGCCAACTGTTCGACATAATGGCCGCAAGAACTTTTTCTTCGAATTTTGGAAATCTTTTTGGTGCATCTCAATCATATAATTAAAGAAGTAGAATGATGGTGGTGGTGGTCAATTTGGGGAAAGTTTGCAAGATTTCAAAATGGAGAACATCTTCTCTTTGTTTCAAAGTCTCATCTTGTCAACTCTTTTCTGGTCAACCTGGTCAGAGTCAACACTGGTGGTCAACATTAAAGTGGTTCACCTTGACATGGTCTTGGATGAGGTGGCAAGTGTTGACCAAGTTTGGTTTATAAAAAGTCAAAACCAGGGGTGCAAAGTGGGGAAGATATTATAAAATGGCCAAATGACCATTATCATATGTATGTTGGATTTGAAATTTTCTTTGATTTGAAATGGGTTTCTTTTATGCAAAAGGGTGTGTTATTGATATATAAGTGTTTTACAAACAATGGCACAAGCAATGGAGGCCTTGTTTGATGATTTGCAAATTTGGCTAAATGTGTATGAGAGGGAAAATGGGATTCTTTTCCATTTCTTTTATTTCTCTCAAATTAAGGTTTGATGATCTTGGTTTAGGGTTTAAGCATATAAGAACAACAAACAAACACTCATCATGGCAAAGGCATGTAAGAATGCATGATCAATTATGCATAGCACTATATGTGAAGAAAAGTTTTTGTTAACTCCAAAATTTGGGAAATTGGATTTCTTGTCTTTATTGAATTTGAAAACTTGGGATGTTACACCCTCCTCTCGTCGGCTTCCCACAGCACTCCGGCAGGGGCTGGTGGTGGGCGGCGGCCAGGCCCTCGGTCTGCGCCATGCCATCCACCCCCGCCTCTCGTCGGTGCATGGAGGCGATCTCGGGCATCTTCCGCGACACGAGGGCGCCCGGGGCATCAGCCTTGGGTTCGACGGAGGAGGTGGCCTCTTCTTCGCCGGAGAGGGTCGGCCTGCGGTTGGTGGTGGTGGATTTTTGATCTATCACCGCCATCCGGCGGTGAGATGGAGGTGCATGGAAGCCGGTGATGGTGTCGCCGGTGGAGGGTTGGGTTGGCCAGCCCGGGATGGTCGCCGACGTGGGGGTCCAACCTGAATAAAGGCGGCGGTCCTAGGGCCTCTCTTGCGTGAAGAGGAGGACCTACCAGAGGCCTGGACTCGTGATCTGCCGGAGTGTTGAGTTCCGGAAGGCTCCGCCGGCGAATGTAACAATGCTTTGCCTGGAGTTTGGTGGATCGGAGGTATTCGGTCGTGCGCACCCATGCGTTTATTCCGACCGTTTGGTTCTGGAGGGAGCGGCGCGAAGCTCTTTTTCAGTGTTGACATAGTGGCTATAGATCTATGATGAAAGTCGGAAGAAGAGAATTTCATGAAGCCCGGAGGGGAGGACTAGCTAAGGAGGTTCAAGTCTCCGCGCTGTTGAGGGGCTTGCTTGGTGTCCGGGCTTCACAGCAGCGGTATGAAAGTGGGGGCGACAACATATGTGAACCGCAGAGTCCTACCTTTCTAGGTGAAAACCCAAGGTCTGACCTTAACTGGTTGTACCTGGCAGTGACCTTGGTGGAGGCATTGTTTTGAGAGTGGGGACTATCTTCAGGGTGAAAACCTAAGATCTTTGATCGGGCGGCGATGGTGTTTGAGCACTGTTCCCTTCTTGGAGGTGTCGTTTTTTGGAGAGTCTGTAATTCAGGTATTGTCATGGCGGTGGATGTATTGCTGTTGTTAGGCCCGAGATACTGTAGCGGGACTTTTGTTTCTTAGTTTTCTTTTCCTTTTTTTAGCTGTGTGCATCCGTAGTGCCATTAGGATGGTGCGTTGTTGCAGAGGCTGGGTATAATTGATATCTCTTGATATTAATATACTCCCTTTATCAAAAAAAATTATGCTAGAACAAAGATTATAATTTCAATTATTATTAGTATTCACATGATGACAATTTAATTCGTTTTCGTATGCTGATAAATTATTTTTACTGTGTAGATCACCAAAGTACTCTCAGCAGTCAGTTAAGATGTAAACCTAGAGTACATGATCAATTTTCTTATTCCTGCCATCAGGGCGAGATGGCCAGTGGCGGAGCATGGCATGCCCATATAAATTGGCAGGGACATTGTGAAGACCCATATTCAACTGGATGACCTGACTTTCGTGGATGCGGTTAAAGATGGAAGATGGGACATTCGTCTCACATGCCAGACCATACTCCTCCGACCTGTACATTCTTGGTATAGGTTTTTCTGTGACACTGAAGTCTCTTTTTTCACAATCTCTATCTCTCTACGTGATTGAATGATTTTATTTGAATTCTCATAATTTTGAGGGGCAGTTGTTCATTTCTTGTGTCTAGGTTCTATTACGAAGAGTACAGAATTCTAAGGTTAATACTTGGGTCATGATACCATGTTACAAAATTGCAACTATGATGTTAGTTGGAACCCTGGAGCATATAATTCCTTGATAATATAGAGTCATGGTTTGAAATCATTGGCCTACCACCTAATGAGGTCATCTGATCGACATTTAAATTATCAAAATGGTTTCATCTAAACTCTAGTAGGCAGAAGTTAGCTTAAGTGTTTAATCATCCGAGGCTTGTTTTACAGTACCTTCTACTGCCATGTGAGAGTGACAAGTAGAAAATAATCTCACGGCTGAAATTGTCCGGTGTAGATTTGGCCCATCCGGCCCATTATCCTTAATTTGCAGTTGAGACTAAAAGAAAAAAAGTCAGAATACATCGCAGTCAGATAGCCGTGCCTCCCAACTTCCATGAGATGGTGCCACCGGGTAGACGCCGCCACCTCCTCCACATCCCACGCGCGCACAGGAGGAGGGATGCTGCCGCCGCCACCTTCAACGCCGATGCACAACTCCGGCGCCCTAACGCCTCGGCCTGTCTTGCCGGATGGATCCTTGGCAAGATCCCTACCCACCCACTGCCCCGTCCTCCTACCCAATCCTAAGCACGTCCTCGTTCCACGACCCCACAGCACCATCGTCATCAGTCACTCCCACGGCGCCCTTGGCCTTACCCCCAAGAGGCGCCCACGTGCAACCAGACCGAGGTGCTTGGGCGTTCAGCGGCGTCATGCTGACGCTCGCCCTCCTCTACAACAAAGCTCTGATCCCATATGGATCCCCATCACCATCATGCTCATGCCTCCCATCGCCAGGCTTCTTGCGGCCTAGAATCTCGTCAGAGCATCTATAGGAGATCCCCCAAACCGCAAATCCCAAATTCGCGTATCCAGGCCCCTCCAAATGCGTTTTGGAGGCCGAAAAACTGCCGCGCAGTCTAGACGAGCCAAACGCGGCCCACGTAACAGCATATTTGGGAACATGCTGTTATACGGGCCGCGTTTGGCGCGTTTGGACTGCGCGGCCGTTTTTCGGCCCACAACCAGAAACCGCAAGCACAAAGTTTATCGAATTCATCCGATAATTCTCAATGTAGCAACAAAATCATGCAAAATGGATTGTTCAAAGTACTCGATCATACATGAAACACGGCAGCAAAAGAAGATCGAACATCACATCATGAAAGATGGAAGTGATCATGCGTCACCATCGTTTGCCGGCGCATCTACATGGCCGCCACCGCCTGCAGTCATCGTGGCATCCATGGCAGCGCGTGCAACTTCCCTCCTTCGCGCCAAGATCTATGTCTTCGTAAGCTCCCACCACTCAAAGGTAGCCTCATCCATGCCGCCCGGGTTCATCATCATAGTGGCGTTCTCCGCCGCGATGAGCTCCGCCATGGCACGGTGGTGATGGGTTCGTTGCATGGAAAACAAAAAAATTCTACTGTGAACAAGAACAAAACCAAGATCCAATCTAGGAAAATCCAAGATCTAATCTATGAAGATTGGAGAAACGAGAGAGATGAGAGACTAACCCTCGAATATCCAAAGCCTAAACGAGATCAGATCTCGTGGTTGATGTAGTCGATCGTTCTGGTGTTGCAATCCGGCAGCACTTCCATACTCGATCGTGCGTACGGTATCGATGAAGTCCTTCCTCTCCCTGTTCCAGTGGGCAGCAGAGGTTTGGTAGATCTCCTCAGAATCCCAGCAGCACGACGGCGTGGTGGTGGTGGTGGTGGTGGAGGAGAAGTTACTGCAGGGCTTCGCCAAGCCGGAGTAGATTGCGGTGGAGGAGGGAGAGGGGCATCTAGGGTTGGAGGGTGAGGGAGGGCTGCGCCCCCTGCCCCCTCCCCTCTTTATATAGGGGGAGGCCGGCCAGGGTTTGCCTTGGCACCTCCCCCCCCCCCCCAAGTCTTCCCCCCTAGGGTTTTGGGGAAACCCTAAAGGGGTGGCCGGCCTGGGCCTTGAGGGGCTTGTGCGCCTGGCCCATTAGGGCTGGGCAGCACTCCCTCGACCCATGTGGCCCCTCTTAGGGTCGTGGGCCCACTGGTGGACCCTCAAGAACATTCTAGTACCTTCTCGGTCTTCCACCGAAAAAATCCTGAACTTTTCCAAACCCCAGAAATTAACTTCCCTTATATGAAACTTATTCTCCGGACCATTCCGAACATCCTCGTGATGTCATGGATCCCATCCGAGACTCCAAAAAACATTCGATCTCCATCTCATATTCTGAATCTACTTATACGACATCGAACCTTAAGCGCGTCACTCTACGGTTCGTTAACTATGCGGACATGATCGAGCCTCCTCTCCGATCAATAACTGACAAGGTATTAACTTGTCAATGCCTATGGATTATAGGCTAGGGTTTTGTTAGAAGTAGAGGGCAAGTAGATCTCGAAGGTTTCAGCCGAAAAGTACTCGACGATTATGAAAACTAGGGTTTGTGCACAATGATTCGATGATCTCTTCGTCCCTCGACTCCCCCTTTATATAGGAGGCGGAACCGAGGGTTTCGTTTTGTACAAGTTACAGAGTCCGGGACAGTTTCTAACTCATCCCGCCAGATTACAAACAACACTTCCTATTACAACTCTACTTTCCTTAATATATCTTGGGCTCCCGAATCTTCTTATTCTTCGGGTAACTAGAGATCCATAATGGCTCTCACACATTCAGCGATAACTTAGTGATCGCTTGAATCATAACATACGATACTGATTCCCTTTGTCGCGCGATACTTTACTTGTCTGAGGTTTGATCATCGGTATCTCTATACCTAGTTCAACCTCGTTACCGAAAAGTACTCTTTACTCGTACCTAAGACCGTGGTATGGCATCTCTTGTGACCTTGTCACATGCTTGCAAGCTAATTTTACGACATTCCACCGAGAGGGCCCAGAGTATATCTATCCGTCATCGGGATGGACTAACCTCACTCTTGATCCATATGCCTCAACTCATACTTTCTGAATACTCAATCCCATCTTTATAACCACCCATTTACGCAGTGACGTTTGATGTAATCAAAGTACTCATCCGGTGTGAGTGATTTACATGATCTCATGGTCGAAGTACTAGATTACTATGTATCGAAAGCTTATAGCAAGATGAACTTAATGACTTGATCTTATACTACGCTTATTATGGGTGTGTGTCCATTATATCATTCACCCAATGACATAACCTTGTTATTAACAACATCCAATGTTCATGATCAGGAAACCATGATCATCTATTAATCAACAAACTAGTTTAACAATAGGCTTACTAGGGACTCTTTTCTGTTTACATAACACAAAAGTATTAATATTTCCGGTTAATACAATTATAGCGTGGGATGCAAACATTTATCATAAACACAAAGATATAATAATAACCAAATTATTATTGCCTCTTGGGCATATCTCCAACAGGTTCTCCTCGGCGCGTGCTCTCCTCTCCTCAATGCCGGCCTTGCACTTTGCATCCTCCCGGAGCGTCGTCCATTTTGCCTCTTTCTCCTTGGCCTTCGCCTCCATCATCTCCTTCTTCGCCGCCAAAGTTTTCGTCAACAACGCCTCTTTTGGATTTGACCATCACATCGATCTTGAGAGACAATGATGCAGCCTCTCCTTGCCTCTTGATCTTGTCCTTTGTTGCCTTGCATCCATCCGTCCTTTTCTTGTTCTTCTTGCTCTGAAGCACTTCATCCTCCTCCGCGTCCTCAAATTCGATGAGCTTGTTCCTTGGCGGTGGCGCCTCTTGTTCCCTCAACTTCTATTTTGGATTGTGCTCAAGAAGGGCATAGCAATGAGCGAATTTGAACAGTATGTTTTTAAAACACGGCATTTCCCGAAACTTTGTTGCACAATAGCTTCCCAATCGTCGGCGTTGGTGCCGCTCGGTGGCGCGTTCCTCACGCCCTCGATGCAACCTGACCACCGGTTGCACGACGTTTTGATGGTGTCCCATCGGCCTTGGAGCGAGCGGTAGGAGCGAATCGGAGTAGTAGAGAGAGGCGGCATCAATTGGAGGAATTTATCCTCCATGCGCTGCCAATACCTCTTGCCGGTTTGGTCGGTGCCGGTCATGGCATCCATCGAGACCTCCTCCCAAGCACGGATCAAAATCACATCCTCAAATTCGGAGTAGTTGCCGGACCGGATCGCTCTCCCCTTCGGCCGCCCCATCAAACACCCCCTCCTTGATCTCTTCCAATTCATCTTCTCCTTCGCCGTCGTCATCTTCTTCTTCCTCAAACTCCTCGCCCTCGAGCCCCTCCTCCAATCCTTCGTTGTAGTCACCGTAATCCTCAAGCGGCAGCGAGTCGATGTCGATGTTGATGGTAGCATCGTTGAGCATGTCAACGTTTGACTCCGGCACGTCATCAACGGCGGGACTTTCGTCGACCACCTTGCGTGCATCAGCCGGCTCTAGTGGTGCCGTCACCATCGCCGCCTTCAAGGCAGTCAGCGACACCATCTTGGCAGTGGGTGGCTTCTTCGCAACCTTCTTTGGAGCTTCCTTCTTCGGCGCCGGCGCTGCGGCCGACAACTTGCTGCTCGGCCGCTTCACCCGCTTGGCCGGAGTGGGAGGGGCAACTGCAGTGGGAGGCGCAGGGAAAGCGGGAGGCGTGGGGACGACGTGCTGCCCCAGCAGCTTCCGCTTTTCGAGAGCAGCAGCAGTGGGAGGCGCGTCGACCACGGCGCCTTCGTTGGCGGCTGCCGCGGCAGCGCTGGAGGATGCGGTCGGTGGAGCAGGTCCGCGCGGCGCGGCCTTGCCCAGGAGAGGCGGCGGGTTGATTGCATCCATGTCGGTCCGGAGGCGGGGGCTGTGGTGGCCGGAGATGGCCGGGAGTGGCAGAATCGGGAGTGGTAGGTGGGGCGGAAGTGGGAATGTGCGAGCTGACAGTTCCTTCACGCCATCGCGGGGGAGAAGATGGGATTCGCGGTCGCACATCCTCTCCAACCCGAGATGTTGGGGTTTCCGCGGCGCGAATCGGGGCGGCCCGGAATTTTTCTTTTTGAAAATGGGGGTCCGATGCGGGATCTGAACGGTTCCTTTTTTCGCCTCCGAACCAAAAATCGACGGTTATTATGCAGATGGGGTCGGATGTGGATCTGCTGGAGATGCTCTCAGGCCCTGTTCGGCACCAGTGTTTTAGCTAGGTTCGGAGTGTATTTTCCCATGCCAACTAATAATACAGCTAAAAATTCTAGATATGCCGTTCGCCAGGCCGGGCTTGAAGGGGATGATCGCGGTAAATCCCCTGAAATCTCGTCGGGTTGAAGCGGTTTAGAGACGGAGTACCCCCTCGCGTTTTGGTTGTTCCTCACGCAGCAGCCGCATGCCTACTCCGCTCTGCTATGCTGGCGGGCTGCCCGAGTAGCGTGTGCGTGCATCTAGATACAGTGGCATGGAAACAGCTATAGCGAGATAGGTGGTGTGTCTCAGGTGTCAAGGGTACAGCGACAGAGCTAAGCGCATCTCCAACGGGCGATCCATCCCGCGTCCGCGCGTCCGAATGGGTCCAACCGAACAAAAATGCGACCCAGCGCGCGGATCCATCCTAAAAACGGATGGCCGCGGCGTCTGGGACGATCCAAATCCGGCCTAAATCTGGGACGAGTTTGCGTGGCCGCGGACGCCGAAGGCTGGTCGCTCGCGTCTTCCCCTTGTCCGCTTCTGGCCCACCTATCTGTCTCCAAAAACACAAACCCCTCGCATACATCTCCCGCCGCTCCGCCGCCAGCCAAAGACCAGCGATTTGGGAGCGCCGTCGACGTCGGCCACCGTCGTCGAGACGCCGGCAAGCGGGGCGGAAGCATAGTTCGCGGCCCCGCGCTGCTTTGGCCGCGTCGTAGCACAGTCGGAGGACGCCGTCGCTGTTGTCCTCTCACCTTCGCGAGACCTCCCGCCGTTCGCAGCTGCGTCGTTGCCGCCGGAGGTGAGCCCTCGTGCACCGTTTTTCCAGACCGCAAGTCGGCCGAGACGGCCATGGCCTGCAGGTCCCTACGGACGCATTGGATGGCCTCCGCCTGCGAGGTGTTCGATGTAATGGGCGTACTAAAATTTGTTCTTTTTCATCTGTAGATCATGGTGGACAGCGATGACGACTACTTCTTCAAGAACTTCATCGACACGTCGTCAGACGAGGAGTCCGAGGACGAATTTTTCACGGACACTGCGCTGATCATCCACGAGCACATTGTCTCGCAGATCCCCGTGCACCGGGGGTCCTTGCCGGGGCGCGCGGCCGCCTTGGACCGCAAAAGAGAACGCGGCCTCGACCAGCTCTTCACTGACTACTTCCAACCCAAGGCATTGTTCACGCCGGCCATGTTTCGCCGTCGTTTTCGGATGTCCAGACCGTTGTTCCGCTGGATAATGGATGGCGTCAAGCTCTACGACGACTACTTCTGCGCGAAAGTGGATGCAATTGGCAAGGTAGGCCTCTCTTCGTACCATAAATGCACGGCAGCGATTAGGATGCTCGCATATGGCGTTGCCGGTGATTTCGTAGATGAGTACATGCGCATGAGTGAGTCTACCGGCTTGGAATCGATGTACAGGTTCTGCAGAGCAGTGATCGGTTCGTTCGGAGAACAGTACCTCCGGCAACCTAATGCAGAGGACACATCTCGTCTGTTGTCAATCAATGCTTCCAGGGGTTTCCTGGGATGCTTGGCAGCATAGACTGCATGCACTGGGAGTGGAAGAACTGCCCCTTTGGTTGGCAGGGGCATATAGCGGTCATTGTGAGGGGTGCACAGTCATTCTTGAAGCTGTTGCCGGAATGGCTAGCTCGCACAATGACATCATTGTGCTGCAGCGCTCACCGGTGTTTGATAGCATAGCGTACGGTCATTCCCTTGATGTGTATTTTGAGATCAATGGCCACCACTACACCAAGGGGTACTACCTTGCTGATGGTATCTATCCACCTTGGGCTACACTCGTGAAGACAATCCGAAAACCCAACTCAGAGCAGGAGGCAAGGTTTGCCAAAGAGCAAGAGGCAGCCCGGAAAGATGTCGAGCGGGCGTTTGGCATCCTCCAAGCTCGTTGGGCTATCGTCAGACACCCTGCAAGAGCCTGAGATGTGCAAACTCTGTGGGAGATGATGACCGCTTGTGTAATCATGCATAACATGATTGTTGAAGTAGAGCGGGATGATTCACTCTTTGATAATGACTGGGAGGGCCAGGGACAGTTGGTTACTCCTCAAGGTGGTCCGGCATCATTCCAGGACATTCTTCATGCACACCATGGAATTTGAGATCTAGCTGTACACAACCAGCTGCAGGCTGATTTGATCGAGCATGTATGGCAGCATGTAGGCGACAATGCTGCAAACAACAATGATGAAGGATATCCCGAAGCCTAAAGCATTTGTACCGTTTTTACATTTTATTTGAATAATAGTTTATCTTTGATTACGTGGACAATGTACTGTGTAATAAATTTTGAGCGATTGAACTATTTCCTATATTTTTCTATAATTTATTTGACGTTTATAGTGAATTTACAAGCAAATACCTACCATACGGCGCCGCGACCCAATTCTGCTGCGTTAGGCGCACCGCGCAACCCAAACGGACGCGCGGACGCGGGGCTCCGTCCGCGCGTCCGCTCGGTCACTGATACGTCTCCGACGTATCGATAATTTCTTATGTTCCATGCCACATTATTGATGATATCTACATGTTTTATGCACATTATATGTCATTATTATGCGTTTTCCGGAACTAACCTATTGACGAGATGCCGAAGGGCCAGTTCATGTTTTCTGCTGTTTTTGGTTCCAGAAATCCTAGTAAGGAAATATTCTCGGAATCGGACGAAATCAACGCTCAGGTTCCTATTTTGCCTGGAAGCATCCAGAACACCCGAGAGTCGCCAGAGGGGGGGGCCACACAGGCCCCAGATGATAGGCCGGCGCGGCCCAGGCCCTGGCCGCGCCGCCTTCTAGTGTCGGCGCCCCTTCGACCTTCTGACGCCGCCTCTTCGCCTATATAAAGCCCCTGGACCTAAAACCTCGATACGGAAAAGCCACGGTACGAGAAACCTTCCAGAGCCGCCGCCATCGCGAAGCCAAGATCTGGGGGACAGGAGTCTCTGTTCCGGCACGCCGCCGGGACGGGAAAGTGCCACCGGAAGGCTCCTCCATCGACACCACCGCCATCTCCATCAACGCTGCTGTCTCCCATGAGGAGGGAGTAGTTCTCCATCGAGGCTCGGGCTGTACCGGTAGCTATGTGGTTAATCTCTCTCCCATGTGCTTCAATACAATAATCTCATGAGCTGCCTTACATGATTGAGATTCATATGATGATGCTTGTAATCTAGATGTCATTATGCTAGTCAAGTGGGTTTTACTTATGTGATCTCCGGAGACTCCTTGTCCCACGTGTGTAAAGGTGACTAGTGTGTGCACCGTGTGGGTCTCTTAGGCTATATTTCACGAGAATACTTATTCACTGTTATGAATGGCATAGTGAAGTGCTTATTTATATCTCTTTATGATTGCAATGTGTTTTGTATCACAATTTATCTGTGTGCTATTCTAGTGATGTTATTAAAGTAGTTTATTCCTCCTGCACGGTGTAATGGTGACAGTGTGTGCATCTGTGTTAGTACTTGGCGTAGGCTATGATTATGATCTCTTGTAGATGAAGTTAACTATTGCTATGATGGTATTGATGTGATCTATTCCTCCTACATAGTGTGAAGGTGACAGTGTGCATGCTATGTTAGTACTTGGTTTAGTTGTGTTGATCTGTCATGCACTCTAAGGTTATTTAAATATGAACATTGAATATTGTGGAGCTTGTTAACTCCGGCATTGAGGGTTCGTGTAATCCTACGAATTAGTGGTGTTCATCATCCAACAAGAGAGTGTAGAGTATGCATTTATCTATTCTGTTATGTGATCAAAGTTGAGAGTGTCCACTAGTGAAAGTCTAATCCCTAGGCCTTGTTCCTAAATACTGCTATCGCTGCTTGTTTACTGTTTTACTGCGTTACTACTGCTGCATTACTACTGCTTGTTTACTGTCCTGGGCAAAGCACTTTTCTGGTGCCGTTACTACTGCTCATATATATTCATACCACCTGTATTTCACTATCTCTTCGCCGAACTAGTGCACCTATTAGGTGTGTTGGGGACACAAGAGACTTCTTGCTTTGTGGTTGCGGGGTTGCATGAGAGGGATATCTTTGACCTCTTCCTCCCTGAGTTCGATAAACCTTGGGTGATCCACTTAAGGAAAACTTGCTGCTGTTCTACAAACCTCTGCTCTTGGAGGCCCAACACTGTCTACAAGAATAGAAGCTCCCGTAGACATCAAGCTATTTTCTGGCACCGTTGCCGGGGAGGAAAGGTAAAAAGGTACTCACACTCCGGATCTCGGCTACTAAGCTATTTTCGCCGTTGTAAGTACTCGAAGCTATTTCCTTTAGATCCTGCAATTGCATCTTTTTGTTTCTTGTTTACACTAGTTTGGCATAATGGACGACAATGAGCTTCTTATTCTATTTCCTGATTTAAAACATGGATGGTTTGATGCGAAAATTAAAAAACCTATGAAATCTTATTTGCATGCTGGTAGTAATATTAGTATGAACGCTTTGAACACCATTGTTGCTAATGATATGGAACATTCTAAGCTTGGGGAAGCTGGTTTTGATGAGCATGATCTTTTTAGTCCCCCAAGCATTGAGGAGAAAATTTACTTTGATGATACTTTGCCTCCTATTTATGATGATTATAATGATAGTAGTCTTTTAGTACCGCTTTGTTATGGAGGATAAATTTGATTATGATTACAATATGCCTCCTATATTTGATGATGAGAATAATAATGATAGCTACTTTGTTGAATTTGCTCCCACTATTACTAATAATATTGATTATGCTTATGTGGAGAGTAATAATTTTATGCATGAGACTCATGATAAGAATGCTTTATGTGATAGTTATATTGTTGAGTTTGCTCATGTTGCTACTGAAAGTTATTATGAGAGAGGAAAAATATGGTTGTAGAAATTTTCATGTTACTAAAACACCTCTCTTTTTGCTGAAATTTTTGAAGCTACACTTGTTTTATCTTCCTATGCTTGTTACTTTGCTCTTCAGGAACTTGTTTATTTACAAGATTCCTATGCATAGGAAGCATGTTAGACTTAAATTTGTTTTGAATTTGCCTCTTGATGCTCTCTTTTGCTTCAACTACTATTTCTTGCGAGTGCATCATTAAAACTGCTGAGCCCATCTTAATGGCTATAAAGAAAGAACTTCTTGGGAGATAACCCATGTGTTATTTTGCTACAGTACTTTGTTTTATATTTGTGTCTTGGAAGTTGTTACTACTGTAGCAACCTCTCCTTATCTTATTTTATTGCATTTGTTGTGCCAAGTAAAGTCTTTGATAGTAAAGTCAATACTAGATTTGGATTACTGCGCAGTTTCAGATTTCTTTGCTGTCACGAATTTCGACCTGCCTCCCTGTAGGTAGATCAGAAAATTAAGCCAATTTACGTGCGTGATCCTCAGATATGTAAGCAACTTTCATTCAATTTGGGCATTTTCATTTGAGCAAGTCTGGTGCCTCAATAAAATCCATCTTTACGGACTGTTCTGTTTTGACAGATTCTGCCTTTTATTTCGTATTGCCTCTTTTGCTATGTTGGATGAATTTCTTTGATCCATTAATGCCCAGTAGCTTTATGCAATGTCCAGAAGTGTTAAAAATGATTATGTCACCTCTGAACATGTTAATTTTTATTATGCACTAACCCTCTAATGAGTTTGTTTCGAGTTTGGTGTGGAGGAAGTTTTCAAGGGTCAAGAGAGGAGGATGATATACTATGATCAAGAAGAGTGAAAGCTCTAAGCTTGGGGATGCCCCGGTGGTTCACCCCTGCATATTTCAAGAAGACTCAAGCGTCTAAGCTTGGGGATGCCCAAGGCATCCCCTTCTTCATCGACAAATTATCAGGTCCCTTCTCTTGAAACTATATTTTTATTCGGCCACATCTTATGTACTTTACTTGGAGCGTCTGTGTGCTTTTATTTTTATTTTTTTATTTTCATTCTCTGAATAAATACATGCTTGTGTGGGAGAGAGACACGCTCCGCTGTTGCATATGGACAAGTATGTCCTTAGGCTGTACTCATAATATTCATGGCGAAGTTTCTTCTTCGTTAAATTGTTATATGGTTGGAAACGGAAAATGATACATGTAGTAAATTGCTATAATGTCTTGGATAATGTGATACTTGGCAATTGTTGTGCTCATGTTTAAGCTCTTGCATCATATGCTTTGCACCTATTAATGAAGAAATACATAGAGCTTGCTAAAATTTGGTTTGCATATTTGGTCTCTCTAAGGTCTAGATAATTTCTAGTATTGAGTTTGAACAACAAGGAAGACGGTGTAGAGTCTTATAATGTTTTCAATATGTCTTTTATGTGAGTTTTGCTGCACCGGTTCATCCTTGTGTTTGTTTCAAAATAACCTTGCTAGCCTAAACCTTGTACCGAGAGGGAATACTTCTCATGCATCCAAAATCCTTGAGCCAACCACTATGCCATTTGTGTCCACCATACCTACCTACTACATGGTATTTCTCCGCCATTCCAAAGTAAATTGCTTGAAGTGCTACCTTTAAATTTCTATCCTCTACCTTTACAATATATAGCTCATGGGACAAATAGCTTAAAAACTATTGTGGTATTGAATATGTACTTATGCATTTTATTTCTTATAAGTTGTTTGTTGTGCGATAACCATGTTCCTGGGGACGCCATCAACTACTCTTTGTTGAAAATCATGTGAGTTGCTATGCATGTTCGTCTTGTCTGAAGTAAGGGTGATCTACCACCTTAATGGTTGGAGCATACATATTGTTAGAGAAGAACATTGGGCCGCTAACTAAAGCCATGATTCATGGTGGAAGTTTCAGTTTTGGACATATATCCTCAATCTCATATGAGAATAATAATTGTTGCCACATGCTTATGCATTAAAGAGGAGTCCATTATCTGTTGTCCATGTTGTCCCGGTATGGATGTCTAAGTTGAGAATAATCAAAAGCGAGAAATCCAAAATGCGAGCTTTCTCCTTAGACCTTTGTACAGGCGGCATGGAGGTACCCCATTGTGACACTTGGTTAAAACATGTGTATTGCGATGATCCGGTAGTCCAAGCTAATTAGGACAAGGTGCGGGCACTATTAGTATACTATACATGAGGCTTGCAACTTGTAAGATATAATTTTCATAACTCATATGCTTTATTACTACCGTTGACAAAATTGTTTCATGTTTTCAAAATAAAAGCTCTAGCACAAATATAGCAATCGATGCTTTCCTCTTTGAAGGACCATTCTTTTTACTTTTATGTGAGTCAGTTCACCTATCTCTCTCCACCTCAAGAAGCAAACACTTGTGTGAACTATGCATTGATTCCTACATACTTGCATATTGCACTTGTTATATTACTCTATGTTGACAATTATCCATGAGATATACATGTTACAAGTTGAAAGCAGCCGCTGAAACTTAATCTTCCTTTGTGTTGCTTCAATGTCTTTACTTTAAATTATTGCTTTATGAGTTAACTCTTATGCAAGACTTATTGATGCCTGTCTTGAAAGTGCTATTCATGAAAAGTCATTGCTTTATGATTCGAGTTGTTTACTCATGTCATTACCATTGTTTTGATCGCTGCATTCATTACATATGTTTACAATATGATCAAGTTTATGATGGCATGTCACTCCAGAAATTATCTTTGTTTATCGTTTACCTGCTCGGGACGAGCGGGAACTAAGCTTGGGGATGCTGATACGTCTCCGACGTATCGATAATTTCTTATGTTCCATGCCACATTATTGATGATATCTACATGTTTTATGCACATTATATGTCATTATTATGCGTTTTCCGGAACTAACCTATTGACGAGATGCCGAAGGGCCAGTTCCTGTTTTCTCGCTGTTTTTGGTTCCGTAAATCCTAGTAAGGAAATATTCTCGGAATCGGACGAAATCAACGCCCGAGGTTCCTATTTTGCCCGGAAGCATCCGGAACACCCGAGAGTCGCCGGAGGGGGCCACACAGGCCCCAGATGATAGGCCGGCGCGGCCCAGGCCCTGGCCGCGCCGCCTTATAGTGTCGGCGCCCCTTCGACCTTCTGACGCCGCCTCTTCGCCTATATAAAGCCCCTGGACCTAAAACCTCGATACGGAAAAGCCACGGTACGAGAAACCTTCCAGAGTCGCCGCCATCGCGAAGCCAAGATCTGGGGGACAGGAGTCTCTGTTCCGGCACGCCGCCGGGACGGGGAAGTGCCCCCGGAAGGCTCCTCCATCGACACCACCGCCATCTCCATCAACGCTGTTGTCTCCCATGAGGAGGGAGTAGTTCTCCATCGAGGCTCGGGGCTGTACCGGTAGCTATGTGGTTAATCTCTCTCCCATGTGCTTCAATACAATAATCTCATGAGCTGCCTTACATGATTGAGATTCATATGATGATGCTTGTAATCTAGATGTCATTATGCTAGTCAAGTGGGTTTTACTTATGTGATCTCCGGAGACTCCTTGTCCCACGTGTGTAAAGGTGACTAGTGTGTGCACCGTGTGGGTCTCTTAGGCTATATTTCACAGAATACTTATTCACTGTTATGAATGGCATAGTGAAGTGCTTATTTATATCTCTTTATGATTGCAATGTGTTTTGTATCACAATTTATCTGTGTGCTATTCTAGTGATGTTATTAAAGTAGTTTATGCCTCCTGCACGGTGTAATGGTGACAGTGTGTGCATCCGTGTTAGTACTTGGCGTAGGCTATGATTATGATCTCTTGTAGATTATGAAGTTAACTATTGCTATGATGGTATTGATGTGATCTATTCCTCCTACATAGTGTGAAGGTGACAGTGTGCATGCTATGTTAGTACTTGGTTTAGTTGTGTTGATCTGTCATGCACTTTAAGGTTATTTAAATATGAACATTGAATATTGTGGAGCTTGTTAACTCCGGCATTGAGGGTTCGTGTAATCCTACGCAATTAGTGGTGTTCATCATCCAACAAGAGAGTGTAGAGTATGCATTTATCTATTCTGTTATGTGATCAAAGTTGAGAGTGTCCACTAGTGAAAGTCTAATCCCTAGGCCTTGTTCCTAAATACTGCTATCGCTGCTTGTTTACTCTTTTACTGCGTTACTACTGCTGCGTTACTACTGCTTGTTTACTTTCCTGGGCAAAGCACTTTTCTGGTGCCGTTACTACTGCTCATATATATTCATACCACATGTATTTCACTATCTCTTCGCCGAACTAGTGCACCTATTAGGTGTGTTGGGGACACAAGAGACTTCTTGCTTTGTGGTTGCGGGGTTGCATGAGAGGGATATCTTTGACCTCTTCCTCCCTGAGTTCGATAAACCTTGGGTGATCCACTTAAGGGAAACTTGCTGTTGTTCTACAAACCTCTGCTCTTGGAGGCCCAACACTGTCTACAAGAATAGAAGCTCCCGTAGACATCAGCCACCCAAACGGCCCAAAACGGACGGCCCAGCGCGTCCATTTGGGTCGCTCGGTTGGAGATGCCCTGACCCGGCGACCAAAACGGACGCATTGGGTCGTCCGTTTTGGGCAGTTTGGGTGGCCGCGCGGACACCCGAACAGCGGCTCGCGTCCGCGTGTCCGTTTGGATCGCACGCTGCACCCAACGGGCGGACGCAGCGCATATTCGAATAAAAACAAAAAAAGAAATTTAAAATGTAAATTCAAACGATATTTGATTAAGCATATGCCCTATTTTGGGTAAATTGGTACATAGCCATATTTTGGGCAAATAACTAACAAAAGAAGCCCTCTATATGGGCTTTAAAATTGAAAACAAATTTAAAAACTCTAAGCTAGGGTTTGGTCGACGACACGGTGGCCGCCGGTGCGCCGCCTAGTCCCTGTGGGCGTCGTCGGCGTCGGCGTCGACGACGTCCCCGGGCGGCGAGGCACTGTTGTGGCTCGACCGCGCCGGGGACTCCTGCCACGGAGACCACAGGGCCTCCTCCCAGACGGAATGGGGGTCCGGAGCCGCCCGAGGAAGCGGCGTCGCGGCAGCACGGAGCTGCGCCTCCTCCCTGAGGCGCTGCTCCCTCTCCTGCCAAGCGCGGCGCCTGGCCTCCTGCCGCATCTGCTCCTCGCGCCGCTCCTCCTCCGCGCAGCGCCTGGCCTTCTGCCGCCGTGCCGCTTCCTCCTCCTGCCATCGCGCCTCGCGGGCCTGGACGAACAACTCCCAGGCCTCGGCGTCCTCCACTGCCTGCCGGGCCTCCTCCTCCATCGCGGAGGTGCGAATGGCCGCTTGGAGTTGCGGCCATTTCGCTTCCTCCTCCGCCGCCGAGATGAGCAGAGCGGCGCGGAGGTCGGGGTCCTCCTCCGAGGACTCCGGCTTGGGCTGGAGCAGCAGCGGCGCCGGTTGCGCCAATGCCGTGCCGCCGCGGGCGGCCTCTCCGATGTGGAGGCCGCCGCGGTTTCCTCCGGCCCGCAGCACCGGCGGAGGATGGCGGCTGCTACTGGCCTCCTCGTCGTTGGCGCCGGGAGCGAACCGTCGCTTCGGGGCCATGGCGGCGGTTGCGCTCGGGGAGTGGACAGTGGAAAGGGGAGTGGACTGGAGGGACAGATCCCTCCAGTCCACATTTAATAAGCCTCCCCGGTCACCGACAGGTGGGCCCAGGGGAGACGAGCAGCCCAGCGGCCGGACGCACCCGGACGCCGCGTGCCATCCGCGGCCACGCAAACCTGGCGCAGATTTGGGACGGGTTTGCGTCGTTCCGGACGCCGTGGCCATCCGCATTTGCGGTGCGTCGCCGCGTTGGGCCACGTTTTTGTCCGGCTGGACCAATTCGGACGCGCGGGTGCGGGATGCATCGCTGCGTTGGAGATGCCCTAAGCTCCTTGGCTGGTTAATGGTTACTGCAGAATGTCAAATACACTGTGTTTCCACCCAATACCCGTTGGATGATACTCACCAAGCAACTCCTGCCGAACAGGCCCTCAAGAGCCTCAAGACCTGAGCTGTGAGCACATTGACTTTGATAATCCCCTATGAGTTGACCGTCCCCTAGTTGGAATCACAATTCGTACGATTGATTTTTTTAGGGTACACTTTACGCTTGGTTGTTTATTTAGCTGGTGAGAGATTCTGTGAATTATAGTATAGTGGAGATCGATAACTTTGCAATGGAATGGAAAAGCTTCTTCTGTCTTCATCTTATTTTCGAACTGAAATTCACTTCAGATGAATGACTTGATAGTATGTTATAAAGCGTTTGAATTCTTAACACCTGTGTCGATGCATCATAAGTTATGGCCGATTATGAAAGTGATCATCATACGATTGATTTAGCCGTTAATTTAGTCGTGGGTTTGTGTACTGAAGAAGTTTCTCTTGTTGTCTGAATGCAGATGGACACCATACTGTTCTTCTTTGCAGAGTTGGCGCTAATGTTGTCCAAGCTCTCCATGGTTTCTATTGCTGTCTACGCAGCCAGTCTCACCCTAAGAAGACCCCTCTTTGGACCCGTACCATCAAGCACTACGCCAAAAAACTTACCAGTGACGATTGTGTTTTCTGCTCCGCTGACGACCGATGTGAGTGTCACTGGTAATCCCACACTTCTGACATGCACTTATTATGTCGGTGGTTAGGCTAACTAGTCACAATCAAATGGACTATCGGCCGTCGCCGGTAAGTCATTTATTTGGCGATCGGTGCTCACGAGCAATAAAACGGTGGGGATCGAAGCGACAAGATCTAGCGAGAATATATTAAATAAGACCGTCATTAGTATGTGACCAGTTTATTATGTTTACGCACCGCCATTTCGTGATTTACAGAGACGGACACCTACACGTGGAACCTGTCATTAGTAACATACGACTGACTAGTTGTGGAACGTTTTCTCATCAATTGTTGACAACCACGGACGGCTGCATTTTGTTTTGCTACGTCATGAGTAGGTTACTGCTGAAGCATGCGTTTTGTTGTCTACTTCACTTGTGGCTTACCAATGACGCATGCTTTTCATTTTTGAACGGCAGTAGTAATCTCACAGTGATGGGCCCGTATATTTACAACAGTAACAACACATATATGAGCCCGTCGTTGGTCAGTTTATCAGGAGCGAAAATAAATTCCATATTAATAAAATCCAGGCTGGCGTACATATAAAATGCACTCGTTTCATGGTTTCAATTAGTGGCTAGCACAAATACAACAACATAATACATATGTTGCATCCATGTAAAGCTAAAGAATGGAGCTCATCAAGTTTTCATTGGTCTAAATAATATATCACAGAAGAATCATTCTCATCTTCTTGCAAGCAAAATACAGAAAGAATATTCATCTTGACATGGCTGATATCCTGATATTCCAAATCTTCACCTGAGGTCTTTGTTGCAAGCAAACAAAACAAGATTATGTGAGAGACAATTAAGTCGATGCCTCAAAGATGTAGGTACTGAGAAGAATAGTTAACTGAATAACACAAGATGCCTAACATGAATTACACCAAATTTAGAGACATGATAAAAAACAAAATACCTACAATTTGGAGCATCGGTGTAGAGACGCTGAAAGGAAACCTGCATATGACAGCAGACCATCATGGTGCAGAGATGGATTGGCAATACAAACTTTATGTACAAATAGTTAAGCTTGAACTAACAAATCATATAATCAAAATAACTGTATGACATCAGACAATTCTGCATATAGATGAATAGAAAAATTTAAATAGCACTTATTTCTCACAACAGCAGTGTGTCTTGTTCTATGAGACATTGCTTGTTATCATCTTATGTAGGATACATGAGGTATGCAGTCAAGGAAGTGTACCTCGGTGATAAGGGCAGTTGCAGGTATCAACTTCTCTCTTTCAGTTTGGCCCTGTTGGGATCTTCACAAATTTGATAAGGGTAGTTGCAGGGAAGGAAGCATGGTCAAAATATGCCCACTATATAATACTAGCAGGAAAATACTCGACTTGAAATTTATCCTTTGCTCTGCAAAAAAAAAAATCATGGTAAGTTCATTCAGATGCTGATGACGTCTCCAATCATGGAAAGAAAAGAAGATATCTTCTGGCCGTATTGTTTGTCAGATGTATCTGCAGTCAACTACCTTTCTCCGTTCACTTAATAGGTACCAAATCACGATCTCCTCTTCCTTTTTGCTTGATTGAGTATAGATGATTATTGTTCTTTAAAAATAATCTCCAGCTATTAAAATAATCTCCTCTTTATTGCCTCAAATAAAATTAATAACTAATTGAAATTCACTCTCCTTTATATTAGAGATCATGAACCTGTGCCAAGTGATATCACACATAACCAACTACCAACTGCTGCCAGATGAAACCAACATTTGGTCTATGCAGGTCTAGGATATAATTTCATCCTAGCACTTATTTGGCTCTTTCCCTTTATCTTGCTATTGGAGGAGAACGAGTAATCAAGATTCAAGAAAAATATTTTAATGCTAAACACACATTTTAATGTTCTGTACTTGAGTTTTTTAAATACCATAGTTGCATTGGTTAAGAGACAAACTAAGGTATGATATATTAACTTGCTCCGTGGGTGAATTTTATACACTTGACCAAGTTAAAAAAAAATGATGTTTTCTTTCATCTTGCAGTTATGAAGGTGAAATCCGAATTGTTAAAGTTCTTTTGTGCTGCACTGTAGTAGAAGCTGATCTGAATCTACTACTAATTCAAATTTTCTTCTACCACTTCGCCACAGAATAATAATTGTCTTCTGCCACTATCTCTCATTTTGATTTATTTATGTACAAGTTGATTCATGTATAGACAAGATTTGATGAATGAATAAACTGATTTAACCTGACACATGGTTTTGTTATGATTTATTCAAATCACCATCTTTTGTGTTGACATATCTTTTTTGTTATCATTACACATAATTTTTTGGAATCATATATGCTGCCGCGTCTTTATCATAATCATAATGTTTAAACTTCTCTGTTGCACAATCACTTCCGTTGACGCTTCACAAGTTTTATTATGTGACATACATTACCGCAACAACGTGCGGGGTATTATCTAGTTTAATCAAATCGTGAACCCTAGTAAAAAATTAATGAATAGAACAGAATTTAACTAAGGCAAAATTTAACTAAGAGATAGTGATAGAAAAAGGAAGTAGCAGCAAATGATCAAAATATACTAAATTGGCATGAAAATGGATATACTTAAATTGCCATGGTCTACTTAGCATACATATATAACAATATCAGATCAACAACATGATTAAGTAAGCATAGGAATGATGGAAACATAGTGCGTAGAAATGCAACTATCATACATATATAATCATCGAGTAAAATATACCATGAAAAGGGTCCTCACCATGGTTAACTAAGCAAAGGAACTAGTATAAATACAAAGTGTGTCGGAATGAACTTAAACTTATAATAGCCAGCTGATGACTGCTGGGGGTACACCTACAGATCTGCAGGGAATAGTGAAAGACAAACATGAACATGTAACATAGACAATTCATCACAGTAAACAAGTGTAAGCAACACCTAGATCCAGGAAACAAGAATACAGATAAACCATACTAGGCAAATTAAATAATCCAACAGTTTCAGAACTCGTAACTTTGAAACATAGTAGCAAATGATCATACTAATATACTAAATTGGAATGATAATGGATATACATAAATCACCATGTCCTAGTTAGCATACAAATATGACGGTCACTCAAATATAGCAATAATGGATCAACAACATGATTAAGGTAAGCAAACAAATGGTGAGCATATAGTGCGTACAAACGCAACTATCATACATAGGGATCATCAGTTAAATATAGCATGAAAAAATTCTCGCCATGGTTAACTAAGCAAAGTAACTAGAAATATAAAGTGTGTGCAGGGAACAGTGAAAGACAAACGTGAACATGTGAATATAGACGAATCATCACGGTAATCAAGCGGAAGCAATACCTCGTTTCAGAAAACAAGGAAGCATGCGGATGACATAAACCATACTAGGTAAAATTAAAAGCCATCAAATTCAGAACTGTAACAAGTTATGAACAATTAGTATGGGGAGCAAGTATTAATCCTATACAAACCATGCCACCATGTTAAACAGGCACGCCAGGCACCTTGATAACCACCAAGTGCAGGCGATCACCGTAGTACAATTCGATAAGTATTTGAGTGTCGAACCCACGAAAAGCTGGAGGTAAACTATATATTCTCTAAAGCCCTATAGCCGACTTATATGTCCTTCCATGCAAAGCTAGGATCTATAGTGTGTGTGTGTGTGACGCGCGTGTGTGTGAAGAAGTTTGTACTATAAACTATAAGTGCTGAGATTAAAATGCAATAAGTAAAACTAATGCAAGATAAGTAGAGTGATATGAAGTTAAGTGGGAGAAAGTAACTCAAGGTAGTAAGTGCCTTGGAAAATTACTATTTTATTTGTGTGATTGTCACAATTAGTGAAGCTTAGTATAGTCTGTTTTAGTGTTATCTTCTAGAGAGGAGCCATAGATAGGTGCAACCATTGATATGACTAATTGCACCACTAGTAATTGATCCCAAGGCCAATTAAGAAAAAAAAGGAATTATGAAGACATCAAGTCCATCCATCGTTGGAAGTTTAAATGTATCCATAGTTGTACCCTCGTTGATTAACCATGAATTAAAACAGCATGAATATAAGAATTGGGACATGGTTTCTGTCAAGCTCCAGCTGTCCCTCCTCCTGTCATCATGCAACGGTGACAACCTCATGCATTCCCCAACATACGTGTGCACTCACATATCAGTACAAGAGATCATCATAAAATATAACAAATACTTATATGCAACCATCAACAAATTATCTCACAATTGCCAAGAACAAGTCACTACTCAAAAAAGACATAAAGGTACAAACATCATGGGAAAATGATCGGGGAAGACTTTGTTTGGGTATCCCGCCCGCCTCGTGGTCATTCTTGTGGTCTTCTAATTGGAGTCCGAGCGTCGACCATGGAGATATTAGATAATTCTGGAGGTGATTTCCACATAAAACTTCACATCTGGAATAAATCTGATAACTTCATTTGGACCTTGGTATCCGTCTATGGAGCTTCTCAAGATGCGGCCAAGCCTGCTTTTCTCTGCGAGTTGGTCAATCTAGCAAAAGATAACCCATATCCTATTATTATAGGAGGGGATTTCAATCTGCTTAGATATCCGGAGGAGAAAAGTAAGGGAAGTGTTGTGGGTATACTTTATGGGTATATCAACGGCATGTCCTAGATCCCGCAAGCCCGGGTGGCCCACAGGTGGTGATGTGGCATATGGCCCATCGGGTGACCCAGTTGCTGTAGATCATGATGGATGAAGTCCAGCCTAGGAGGAAGGAGCCGGATCCTAACTGACCTACGAAGGAGGCCGGATCCGTGAAGGCCCATGAAGTATTCGGATCCAGTACGACATTGATGGAAGGCGGATCCTTGACGTGCACGGCAATATAGTATTCCGTAGTTAGGCAACTTGTATTCCGGCTAGGACTCTCCGTGTAAACCCTAGATCCGAGCGCCTTTATAAGCCGGATCCTGGGAGCCCTAGAGGCACAACCACAACTCATTGTAACAACGCGAAAGTGTCCAGATAATTCCATACAAGCAGCAGTAGGCCCTGTCATTGTGCAGGTGTTTCGAAGCTGGGTAAATCGCGTACCACCGTTCCGGGGACACTCCGCCCTATGGCCCCTACTTCTCCCCCCCCCCCCTGATACGTCTCCGACGTATCGATAATTTCTTATGTTCTATGCCATATTATTGATGATACCTACATGTTTTATGCACACTTTATGTCATATTCGTGCATTTTATGGAACTAACCTATTAACAAGATGCCGAAGTGCCGTTCTGTTTTTCGCTGTTTTTGGTTTCAGAAATCCTAGTAACGAAATATTCTCGGAATTGGACGAAACGAAGACCCGGGGGCCTATTTTGCCACGAACCTTCCGGAAGACCGAAGAGCATACGAAGTGGGGCCACGAGGTGGCGACACCACATGGCGGCGCGGCCAAGGAGGGGCCCGCGCCGCCCTATGGTGTGGGCCCCTCGTCAGGCCCCCGACTCTGCCCTTCCGCCTACTTAAAGCCTCCGTCGCGAAACCCATGATGCGAAAAAAACCACGATACGGAAAACCTTACTGAGACGCCGCCGCCGATCCCATCTCGGGGATTCGGAGATCTCCTCCGGCACCCTGCCGGAGAGGGGATTCATCTCCCGGAGGACTCTACACCGCCATGGTCGCCTCCGGAGTGATGAGTGAGTAGTTCACCCCTGGACTATGGGTCCATAGCGAGTAGCTAGATGGTTGTCTTCTCCTCATTGTGCTTCATTGTTGGATCTTGTGAGCTGCCTAACATGATCAAGATCATCTATACTGTAATACTCTATGTTGTGTTTGTCGGGATCCGATGGATAGAGAATACCATGTTATGTTAATTATCAAGTTATTTCATATGTGTTGTTTATGATCTTGCATGCTCTCCATTATTAGTAGAGGCTCTGGCCAAGTTGATGCTAGTAACTCCAAGAGGGAGTATTTATGCTCGATAGTGGGTTCATGCTCGCATTGACACCGGGACGAGTGACGAAAGCCCTAAGGTTGTGTTGTCTTTGTTGCCACTAGGGATAAAACATTGATGCTATGTCCGAGGATGTAGTTGTTGATTACATTACGCACCATACTTAATGCAATTGTCTGTTGCTTTGCAACTTAATACTGGAAGGGGTTCGGACGATAACCTCGAAGGTGGACTTTTTAGGCATAGATGCGGTTGGATGGCGGTCTATGTACTTTGTCGTAATGCCCAATTAAATCTCACTATACTTATCATGACATGTATGTGCATTGTTATGCCCTCTCTATTTGTCAATTGCCCGACTGTAATTTGTTCACCCAACATGCTTTTATCTTATGGGAGAGACACCTCTAGTGAGCTGTGGACCCCGGTCCATTCTTTTAATACTTGAAATACAAATCTGCTTGCAATACTTGTTTTCTTGTTTTCTCTGCAAACAATCATCTTCCACACAATACGGTTAATCCTTTGTTACGGCAAGCCGGTGAGATTGACAACCTCACTATTTCGTTGGGGCAAAGTACTTTGGTTGTGTTGTGCGGGTTCCACGTTGGCGCCGGAATCTACGGTGTTGCGCCGCACTACATCCCGCCGCCATCAACCTTCAACGTGCTTCTTGACTCCTACTGGTTCGATTAAACCTTGGTTTCTTATGAGGGAAACTTGCCGCTGTGCGCATCACACCTTCCTCTTGGGGTTCCCAACGGACGTGTCAACTACACGCATCAAGCAAATTTACGGCGCCGTTGCCGGGGAGATCAAGACACGCTGCAAGGGGAGTCTCCACTTCTCAATCTCTTTACTTTGTTTTTGTCTTGCTTCATTTTATTTACTACTTTGTTTGCTGCATTATATCAAAACACAAAAAAATTAGTTTCTAGTTTTACTTTATTTACTGTCTTGTTTGCCATATCAAAAACACAAAAAAATTAGTTTACTTGCATTTACTTTATCTAGTTTGCGTTATTTACTACTGCTAAAATGGCCAACCCTGAAAATACGAAGTTGTGTGACTTCACTAGGCACAAATAATAATGATTTCTTATGCACACCTATTGCTCCACGTACTACTACGACAGAATTCTTTGAAGATTAAACACTTGCTTTACTTAATCTTGTCATGAGAGAGCAATTTTACTGCTGTTAGTTCGATGATCTTGTTGCCCATCTCAATAATTTTGTTGAACTATGTGAAATGCAAAAATATAAAGATGTAGATGGTGACATTATAAAATTAAAATTGTTCCCTTTCTCATTAAGAGGAAGAGCTAAAGATTGGTTGCTATCTCTGCCTAAGAATAGTATTGATTCATGGACTAAATGCAAGGATGCTTTTATTGGTAGATATTATCCCCTTGCTAAAATTATATCTTTGAGGAGTAGCATAATGAATTTTAAACAATTTGATAATGAACATGGATAGGATAGGTACACAATACTAATGATGGTGGGGAGATCAAAGCACCAATACCATGTAAACTCCTAGCTATGAATGATGCACTAGAACATAACTATGCTTGGCTTGTTCCTGAAAATTTGTTTGATGAGAGTAGCAAGCCCAAGACTAATGAGAAGGGAGACGCTGAAACTTATGTATCCAATATACTATGCATGGTTGAGAAAACTCAAAACCCCGCTGTAGGTGCACGACCCTTCGATAATACTTGAGATACACTTTCTGCGCCTAGCTGAAAGGCGTTAAAGAAAAGCGCTTATGGGAGACAACCCATGTTTTTACTCCAGTATTTTTGTTTTATATTTGTGTCTTGGAATTTGTTTAATACTGTAGCAACCTCTCCTTATCTTAGTTTTAAGTTTTGTTGTGCCAAGTAAAGTCTTTGATAGAAAAGTAAGTACTAGATTTGGATTACTGCGCAGTTCCAGATTTCTTTGCTGTCACGAATCTAGATCTATCTCCCTGTAGGTAGCTCAGAAAATTAAGCCAATTTACGAGCATGATCCTCAGATATGTACGCAACTTTCATTCAATTTGAGCATTTTCGTTTGAGCAAGTCTGGTGGCCTAATAAAATCCATCTTTACGGATCTGTTCTGTTTTGACAGATTCTGTCTTTTATTTCGCATTGCCTCTTTTGCTATGTTGGATGAATTTCTTTGATCCATTAATGTCCGAGTAGCTTTATGAAATGTCCAGAAGTGTTAAGAATGATTGTGTCACCTCTGAACATGTGAATTTTTATTATGCACTAACCCTCTAATGAGTTGTTTCGAGTTTGGTGTGGAGGAAGTTTTCAAGGATCAAGAGAGGAGTATGATGCAATATGATCAAGGAGAGTGAAAGCTCTAAGCTTGGGGATGCCCGGTGGTTCACCCCTGCATATTATAAGAAGACTCAAGCGTCTAAGCTTGGGGATGCCCAAGGCATCCCCTTCTTCATCGACAACATTATCAGGTTCCTCCCCTGAAACTACATTTTTATTCCGTCACATCTTATGCACTTTGCTTGGAGCGTCAGTTTGTTGTTGTCTTTTGTTTTGTTTGAATAAAATGGATCCTAGCATTCACTTTATGGGAGAGAGACACGCTCCGCTGTAGCATATGGACAAATATGTCCTTAGGCTCTACTCATAGTATTCATGGCGAAGTTTCTTCTTCGTTAAATTGTTATATGGTTGGAATTGGAAAATGATACATGTAGTAAATTGCTATAATGTCTTGGATAATGTGATACTTGGCAATTGTTGTGCTCATGTTTAAGCTCTTGCATCATATACTTTGCACCCATTAATGAAGAAATACTTAGAGCTTGCTAATTTGGTTTGCATATTTGGTTTCTCTAGAGTCTAGATAACATCTAGTATTGAGTTTTGAACAACAAGGAAGACGGTATGGAGTCTTATAATGTTTACCATATGTCTTTTATGTGAGTTTTGCTGTACCGTTCATCCTTGTGTTTGTTTCAAATAACCTTGCTAGCCTAAACCTTGTATCGAGAGGGAATACTTCTCATGCATCCAAAATACTTGAGTCAACCACTATGCCATTTGTGTCCACCATACCTACCTACTACATGGTATTTATCCGCCATTCCAAAGTAAATTGCTTGAGTGCTACCTTTAAAATTCCATCATTCACCTTTGCAATATATAGCTCATGGGACAAATAGCTTAAAAACTATTGTAGTATTGAATATGTACTTATGCACTTTATCTCTTATTAAGTTGCTTGTTGTGCGATAACCATGTTTACGGGGACGCCATCAACTATTCTTTGTTGGATATCATGTGAGTTGCTATGCATGTCCGTCTTGTCACGAAGCAAGAGAGATCTACCACCTTCATGGTTGGAGCATGCATATTGTTAGAGAAGAACTTTGGGCCGCTAACTAAAGCCATGATTCATGGTGGAAGTTTCGGTTTGGACATATATCCTCAATCTCATATGAGAATAATAATTGTTGCCACATGCTTATGCATTAAAGAGGAGTCCATTATCTGTTGTCCATGTTGTCCCGGTATGGATGTCTAAGTTGAGAATAATCAAAAGCGAGAAATCCAAAATGCGAGCTTTCTCCTTAGACCTTTGTACAGGCGGCATGGAGGTACCCCATTGTGACACTTGGTCAAAACATGTGCATTGCAAAGATCCGGTAGTCCAAGTTAATTAGGACAAGGTGCGGGCACTATTAGTATACTATGCATGAGGCTTGCAACTTGTAAGATATAATGTACATAACTCATATGCTTTATTACTACCGTTGACAAAATTGTTTCATGTTTTCAAAATAAAAGCTCTAGCACAAATATAGCAATCGATGCTTTCCTCTTTGAAGGACCATTCTCTTTACTTTTATGTTGAGTCAGTTCACCTATATCTCTCCACCTCAAGAAGCAAACACTTGTGTGAACTGTGCATTGATTCCTACATATTTGCATATTGTACTTGTTATATTACTCTATGTTGACAATTATCCATGAGATATACATGTTACAAGTTGAAAGCAACCGCTGAAACTTAATCTTCCTTTGTGTTGCTTCAATGCCTTTACTTTGATTTATTGCTTTATGAGTTAACTCTTATGCAAGACTTATTAATACTTGTCTTGAAGTACTATTCATGAAAAGTCTTTGCTTTATGATTCACTTGTTTACTCATGTCATTACCATTGTTTTGATCGCTGCATCCACTACATATGTTTACAAATAGTATGATCAAGGTTATGATGGCATATCACTTCAGAAATTATCTTTGTTATCGTTTTACCCGCTCGGGACAAGCGAGAACTAAGCTTGGGGATGCTTGATACGTCTCCGACGTATCGATAATTTCTTATGTTCTATGCCATATTATTGATGATACCTACATGTTTTATGCACACTTTATGTCATATTCGTGCATTTTACGGAACTAACCTATTAACAAGATGCCGAAGTGCCGGTTCTCGTTTTCTCGCTGTTTTTGGTTTCGAAATCCTAGTAACAAAATATTCTCGGAATTGGACGAAACAAAGACCCAGGTGCCTATTTTTCCACGGAGCTTCCGGAAGACCGAAGAACATACGAAGTGGGGCCACGAGGTGGCGACACCACATGGCGGCGCGGCCAAGGGGGGCCGCGCCGCCCTATGGTGTGGGCCCCTCGTCGGGCCCCCGACTCGCCCTTCCGCCTACTTAAAGCCTCCGTCGCGAAACCCCCGATGCGAAAAACCACGATACGGAAAACCTTACCGAGACGCCGCCACCGCCGATCCCATCTCGGGGGATTCCGGAGATCTCCTCCGGCACCCTGCCTGGAGAGGGGATTCATCTCCCGGAGGACTCTACACCGCCATGGTCGCCTCCGGAGTGATGAGTGAGTAGTTCACCCCTGGACTATGGGTCCATAGCGGTAGCTAGATGGTTGTATTCTCCTCATTGTGCTTCATTGTTGGATCTTGTGAGCTGCCTAACATGATCAAGATCATCTATCTGTAATACTCTATGTTGTGTTTGTCGGGATCCGATGGATAGAGAATACCATGTCATGTTAATTATCAAGTTATTTCATATGTGTTGTTTATGATCTTGCATGCTCTCCGTTACTAGTAGAGGCTCTGGCCAAGTTTTTACTCTTAACTCCAAGAGGGAGTATTTATGCTCGATAGTGGGTTCATGCTCGCATTGACACAGGACGAGTGACGAAAAGTTCTAAGGTTGTGTTGTGCTTGTTGCCACTAGGGATAAAACATTGGCGCTATGTCCGAGGATGTAGTTGTTGATTACATTACGCACCATACTTAATGCAATTGTCTCGTTGTTAGCAACTTAATACTGGGAGGGGTTCGGATGATAACCTCGAAGGTGGACTTTTTAGGCATAGATGCGGTTGGATGGCGGTCTATGTACTTTGTCGTAATGCCCAATTAAATCTCACTATACTTATCATGCCATGTATGTGCATTGTTATGCCCTCTCTATTTGTCAATTGCCCGACTGTAATTTGTTCACCCAACATGCTTTTATCTTATGGGATAGACACCTCTAGTGAACTCGTGGACCCCGGTCCATTCTTTTAATACTCGAAATACAAATCTGCTCGCAATACTTGTTTTATCGTTTTCTCTGCAAACAATCATCTTCCACACAATACGGTTAATCCTTTGTTACAGCAAGCCGGTGAGATTGACAACCTCACTCGTTTCGTTGGGGCAAAGTACTTTGGTTGTGTTGTGCAGGTTCCACGTTGGCGCCGGAATCTCTCGTGTTGCGCCGCACTACATCCCGCCGCCATCAACCTTCAACGTGCTTCTTGACTTCTACTGGTTCGATTAAACCTTGGTTTCTTACTGAGGGAAACTTGCCGCTGTGCGCATCACACCTTCCTCTTGGGGTTCCCAACGGACGTGTCAACTACACGCATCATGTGCCAAGTAAAGTCTTTGATAGTAAGGTTCATACTAGATTTGGATTACTGCGCAGTAACAGATTTCTTTGCTGTCACGAATTTCGACCTGCCCCTCTGTAGGTAGCTCAGAAAAAAATGCCAATTTACGTGCGTGATCCTCAGATATGTACGCAACTTTCATTCAATTTGGGAATTTTCATTTGAGCAAGTCTGGTGCCTCAATAAAATCCATCTTTACGGACTGTTCTGTTTTAACAGATTCTGCCTTTTTATTTTGCATTGCCTCTTTTGCTATGTTGGATGCATTTCTTTGATCCATTAATGTCCAGTAGCTTTATGCAATGTCCAGAAGTGTTAAGAATGATTGTGTCACCTCCGAACATGTTAATTTTTATTGTACACTAACCCTCTAATGAGTTGTTTCGAGTTTGGTGTGGAGGAAGTTTTCAAGGATCAAGAGAGGGAAATGATGCAATATGATCAAGGAGAGTGAAAGCTCTAAGCTTGGGGATGCCCGGTGGTTCACCCCTGCATATTATAAGAAGACTCAAGCGTATAAGCTTGGGGATGCCCAAGGCATCCCCTTCTTCATCGACAACATTATCAGGTTCCTCCCCTGAAACTATATTTTTATTCCGTCACATCTTATTGTAGGAAAACGTTGCATAGAAAACAAAAAAATTTCCTACCGCGAACACGCAATCCAAGCCAAGATGCAATCTAGAAGACGGTAGCAACGAGGGGGTATCGAGTCTCACCCTTGAAGAGATTCCAAAGCCTACAAGATGAGGCTCTTGTTGCTGCGGTAGACGTTCACTTGCCGCTTGCAAAAGCGCGTAGAAGATCTTGATCACGATCGCTTCGGCGCCACGAACGGGCAGCACCTCCGTACTCGGTCACACGTTCGGTTGTTGATGAAGACGACGTCCACCTCCCCGTTCCAGCGGGCAGCGGAAGTAGTAGCTCCTCTTGAATCCGACAGGCACGACGGCGTGGTGTCGGTGGTGGTGGAGAAATCCGGCGGAGCTTCGCTTAAGCGTGCGGGATGTGGTGGAGGAGAGAGACCGCTAGGGTTTGGGGAGAGAGAGGGGTTGGGCGCCGGCCCTCTAAGGGGTGCGGCCAAGGCTGAGGCTAGAAGTGGTCAGCCCCCTCTCCTATGCCCCTCATTATATAGGTGGAAGCACCAAGAGTTCTAGTCTAAGTCTTCGAATAAGACCCCAACACTAAAACCTCCCATATGTGGGAAACCTACTCAAGGAGGAGTCCTACCCAAGGTGGGACTCCCACCTTTCCTTGAGGTGGGTTGGCCGGCCACCCTAGAGGAGTCCACCTTGGACTCCTCCCCTTTAGGGTTGGCTGGCCATGCAAGGTGGAGTCCCTCCGGGACTCTACTTTCCATGGTGATTTCTTCCGGACTTTTCTAGAACCTTCTAGAACCTGCCATAAATGCACCGGATCATTTCCAAACTTGGAATATGACTTCCTATATATGAATCTTATTCTCGGACCATTCCGGAACTCCTCGTGATGTCCGGGATCTCATCGGGACTCCGAACAAATATTCGAACTCCATTCCATATTCAAGTTCTACCATTTCAACATCAAACCTTAAGTGTGTCACCCTACGGTTCGCGAACTATGCGGACATGGTTGAGTACTCACTCCGACCAATAACCAATAGCGGGATCCGGAGATCCATAATGGCTCCCACATATTCAACGATGACTTCGGTGATCGAATGAACCATTCACATACGATACCAATTCCCTTTGTCACGCGATATTTTACTTGTCCGAGGTTTGATCATCGGTATCACTCTATACCTTGTTCAACCTCGTCTCCGACAAGTACTCTTTACTCGTACCATGGTATGTGGTCTCTTATGAACTTATTCATATGCTTGCAAGACATTAGACGACATCCCACCGAGAGGGCCCCGAGTATATCTATCCGTCATCAGGATGGACAAATCCCACTGTTGATCCATATGCCTCAACTCATACTTTCCAGATACTTAATCCCACCTTTATAACCACCCATTTACGCAGTGGCGTTTGATGTAATCAAAGTACCTTTCAGGTATAAGTGATTTACATGATCTCATGGTCATAAGGACTAGGTAACTATGTATCGAAAGCTTATAGCAAATAACTTAATGACGAGATCTTATGCTACGCTTAATTGGGTGTGTCCATTACATCATTCATACAATGATATAACCTTGTTATTAATAACATCCAATGTTCATGATTATGAAACTAATCATCCATTAATCAACAAGCTAGTTAAGAGGCATACTAGGGACTCTTTGTTTGTCTACATATCACACATGTACTAATGTTTCGGTTAATACAATTATAGCATGATATATAAACATTTATCATAAACATAAAGATATAAATAATAACCACTTTATTATTGCCTCTAGGGCATATCTCCTTCGGTCTCCCACTTGCACTAGAGTCA
This sequence comes from Lolium rigidum, assembly GCF_022539505.1. NCBI lineage: Eukaryota > Viridiplantae > Streptophyta > Magnoliopsida > Poales > Poaceae > Lolium > Lolium rigidum. Next base: position 5,110,544 of record NC_061511.1, on the reverse strand, counting down.
ATAATCTAGTTTACATTTGTAAAGATATAACACCTTGGCCTTCTGGTGCTTTATCATGTATTGCTCACGGGAGAGGTTTTTAGTCATCGGATCTGACACGCTCAGAAACGTATGTATTTTGTGATTCATTTGCGTCTCAACGCATCACTCATTTCCAAATGAGTTGGTATTAAATATGTTTGATCTTCTGGTGGAACCTTAATTCCGCTGTCTGAAATATGTCACTAATATTGTCACACACAATATAGCTTCAAAGTTCCGACTCTGTCGGAACTACACCAAGTTCTCAAAGAACCTCTTGACTTAACATCCTTTGTCATTGTCAAAATAATGACATACTCGCCTTCTTTTGTAGAATCCGTCACAATATTTAGAACTCTTGTAAATCTAGCATAGACAACTTCTAGCTCATTGTGCTACCTTTTAAACAACACTTAGTCTAATTTGAGATTGAAATTATATTTTATATGTGACAAAACCAATATCGGTGTAACACCTTACAGCGATTTGTTTGTCATTTCTTCATACAAATATATATATATATATATATATATATATATATATATATATATCCTTAGTTCTTCTAAAGTACTCAAGGATATTCTTACTGTCGTTCAATGATCATCATATGAATCATTCTGGTATATGCTCATAACACTTTATAGCACATGAAATCTGATTGTGTACATATTATTCGTGATCTATAATCACTCATGTGTTTTTACTCATTGAGTGTCGAGATACACTCAAGTCTTGTTAAACCTTCACATGACAAGAACATTTTCTTAATATTTCTATATTGAACTACTTCAATATCCATCATATGTACTTTGACTTAAACTTATTTAAGTGTTTCAATCTATCTTCATGGATCTTGACACTAAATTTGTTTCAGTCCATATCCTTTCATTGAAGTTAATTCTCAATGAAACCTTTTTAATCAAGTATATAATTACATCATTTATAACCAACTATATGTCACCCACATAAAGTATTATAAATGTGTCTTAGCGCTCCCACTTAATTTCTTGCAAATGCAAGCCTCTTCATCGTCTACGATGAAATCAAAAACTCTTTGACTATTTCATCCGGTGAAGATTCCAACTCCGTGATACTTACTTCATCCAATTGAAGCTTGTATACCTATCTAGTATTCCACGGACCAGCAAAACTCTTGGTTGTATCTTGTATACATACTTCTGTTAAGTAGTGTATTTTGCCATCCTACTAGCATATCTCATAAAAGAAATATGTAGTGATTACTAGAATAATCCACATAGACTATAAGCATTGTTACGGAAGATCTAATCTTATCATATTCAACTCTTTGAACTTTGTCGTAAACAATTTTTCGATAAGTCAAGCTTTCTTCAAGGATATTTCATCCAAGTCTATCATATTCATAGATCCATTTTCTTTCATAAAGTATTCATCTATCTTGGATTTCATGGCGCATGGCCATTTTAACGGAGTCAGGGCCCATCATAACTTCTTTGCTTGTAGTTGGCTTATCATTGTTCAAAATCAATCCTTTGTCCACAAATCATTTATTTGATCACAAAGTAAACCATACCTACAAGGTTCAATATGTACTTCGATCTCCATGGCTAAAACACTTTGTAGTCATGGGAGCCATGATCGTCGTGGCCGCTTCCGAAACAAATTCCGATGTTGCGCTACTCGATCATTATGCTCAGGTTCATAAACCTTATCAAATTATATTGTCCTCCCACTCAAATACTTCACTAGAAACAATTTCTCGGAAATAAGAAACATTGACAAACACTTTTGCCTTTGTCTCGTGGGAAGAATTCCCAATTAAATCTCTGGGATAACCAACAAAGACATTCATCCGATTTTGGTTGTAAACTCTTAGACCAAAATATAAAGAAAGACTATTAGGGTTTATACCCATACCATAACTCGTATGGTGTCATTTCAACGGATCATGATGATGCTCTATTCAGTGTAAAAGAGGTAGTCACTAAAGCATAATCCACAAAAATATAATGGCGTCATAATATTTTATCTCATCATTAATCCAACAAGGTTTGGATACATATCTCGGATACTATATCATCATTATGATACTCCAAGAAATGTGATTTGTAGAACAATTTCATAACTCTCTTAGATGTTCGCTAAAACTCGTAATTCAAATATTTCTACCATGATCCAATCATAGATATTTGACTTTTATATTACGATGATTTCCACTTCATACTGAAATTTATTTGAATCCATTCAAATGTTTCAAACTTCTTTCTTATTGAATATATCCACATATATATACTCAATTCATTGTTGAAAGTTTTCATGAAGTAGAAGAATCTCCCGCACACAACTATGCCCGATGAACCACATACATCATCATGTATTTTTCCACTAAGTTAGTTGCCCGTTCAACTTTTGGCCTATGAACGGTATTTTAATCATTCTCTTTAGAAAAGATTTGCAAGCGTCAAATGATTCAAAAATCAAGTGACTCCAAAAACCCATTTGCATGGAGTTCCTTCATGCGATCCTTTCTAACATGACCTAAATGGCGGTTCCATAAATAAGTGGAATTCAAATCATTTGCCTTATGGCATTTTAGCGTCAGTGTTATGTATGTGTGTTTCACCATTAAGATTTATAATAACTTATCCATCATACATGGAGTAATGTCATAATTTGAACAACTCATTGTTTTCATTTGACCAGAGCAAAATAACAATTATTAAGTTCTTTATTATAAATTCTAAGGGCTAGATAGAATGCCAATGATGAACATAATAACTCTTTATTTTTGTTCCAGACGTGCATTCCTATCATATTCCTTTGTCAGTCACTTAGGCCATTGTATTCTTGTATTGCGTTGTTTTGTATGACACTTCATACCAACCAATATGGTACTAATACCCAAGAATTTCATTATGTGACTTAACTAGGAATACAACCATAACATGTATATCATTTATATACACCGAGCTAGACTTTCTAGTCTTTTCTTTTCTTTTTGCCAAAATATCTTTTGCAGTTTCTCTTTTAGCTTTCCTCATTATTCGGAAAACACTTCAACATCATTAACTTCTAGGTTTGTTGGTCAAATACCAATAACCTTGAGGTTCTTACTTTGAAGTTGATCATCATATGATAAGTGTTCCGGATTTCACTATTAGTAACCTTGTAATATGATGAACAATTTCACTCATAATTTTATCCATTGTATCATGATGACTTTCTGAGACCATGTCTGTACATGCTAGGCTCATAAAGTTTTAACCTTGGTATTCACATGTGCAAATCTGGCTTGCACCCATTGTATGCACACGTAGAATCTATCACACCCGATCATCACGTGATGCTTCGATACGACGAGTCTTAGCAACGGTGCATACTAAGGATGATAACTTCATGGATATGCGAATATTGTTAGTGCCCCAATAGTTGGAGGATTGTGACGTCTGGCGTCTTCAACCTTCATACATTCCCATAAAACTTATGAGTTTATGTAGTCTCACCATATAATATTCTATCATCTTGCAATAAGGTCTTAGATATCTCATACCTTGATTATTTTTGAAAACTAAATTTTCAGCTCCTTACTTTTCAAACAAATTTGAACTTCAAGTTTGACGGAGACAAGATAACTTTAGGTACTAATTGAAACCATAGCTCTTTGAATCAAAAATGTGAGGTTTACTAAAAGTTTGCAATAGGACTTAATCATTTCTTGATTCATTAACAATACGGTACCAATCCAGTAAAGTTTCTTATCAGATTTTAACGATATTTCTATCTCAATAACAAGACTAGCGCATAGTAGAAAACGGATGCCAATACTACAAAATTAATTCAAAATACTACTCAGACTATGTTTATGATAATTAGTTCATGTTCTAATCTTATTACTAATGAACTCCCACTTAATACAACATCCCTCATAGTTGTTAAGTGGTACACGATCCAAATCCACTACATCAAAACCGATCATCACGTGAGATGATGTAGCTTCAATGGTGAACATCAACATGTTGATCATATCATCCATATGACTCGTGTTCAACCTTTCGGTTTCCGTTGTCCCGAGGCCATGTCCGTACATGCTAGGCTCGTCAAGCAAACCCAAGTATTCCGCGTGTGCAACATGGCTTACACCCGTTGTATGTGAACGTTGAGTCTATCACATCCGATCATCACGAGATGCTTCGAAACGACGAAGCTGTACAACGGTGCATACTGAGGGAGAACACTTTATTATCTTGATATTAATGTGAGGGATCATCTTATAATGCTACCGTCGCGATCTAAGCAAAATAAGATGCATAAAAGGATTAACATCACATGCAGTTCATATGTGATATGATATGGCCCTTTTGTCTTTGCGCCTTCGATCTTCATCTCCAAAGCACGGACATGATCTCCATCATCAACGGGCATGATCTCCATCATCATCAGCGTAGAGTCAAGGTCCATGGCGCCGTCTTCATGGTTGTTCACCTCATGTAGCAACTATTACAACTACTTTGAAATACTACTCAACATGAAATATAAAGACAACCATAAGGCTCCTGCCGGTTGCCACAATACAATAATGATCATCTCATACATATTCATCATCATATTATGGCCATATCACATCACCAAACCCTGCAAAAACAAGTTAGACGTCTCTAATTTGGTTTGCATATTTTACGTGGTTTAGGGTTTTCGAAAGAGATCTAATCTACCTACGAACATGAACCACAACGTTGATACTAATGTTGTCAATAGAAGAGTAAATTGAATCTTTACTATAGTAGGAGAGACGGACACCCGCAAAGCCTCTTATGCAATACAAGTTGCATGTCGAACGAGGAACAAGTCTCATGAACGCGGTCATGTAAAGTTAGTCCGAGCCGCTTCATCCCACTATGCCATAAAGATGCAAAGTACTCAACTAAAGATAACAAGAGCATCAACGCCCACAAAACCATTGTGTTCTACTCGTGCAACCATCTATGCATAGACACGGCTGCGATACCACTTGTAGGAAAACGTTGCATAGAAAACAAAAAAATTTCCTACCGCGAACACGCAATCCAAGCCAAGATGCAATCTAGAAGACGGTAGCAACGAGGGGTATCGAGTCTCACCCTTGAAGAGATTCCAAAGCCTACAAGATGAGGCTCTTGTTGCTGCGGTAGACGTTCACTTGCCGCTTGCAAAAGCGCGTAGAAGATCTTGATCACGATCGCTTCCGGCGCCACGAACGGGCGGCACCTCCGTACTCGGTCACACGTTCGGTTGTTGATGAAGACGACGTCCACCTCCCCGTTCCCGCGGGCAGCGGAAGTAGTAGCTCCTCTTGAATCCGATAGCACGACGGCGTGGTGTCGGTGGTGGTGGAGAAATCCGGCGGAGCTTCGCTTAAGCGTGCGGGATGTGGTGGAGGAGAGAGACCGCTAGGGTTTGGGGAGAGAGGGGGTTGGGCGCCGGCCCTCTAAGGGGTGCGGCCAAGGCTGAGGCTAGAAGTGGTCAGCCCCCTCTCCTATGCCCCTCATTATATAGGTGGAAGCACCAAGAGTTCTAGTCTAAGTCTTCGAATAAGACCCCAACACTAAAACCTCCCATATGTGGGAAACCTACTCAAGGAGGGAGTCCTACCCAAGGTGGGACTCCCACCTTTCCTTGAGGTGGGTTGGCCGGCCACCCTAGAGGAGTCCACCTTGGACTCCTCCCCTTTAGGGTTGGCTGGCCATGCAAGGTGGAGTCCCTCCGGGACTCTACTTTCCATGGTGATTTCTTCGGACTTTTCTAGAACCTTCTAGAACCTGCCATAAATGCACCGGATCATTTCCAAACTTGGAATATGACTTCCTATATATGAATCTTATTCTCCGGACCATTCCGGAACTCCTCGTGATGTCGGGATCTCATCCGGGACTCCGAACAAATATTCGAACTCCATTCCATATTCAAGTTCTACCATTTCAACATCAAACCTTAAGTGTGTCACCCTACGGTTCGCGAACTATGCGGACATGGTTGAGTACTCACTCCGACCAATAACCAATAGCGGGATCCGGAGATCCATAATGGCTCCCACATATTCAACGATGACTTCAGTGATCGAATGAACCATTCACATACGATACCAATTCCCTTTGTCACGCGATATTTTACTTGTCCGAGGTTTGATCATCGGTATCACTCTATACCTTGTTCAACCTCGTCTCCGACAAGTACTCTTTACTCGTACCATGGTATGTGGTCTCTTATGAACTTATTCATATGCTTGCAAGACATTAGACGACATTCCACCGAGAGGGCCCGGAGTATATCTATCCGTCATCGGGATGGACAAATCCCACTGTTGATCCATATGCCTCAACTCATACTTTCCGGATACTTAATCCCACCTTTATAACCACCCATTTACGCAGTGGCGTTTGATGTAATCAAAGTACCTTTCGGTATAAGTGATTTACATGATCTCATGGTCATAAGGACTAGGTAACTATGTATCGAAAGCTTATAGCAAATAACTTAATGACGAGATCTTATGCTACGCTTAATTGGGTGTGTCCATTACATCATTCATACAATGATATAACCTTGTTATTAATAACATCCAATGTTCATGATTATGAAACTAATCATCCATTAATCAACAAGCTAGTTAAGAGGCATACTAGGGACTCTTTGTTTGTCTACATATCACACATGTACTAATGTTTCGGTTAATACAATTATAGCATGATATATAAACATTTATCATAAACATAAAGATATAAATAATAACCACTTTATTATTGCCTCTAGGGCATATCTCCTTCACTTATGTACTTTGCTTGGAGCGTCGGTTTGTTTTTATTTTTGTTTTGTTTGAATAAAATGGATCCTAGCATTCATTGTGTGGGAGAGAGACATGCTCCGCTGTTGCATATGGACAAATATGTCCTTAGGCTTTACTCATAGTATTCATGGCGAAGGTTGAATCTTCTTCGTTAAATTGTTATATGGTTGGAATCGGGAAATGCTACATGTAGTAATTCTAAAATGTCTTGAATAATTTGATACTTGGCAATTGTTGTGCTCATGTTTAAGCTCTTGCATCATATACTTTGCACCCATTAATGAAGAAACACCTAGAGCTTGCTAAATTTGGTGTGCATATTTGGTCTCTCTAAAGTCTAGATAATTTCTAGTATTGAGTTTTGAACAACAAGGAAGACGGTGTAGAGTCTTATAATGTTTACAATATGTCTTTTATGTGATTTTTGCTGCACCGGTTCATCCTTGTGTTTGTTTCAAATAACCTTGCTAGCCTAAACCTTGTATCGAGAGGGAATACTTCTCATGCATCCAAAATCCTTGAGCCAACCACTATGCCATTTGTGTCCACCATACCTACCTACTACATGGTATTTCTCCGCCATTCCAAAGTAAATTGCTTGAGTGCTACCTTTAAAATTTCCATTCTTCACCTTTGCAATATATAGCTCATGGGACAAATAGCTTAAAAACTATTGTGGTATTGAATATGTACTTATGCACTTTATCTCTTATTAAGTTGCTTGTTGTGCGATAACCATGTTTACGGGGACGCCATCAACTACTCTTTGTTGAATATCATGTGAGTTGCTATGCATGTCCGTCTTGTACGAAGTAAGAGAGATCTACCACTTTAATGGTTAGAGCATGCATATTGTTAGAGAAGAACATTGGGCCGCTAACTAAAGCCATGAATCATGGTGGAAGTTTCAGTTTTGGACACATATCCTCAATCTCATATGAGAACACTAATTGTTGCTACATGCTTATGCATTAAAGAGGAGTCCATTATCTGTTGTCCATGTTGTCCCGGTATGGATGTCTAAGTTGAGAATAATCAAAAGCGAGAAATCCAAAATGCGAGCTTTCTCCTTAGACCTTTGTACAGGCGGCATGGAGGTACCCCTTTGTGACACTTGGTTAAAACATGTGTATTGCGATGATCCGGTAGTCCAAGCTAATTAAGACAAGGTGCGGGCACTATTAGTATAATATGCATGAGGCTTGCAACTTGTAAGATATAATTTACATGATACATATGCTTTATTACTACCGTTGACAAAATTGTTTCTTGTTTTCAAAATAAAAGCTCTAGCACAAATATATCAATCGATGCTTTCCTCTTTGAAGGACCTTTCTTTTACTTTTATGTTGAGTCAGTTCACCTATTTCTCTCCACCTCAAGAAGCAAACACTTGTGTGAACTGTGCATTGATTCCTACATACTTGCATATTGCACTTGTTATATTACTCTATGTTGACAATTATCCATGAGATATACATGTTACAAGTTGAAAGCAACCGCTGAAACTTAATCTTCCTTTGTGTTGCTTCAATACCTTTACTTTGATTTATTGCTTTATGAGTTAACTCTTATGCAAGACTTATTGATGCTTGTCTTGAAGTGCTATTTATGAAAAGTCTTTGCTTTATGCCCAATTAAATCTCACAATACTCATCATAATATGTATGTGCATGGTCATGCCCTCTCTATTTGTCAATTGCCCAACCGTAATTTGTTCACCCAACATGATGTTTATCTTATGGGAGAGACACCTCTAGTGAACTGTGGACCTCGGTCCAATTCTCTATACTGAAATACAATCCATCGCAATACTGTTTCTATCGTTTTCTCGCAAACAATCATCATCCACACTATACATCTAATCCTTTGTTACAGACAAACCTGTGAGATTGACAACCTCACTGTTTCGTTGGGGCAAAGTACTTTGGTTGTGTTGTGCAGGTTCCACGTTGGCGCCGGAATCTCCGGTGTTGCGCCGCACTACATCCCGCCGCCATCAACCTTCAACGTGCTTCTTGGCTCCTACTGGTTCGATAAACCTTGGTTTCATACTGAGGGAAAACTTGCCGTTGTACGCATCACACCTTCCTCTTGGGGTTCCCAACGGACGCGTGTTGTACGCGTATCACCTTCCGCCTACAAATAGCCTTCGTCGCGAAACCCCCGCATCGAGAGCCACGATACGGAAAACCTTCCGAGACACCGCCACCGCCAATCCCATCTCGGGGATTCAGGAGATCGCCTCCGGCACCCCGCCGGAGAGGGGAATCATCTCCCGGAGGACTCTACACCGCCATGGTCGCCTCCGGAGTGATGAGTGAGTAGTTCACCCCTGGACTATGGGTCCATAGCAGTAGCTAGATGGTTGTCTTCTCCTTATGTGCTTCATTGTCGGGTCTTGTGAGCTGCCTAACATGATCAAGATCATCTATCTGTAATACTATATGTTGTGTTTGTTGGGATCCGATGGATAGAGAATACTATGTTATGTTGATTATCAATTTATACCTATGTGTTGTTTATGATCTTGCATGCTCTCCGTTGTTAGTAGAGGCTCGGCCAAGTTTTTGCTAGTAACTCCAAAGGGAGTATTTATGCTCGATAGTGGGTTCATGCCTCCGTGAATCTGGGGGAGTGACAGAAACCTCTAAGGTTATGGATGTGCTGTTGCCACTAGGGATAAAACATTGATGCTATGTCCGAGGATGTAGTTATTGATTACATTGCGCACCATACTTAATGCAATTGTTTGTTGTTTACAACTTAATACTGGAAGGGGTTCGGATGATAACCTGAAGGTGGACTTTTTAGGCATAGATGCATGCTGGATAGCGTTCTATGTACTTTGTCGTAATGCCCAATTAAATCTCACAATACTCATCATATCATGTATGTGCATTGTCATGCCCTCTCTATTTGTCAATTGCCCAACCGTAATTTGTTCACCCAACATGCTATTTATCTTATGGGAGAGACACCTCTAGTGAACTCGTGGACCCCGGTCCATTCTTTTACATCGAATACAATCCACCGCAATACTTGTTCTATCGTTCTCTCGCAAACAATCATCATCCACACTATACATCTAATCCTTTGTTACAGCAAGCCGGTGAGATTGACAACCTCACTCGTTTCGTTGGGGCAAAGTACTTGGGTTGTGTTGTGCAGGTTCCACGTTGGCGCCGGAATCCTCGGTGTTGCGCCGCACTACATCTCGCCGCCATCAACCTTCAACGTGCTTCTTGGCTCCTACCGGTTCGATAAACCTTGGTTTCGTACCGAGGGAAAACTTGCCGCTGTACGCATCACACCTTCCTCTTGGGGTTCCCAACGGTCGCGTGATGTACGCGTATCAAGACTCGTTTTCCGGCGCCGTTGCCGGGACCCGAAGAAAAGTTACACCACGAGATCTCTAACTCCCACGTCAACTTTGCGCCAAAGCAATCCGCTAAAACTTGCAAAGTATAATGATACAAAATTGTGAGACCGTACTAGTACTTATGTTCAAGATCGAGTGCAATATCAAATCATCATTACATTGAAAATTGTGTTACCATGATCATGATCTATCTCTGAATTTGGCGCATCTGCTAAATCTGGCAAATTATAATGATAAAAATATTGTGAGACTGTACTACTACTTATGTTCAAGGCCGAGTGCAGGATCAAATCATCATCACATTGAAATTTGTTACAACGATCATGACATATCTCTAAAATTGGCGCATCCGCTACATCTTGCACGTGGCGCATCTCTGTGCGTACCAACATGCCGGTGCTATCAAGGTTGACGCATCGGTAGCATCATCGGGCTCTCCTCTTTTGATAGATCTTCTACATGGCGCAGCGCACCGCCCACCGAGAAGCAGTCACATGTGAGACCGAGGTGAAGACATCGCCGACATCCTCGAGGCGCGACCGCCCTTCTACGAGCCAGAGTCGACTCAAGGTATGAATCCATGCGTTGTCGCGCCCCTTCTCGATGAAGTGGGGTGCCTTAGATTTATTGTTCTTCTCTTACGATTGTTTTGAGCCGAACATGTGTGCTCTTTCTCTGAATATATTCTTGAAAAGCTAACCAAGTTACTTAAATTCACTTCGTTCTTAATCGTGCGTGCTAATTTTGTTATTTTTGCTGACTGTGGTGCGTGCAAGGAGATTTATTTGTGGGTGTGCTGAGCTGTTAGGCCTAAGTCGAAATCCTCAGCTAAACGAGGCCTCAGCTTAACACATAAAAAGGTGTTCAATCTCGCCCACAATGTCCTCTTGTAACATCCCAAATTTTCAAATTTGAAAAGCATGCATTTCATACACGTGCATCATGACATTTTTGCATTTAGGAAAAATTCAATGTGCTTTTCAAAAACCAAACCCTAATATGGCGCTATTAGCCACTTATGCGTCTATGCGAACTTGGATTTCAAAAGTATTTTATTTTGTCTCAAAGGTGGTTCCATAGTGAAGCTCTTTTTGCAAGGAATCCATCGATATATCATTTTCATTTTTCCGACTTATTTTGGGTGCTCAAATGCATTTTCAAATACGAGAAAGAGATTTTTTTTTTTAAAAGAAAACTAAAAAAAAAAGGGAAACGGCCCGACTGGGCCGACCAGTCGGCCGACCGGCCCAGCCGGCCAGGCCGCCCCGCGCCCCCTTCCTCTCCTCCCCCCTTGGGCCGACCAGGCCACCACCGGCCCAGTGCCGTGCCCCCCGCACGCGCCGCCGGAGACGTTCGTCTCCAACCGCTCGGCCGCCCCACGCACGCACGAGGCGCAGGGACATAGCGCCGGCCACCACCTTCCCCACCACCCCCACGTCCCCCACGCCCCCTCCCTCTCCCGTCCGAGGACACCCCCATAAAGGCCCCGGCCTCCTCTTCCTTTTCCCCTTTTCCCCGCCCCCAATCGCGCCCCCAAGCCTCCCCAATTCCTCGCTGGAGCCGCACGCCGCGCCGCCGCCTTAGGCCGTGGCGAGCCGCGCCACCGGCACCACCGAGTCCGCCTCGCCGCGCCGGCCCTCGTCCGCGCCTTGGCTGCCGCCGGGACCGCCGGGAACGCCGCCGGCGGGAGCCACCTGAGCGCCGGCCGGCCATCTCCTCCACCGCCGGCCACGTCATCCGCCTCGTCAGCCGCCACCTCGCCGCCACGCGTACGCCACATGAGCGCCCCTTTCTTTCTCTTTTTCGTCTTTCCATTTCCAGCAAACAATCTGAGCCGTAGACGTTATGTTGATCCAATGGATCAGAGAGCGTGATCTGCGTGAAGGGGTACGCACCAGTAGGATTGCGCCATGTGTCAGGGACACCCCCTAGATTTCGTTTTAACAACATTTCGATAGTCCGCGCTTTGCAAAATTCATAACCAGAGCTCCGCTTGTCCAAAAATTACAAACTTTATACCTCTGGAATCCTAAAAACATGGGGAACATTTTGGAACAATAAAATGTGGACTTACAGAAGTTTCAGTTTCATCCATATTTAGATGCCTAATCGGAGTACTTCACCCATAAAATGAGATCTACATACCCTTTTCGGGTGATTCCTTTGGAATATGATTGCAAATGTTACCCTCTCGACCAGAGAGAACCAAAACCATCATTTGTCTACTGTACCAAAATACCTTTTGCATTTAATGGTAGTTGCCCTTCGCTAGTGCGACATAGATGGTTCGCAATAATTCAACCGACCATAAAACTTGACCATGACATCATGCATATAGTGACAACCAGAGATCATTAAATGGAGTGCACTTGTGTAAATATCATATGCATCTCATGTCTATGCTTGTGCATTTGTGTTGTGCATCGTGTTTACCGTGCTATGTATGAATGCTTGTAGATTGCGACCGTGGATACCGCAACCGTTGTGATTGTGAAGATTGCAACTCCTCCCGTTAAAAAAAGGCAAGTGACACACACCAAAAGTCCTAGTTTTAATTCTTGCACTGTAGTGTTTTTATAGTAGAGATGTCTAGGGTTTATGCTTTTTGCCTGCTATTAAATCCTAGTAGTTTAGCTATACCACTCCTAGACTCCTTAGCCGCCATTAAATTTAGTTGTTACCTGCTATGCCATGGAAAAGGTTTTGATAGAGGTTAAGGAAAAACAACTAAGTTTAATGAATTACCTCGGGTGAATGGTGGAGTTATGGAGAGGGTGGTCGTATCGTGGGCGAGACCCCGGTGCTAGTGCACACTTGCGGAAAGTCACCCAGTGCTTAAAGAGATTGTAGACAAATCTTGCTCATTAGCTTTCCGTACAACCACATGCTACTATGGCTCGGCTTGACAAAGTATGTTGTATGAACCCGGATCCTAGGGGCCGGGTGGTGGTAGAGGGATACCGTAGGTGGAACGGGGCCCTTAGGGAATGGTTCGGGTGATTACACACGAAGGTCTCGGCCACGGTCCGCACCTCGTCCTTTGAGCAAAATGTGCATCGAGGTAGAAGGATTGACCTGGCCATGTGGGTAAAGGTGTACAACCTCTCGAGAGTGTAAAATCTAAGTACTTAGCCGTGTCCCCGGTTATGGACAACTTGAGCGAACTGACAAGTCCTTGTTCGAAGATCTCCTCATCCCAATTTCTTAAATAAAATCTGGTGGGTGAACAAGGGTAGGAAGGTACATTGGGGCTTTACCAATGTTACTGTTAATTGGTACATTGGGGATTTACCAATGTTACTATTAATTAGATTGAGAGAAAATGTTTTGATAAATGATAGGGAAAAATTGGCTTTATGCAAAATGAACCTGAGCTCTACCTCGCAGATGTGCACGTAGGTGTAGGATGCCTTTTGAGTCCACAAAAGTGTCCTTGCCAATACAATTCCAAATGTATTGATTCCTTCGGGCTGCAACATTTGATGTTGCAGTATCCCTAGCCGCCGAAGAAGATGTTAGGATCACGAGTCTTTGCCCAACATGTCTGCCTGTGGCATCCGTGAAGGAAGAGGACTCCATGCTATCTGCTTTCCGCTTGATGTTGAACTCTGATTTATGTTTATGCTAGCCCTTGAGTTATGCAAGTTGTATCGAACTATTTTATTTCTGCTGGATCTTAGGTTGTAATGAAGACCTTTGCTACTTGGTTTTTCATCTTAAACTGTGTGTGCTAGCAGTTCGATCCAGGGACTAGCACTGATGCACAGGGACTTGCACTTTTTAAAGTGAGGTCACTACAGATGGTATCAGAGCATTGTGTTGCCCATAGGTTCGTGACCCTAGGTTTGGATTAGAAATAGGAAGACCTTAGGATGAAATTCCCTCATATCTATCTAATCCTTTCTCTATTGAAAAGAAATGTTTGCAAATTGGTTTTCTTGTATTCTCACCTATTTCGTCTTCAAAAGAAATCTTCATCCTTTAGACGTCCAATCTTTGAAGGCCTCAAGGAAGTGGAAGAGAAGCTAGAAGCACCCAAGATGGAAATAGAGTAGACCACCACTTTCTCTCCTTTATCAGACCAACGATACCTTAAAAACACATTGATCATACCAAATTGTGGTATGACCATACCAGTTTGTTAGTGTTTAAAAATATTTGCTTGCGTGATTTTTATGGATTGTTTATTGTGTGACTTGTGTGTGCATGGGTAGGAAATTTTATTCCCTAGATCTGTCTATCTTGTTTCTCATCTATGCTAAACAACCACAAATGCCGCCAAGACGTGATCCAACCCAACTGGTAATTTTGGAATCCCAAGGTGTGGATGTAATCCTATGCATGAATTGGATGACCACTTATGGAGGCATAATAGATTGTACAAAGAGATCAATTACACTCACAACCCCAGAAATGAAGAGGATCCATTGAAAATCAACCCTTGAGCTTAAAGGTAGTAAAGTCAACTCTCTTAAGGGGGTTAGCATGGAGACTGTGCTCGTTGAGAGAGAATACCCGGATGTGTTCCCGGAAGAGTTGCCAGGAATGCCACCGGACAGAGAAGTTGTTATCACCAAGATTTGACCGAGTCAGAGGTGGGCCGCAGTCAAGATGGGCTTAAGGAAATATACATGGAGAATTATATGAATCGGCCTGTTATACCAAGTTGGGCTTAATTGCCCGTGTACCTGTAACATATTAGATCTATTTTAGTTTAGAGATAGAATCTTACTCGTGCACGGTTTAGTGCATGCCCACATTAAAAAGTCCCCTGGACTATAAATATGTATCTAGGGTTTATGGAATAAACAACAACTCACGTTCAACCCAAAACAAACCAATCTCGGCGCATCGCCAACTCCTTCGTCTCGAGGGTTTCTATCGGTAGCGACATGCTCGCCTAGATCGCATCTTGCGATCTAGGCAAGCACAAGCCCCACGTTGTTCATGCGTTGCTCGTACTGAAGCGCTTTTGATGGCGAGCAACGTAGTTATCATTAGATGTGTTAGGGTTAGCATTGTTCTTCGTTTAAGCATGCTTACGTAGTGCAACCCTCGCATATCTAGCCGCCCTCACGCCTATCTCAGGTGTGGGGGCGGCACCCCGCTTGATCATTATTTAGTAGATCTGATCCGTTACGATTGCTCCTTGTTCTACAAGGATTAGTTTAATATCTGCAATAGTTAGGCCTTACAAAGGGGGGGAGGATCCAGTGGCACGTAGGGTGGCGTTCGCAAGTCCTAAACAGGATGTTCCGAGGATCAACTTCATGTTGGTTTTTAGGCCTTGTTTAGGATCGGCTTACGAGCACCGTGCGTGGCCGCGAGGCCCAACCTCGGAGTAGGATGATCCGATTATGCGGTGAAAACCCTAAATCGTCGTAGATCTCATTAGCTCTATCTTGATCAAGCAGGACCACCAAGTATTCGTGCACCCCGTACGGATCATGGGTGGATCGGCTCTTTGAGCCGATTCACGAGATAACCCGAGAGCCGATCGAGGCTCGTATTTAACGTTTACATGTATGCCCTGCAGAAACTAAGCGAGGCATCCCCATCACCTTCCCGGCCGGTATAGGTCAGGTGGCACGCCCTTGCACTTCGCATCGCCGCGTGTGACCAGAAGAGCATTGCGGGCCGTCGCTCGGAGGGGTCTCAGCCAGCCGCAGCTCTAGGCTCTTCCCGGCTCTACGGTGTTGACAAGGCCGCTGCCCGCCGGTGGGTTTTGGAAGTCAACACATTCTGGCACGCCCGGTGGGACAAACGTCTACATCAACCACATCGCCATCTACATCTGAGATGGCGGACGGCACGCCGCTCACCTACGAGGATCCGCTCGACGACCTCAAGAAGCAATACAACGAGATCAAGGCCACCCTCGAAGCCGACCTCATCGGCTCCTTCCAGCAGAACCCGTTCCCATGGCATCGGATGGAAGGGATTCTCACCGCAAGGTGCGCTCGATGGGATAGACCTCTCGCCCCGTCGGAGGAACGCACCGGGGACCGCGGCAGGAGATCAACTACTTGGTGGCTCACTCGCTACATCGCCACTCGAAAACTTGGTCAACGTGTTGGAGCGTGTCGCTCTGCGCGTAATCCAGGAGATCATGAGCCACCAGTACTCGCCGTCAGGACCAGCTCTCGGGACTCATCAAGGAGAGTTGCCACTCCAGTCCCGTCCACCGCTGCCATATGCGCTGGCAGCACCTGCTGAAGTGCCGACTACACCGGCATTCCTCGTCTACAAGATTGGTGGCGACCCTAGTGACTACCAGTTCTTAATGGAGGCGCCTAAGGAGATCCCTCAAGGACACGCGTGCACGTATGTGCCGGATTGTGGTGACTGGGCACTCACAAACCAGGCCACAACATCGCGGACTCCGGCGAAGACAGGAGGAACGTCGGCGACAGAGCTTGAGAAGCAGACGTGGCTAACTAAATACGCCACACCGACGAAACTCCCGAGCCCGGCTCCTGCAGTTGGCTCGCAGCTGGAAAAGCAAACATGGCTGGCTAAGTACGCCACCCCGGCGAATCTTCGGAGTGCAACTCCTACGGCCAGCACAGCGGATCAGATCGAGCACCATACCGAGAGATCAGTTCGGCATGGTGCCGAAAAGAAGGACAATCGGCTATTCCAAGCCGTACCCCGACGATTACGAGATGATCCCGCTGCCACCTAAATATCGGCTCCCTGACTTTTCCAAATTCAGTGGATCAGATGGCTCCAGCTCCATCGAGCACGTCGGCCGATATTTGGCTCAACTAGGACCGGCTTCGATATCGGATCAGCTACGCGTGAGGCTCTTTTCACGGTCCCTCACGGGATCGGCTTTTGGATGGTACACCTCTTTGCCAGCAAACTCCATCCGAGCCTTGGAAGCAATTGGAAGAACAGTTCCATATGCAATACCATTCAGAAGCTTCCGAGTCTGGCATTGCCGATCTAGCACAACTACGTCAGAAGCGCGGGGAAACGGTGACAGAGTACATCCAGCGCTTCAGGAATCTTAGGAACCGATGTTATTCGGTTCGTATAACCGAAAAGGAAGCAATCGAGTTGGCGGTAGCAGGCCTTGCAACACAGCTCAAGGACATGGCCTCCCAAGCAGATTATCCCTCGCCGGCGCACATGGTTCGAAACTATCAGCATATGAACAGCGCCACCCCGACCTGTACCAAGACAAGTTCAAGCGTGCAGTAGTCATGGTCGGTACAGAGGAAGATGAAGTGCCTGCGGGAGACCAAGAGATAGCAGTGGCTGAGTGGACTCGGGAAGGAACCCCCGTGGCCTGCAAATGGGTAAAGCCACCAGGGCCGCCTAGGGGATTTGATTTTGACGTGACCAAGACTGAACAAATCTTCGACCTCCTGTTCAAGGAGAAACAGTTGACGATTCCTGAAGGTCTCAAGTTCCCCACGGCGAAGGAGCTAAACGGAAAGCCGTACTGCAAATTCCACAACTCGCTTTCCCATGCCACCAACGACTGCCGGGTGTGGCGTCAGCACATCCAAGCGGCGATAGAGAAGGGGCGGCTAATTTTCAACCAGTACGCCATGAAGGTCGACACCCAACCCTTCCCCGCCGTTAACATGGTGGAAGTCACCTACCCTGAGGGTTGCCACCCAGGTCCCTCGTTCAAGCATCAACATGGTAGGACCTGGGAACCACTCTGGCAAAGATGGAGATGAGGGCAGCTGCTCTCATAGCAAGGATACAGAGGAGGCCGCTCCATGCGATCGGCTCCGTCATGATGGCAAGCGCTATGTCACAGAGGGAGAGGTGAAGAATATAAGATATCAGCGACCCCTCTCTGATCACCTCCTCAACAAATATGTGAGTCAGTATGACCAACGCCGACGGTCCAATTACGATGATAGAGGAGATCGTCCGGCTAGAGAAGCCGAAGATATCGTCGGCAGGATCGCGATGAGGAGGAGCACGAGCGCTGTGCCACGGAAACATCAAGGGAGCAAGATGACAATGCCAGACACTGGGACTGCCCCTTCTTCAGACACTGCTGGGATTCAGGAATGAGCCGGTTGCCCACAATCGGCAATTGCCCGGAATGCAACAAGAAGAAGAAGGAGGCAGCCAACGTGTCTGTGTTCGAGCGCCTAGGGCCTCTCCCGCCACAAAGCAAACGCGCTGAGTCACCTCGTTGGGCAGATCTTGAGGATTCGAAGACGAGGGAGAAGTAGAAGAAGACAGGTACCACCGTCCAAGGTGGTGCCTCGACGGACTCAGCCGTTCCCAAAAGCGCAGGGTTCAGCGATTGCGCGGCCTGGAGGAAGCCGAAAGGGTATACCTGCATACGCTAAGGAAGGCACGACCTGATCTGGCTGCAAAAGTTCAGCGAGCCCTGGATGAAGAAGGTCGTCCACGGAAAATGGAGTGGCGCCCTAAACAGAGGAAAGCCGATGATGAGACATCGGCTGGCACAAACATGGTACTCGTCTTGCCGACAGAGCTTAGTGCTCCACGACTCTACGGTGCACTCAAGGTGGACGACAGCAAGCGCATCAAGTCAGAGGTTGGGTTGGTTTTATCCAGCCTAACCGAATAGCAAGATTAAACCAATGAACAAACCAGGCGAGGCTGATCCTTGTGATCGGCCCCAAAAAGTTTATGAAGGGACGTTACAGGACCTTCAGTCAGCTCTCCAATGAATATAGAGGCCGATTCCAGCAATCGGCCAAAATTACTTTCACTACATGTTCTGCTTGCGTTCAGCACCGATCTACTGAGCAGTGGCCACGTCGGCGTACGAGAGTCAGCGTGGATTTTTGCGGAGCCGACGTACAAGTGCAGTGCCCTGGCTAACCATACAAGCCGATATCTGCAGTCATTCAGCAGGTATCGGCTCGGGGGGCATATAATCAGATGAACATGTGCAGATAAACATGT
Organism: Lolium rigidum; assembly: GCF_022539505.1. NCBI lineage: Eukaryota > Viridiplantae > Streptophyta > Magnoliopsida > Poales > Poaceae > Lolium > Lolium rigidum. The sequence goes on along the minus strand of NC_061511.1, from coordinate 5,091,432 downwards.
GAGAACATACGTGCAAGGAAACATTGGGGGCCGATTAAGAGAAATCGGCCAAATAAAATTCGAAAATTTTCGAACACAGCCGATGCAGCAGGCATCGACTTAAGGATATGAAAGCCGATGCATGGCCATCGACTTTAGTGGAATTATGCAATGTTTATCAAGTCTCCACCAGATCTAAACCAACGGTGGTGCCTTCTGTTGCCTCGAGGGAGTAAAACAATGGAAACTTCTCCAGCTGCTTCGAGCCGATCCGGGTTCCTGAACCTTTTTGTTAAGGATTTCCAATCTTTGGGGCTAGTTCAGCTAAAACGGAAGATTATCGGCTGTCGGAGGAAGAAAGAGGATCGGCCGTGGCACATTCTCTCTGACATTCTCGCCTCGAGTGAGGCTCGGGGGCAGCAGGCCTAGTGGATACTCTGTTTAAAGAACCGATGGGTGTGCCATCGGTTGATCCTTCATCGCAACCCTCTTCACGATGATGGGTAATGAAAAGGATTATTGGGTTTGGTTGGAAAAGTTCGAAGGTTTACCTAAAGATCCTGCATTTTCCACCAGATTTAGAGAATCATCAGTTGAAGAAGAGAAGGGTGAATTTCGAAGGACCGATGCGGTGCGATCGGCTCATTACGCATTGCGTAAGAGACGAATCGGCAAGGTCAGTAGGGAGAGAGAATCGGCTCAATTAAATTCGGAAGGAATCGGCAAAATCAAAATTGGGGAAAAGTTCTTCATTGATTAAGATGAGATTTCTTACATAAAGAGCTAATTGCTCTCAAAAGGGAAATACTAGGGGATCCATTGCCCCATCTCGCTACTACTGGCCCTATTCTAAAGGTCCTATCTATGGGCCATCACTGCCCTCGTCGTCGCCGTCGTCGCTACTATCGGCGCTGCTCCCGGCGGGCTCGTCATCGCTCCAATGGCCGCCGACCGGGCCCTCGTTGTCTTCATCTTCTTCGTCAGCGTCGTCCTCGTCGCTGTCGAAGTCGCTAAGATTGCCCGGCCAAGGGCAGAACCTCTTGGCCGGCGGCTCGTCGGGGGAGCTCTCGTCGACGTCCTCCTCCTCCTCTTCCTGCTCCTCCTCCTCCCCGGAAGAGGTGAAGTCGCAGGAGAAGCTGTCGTCGTCACTCTCCTCCTCCGTTTCCCCAACGGCGAGGAAGCGGAGGTCGCTCTCCCCGTCCGTCAAGGACTGGTCGTCCTCGGACCAGATGGAGAAGTCGTGGTCTGACTCCTCCCCGGCCGCAATGGCGCGGCGGGTGTTGGCCGCGTCGACCGCCGCCGCGTTGTACTCCGGCGTCGGCTCACGGGACGTGGAGGATTGGCTGGCAAGATCCGATGGGGCAGAGGAGGAGGAAGACATGGTGGCTGGGAGGGTTTTTTGGAGCGCTAATGCGGAGGAGATACAAAGGAGAACTGTTCAGAGCGGTTAAATCGAAGGAGGATATAGTGGAAATTCAATGCCACAGCAGTTTCCGAGGGAGTGGTGCCTAAAAAAGAAAAAAAACTGCCAGGTCACGCGGAGAAGTTGAGAAGGCAAGGCATCATCATGAGGGATACTGCGACGGTTCTGCCACGACATGACCCGACGAAGGAAAGCAGAGTGATTTTGGAATTACCAATTCCAAAACCAGGGGGGCATGTGTTATCACCAAGATTTGACCGAGTCGGAGGTGGGCCGCAATCAAGATGGGCTTAAAGGAAGTATACATGGAGGATTATATGAATCGGCCTCGTTATACCAAGTTGGGCTTAATTGCCCGTGTACACGTAACATATTAGATCTATTTTAGTTTAGAGATAGAATCTTACTCGTGCACGGTTTAGTGCATGCCCACATTAGAAAGTCCCTGGACTATAAATATGTATCTAGGGTTTATGGAATAAACAACAACTCACGTTCAACCCAAAACAAACCAATCTCGGCGCATCGCCAACTCCTTCGTCTCGAGGGTTTCTATCAGGTAGCGACATGTCTGCCTAGATCGCATCTTGCGATCTAGGCAGCATAAGCTCCACGTTGTTCATGCGTTGCTCGTATTGAAGCGCTTTTGATGGCGAGCAACGTAGTTATCATTAGATGTGTTAGGGTTAGCATTGTTCTTCGTTTAAGCATGCTTACGTAGTGCAACCCTCGCATATCTAGCCGCCCTCACGCCTATCTCGGGTGTGGGGCGGCACCCGCTTGATCATTATTTAGTAGATCTGATCCGTTACGATTGCTCCTTGTTCTACAAGGATTAGTTTAATATCTGCAATAGTTAGGCCTTACAAGGGGGAGGATCCGGTGGCACGTAGGGTGGCGTTCGCAAGTCCTAAACGGGATGTTCCAGGATCAACTTCATGTTGGTTTTAGGCCTTGTTTAGGATCGGCTTACGAGCACCGTGCGTGGCCGCGAGGCCCAACCTGGAGTAGGATGATCCGATTATGCGGTGAAAACCCTAAATCGTCGTAGATCTCATTAGCTCTATCTTGATCAAGCAGGACCACCAAGTATTCGTGCACCCCGTACGGATCATGGGTGGATCGGCTCTTTGAGCCGATTCACAGGATAACCTGAGAGCCGATCGAGGCTCGTATTTAACGTTTACATGTATGCCCTGCAGGAAACTAAGCGAGGCATCCCCATCACCGGCGGGGAGCGGCCTTGTATTCTGTTGACTGCCAAAACCCACCGGCGGGCAGCGGCCTTGTCAACACCGTAGAGCCGGGAAGAGCCTAGAGCTGCGGCTGGCTGAGACCCCTCCGAGCGACGGCCCGCAATGCTCTTCTGGTCACACGCGGCGATGCGAAGTGCAAGGGCGTGCCACCCGACCTATACCTGGCCAGGAAGGTGATGGGGATGCCTCGCTTAGTTTCCTGCAGGGGCATACATGTAAACATTAAATACGAGCCTCGATCGGCTCGAGTTATCTCGTGAATCGGCTCAAAGAGCCGATCCACCCATGATTCGTACGGGGTGCACGAATACTTGGTGGTCCTGCTTGATCAAGATAGAGCTAATGAGATCTACGACGATTTAGGGTTTTCACCGCATAATCGGATCGTCCTACTCCGAGTTGGGCCTCGCGGCCACGCACGGTGCTCGTAAGCCGATCCTAAACAAGGCCTAAAAACCAACATGAAGTTGATCCTCGGAACATCCCGTTTAGGACTTGCGAACGCCACCCTACGTGCCACCGGATCCTCCCCCTTTGTAAGGCCTAACTATTGCGGATATTAAACTAATCCTTGTAGAACAAGGAGCAATCGTAACGGATCAGATCTACTAAATAATGATCAAGCGGGTGCCGCCCCACGCCCGAGATAGGCGTGAGGGCGGCTAGATATGCAAGGGTCGCACTACGTAAGCATGCTTAAACGAAGAACAATGCTAACCCTAACACATCTAATGATAACTACGTTGCTCGCCATCAAAAGAGCTTCAAGTACGAGCAACGCATGAACAACGTGGAGCTAGTGCTGCCTAGATCGCAAGATGCGATCTAGGCAGACATGTCGCTACCCGATAGAAACCCTCGAGACGAAGGAGTTGGCGATGCGCCGAGATTGGTTTGTTTTTGGGGTTGAACGTGAGTTGTTGTTTATTCCATAAACCCTAGGTACATATTTATAGTCCAGCGGACTTTCTAATGTGGGCGTGCACTAAACCGTGCACGAGATAAACTCTAACTTTTAATCTAGATACAATCTACCATAATTAAAGATACACGGGCAACTTAGCCCAAATCCTCCATGCGAGGCCGCTTCATAGATCTTCCATGTGTAATCTTTCAAGCCCATTTTGATCGCGGCCCACCTCCTGATTTAGCCAAAATCTGGTGATAACACATGCCCCCCTGGTTTTGGTAATGATAATTTCAAAACCACTCTGTTTTTTCCTCAGAGGGGTCGTGTCACGGCAGAGCGGTACTGTCGCAACATGCCTTATCATGACGACTTGCCTTCCCAACTTCTCTGCACGATTTGACAGTTTTGGCACCATGTCCTCGAGAACCGCTCGAAAATTAAAAACCCCCACCTCCTTTTATTCAACCGCATCGAACAGTTCTCTTCTTCACCTCCTCCGCATTAGCACTCCAAAAAACCCTCCCCTGCAACCATGTCCTCTTCCTCTTCCTCTTCTTCTTCGTCGGATCTTTCCCACGTGCCCTCTCCCATCCGAGAGTCGACGCCCTCGTGGGGTACGCAAGCGGCGTACGACATCCTCGCCCCAACGAAGTGGGACAAAGAGGACCATGACTCCTCCGTCAGGTCCGAGGATGACAAATCCCTAACCGACGGGGAGAGCGACCTCCGCTTCCTTGCTGACGAGGAAGCGGTGGAGGAGAGCGAAGATGATCGCCTCTCTTGGGCAGACTTCACCACCTCCGAGGAGGTGAAGGAGGAGGAAGAGGAGGAGGAGGACGAAGACAGCTCCTCCGATGAGCCGCCGGCCAAACGCCGCCATCTCTGGCCCGGGAACCTTAGCGACGTCGACAGTGACGACGACGCCGACGAAGAGGATGAAGACGATGAGGGTCCTGCCGGCGGCCGCTGGAGCAGCGACGACGAGCCGGTAGGGAGCAGCACCGGCAGCGGCGATGACGGCGACGACGATGACGAGGGCAGCAGCGGCCCCTAGATAGGGTCTTAGCATAGGGCTAGCAGTAGCAGACGGGGCAATGTATTCCCCTAGTTTCTCCTTTTGAGAGCGATCGGCTCTTCTATGTAAGAAATCTGGCTTATCAATGAAGAAATTCCCCAACTCGATTTTGCCGATTCCCTTTATGATAATTTAGCCGATCGTCCTTCACTCTGTTTCTGCCGATTGCCAATCTGGGTGGTGCCCAACAAGCCGATGGCATCGCATCGGTCTCTCACAATAGATTTTGTGACAGATTCATCCGGACCCAAGCTCCTGGTCAAACCAAGCCCAGCCATAAGCGTGCAAACCCTAGGCCTTCAGACATTCTTCTGCCACATCCTTCCCTTCCAGATCCTCTTTGTCTCTAGAAGCGACCTAAGATCGTTGCCGGATCAATTTAAACGCCGAAGCTGCCACTTCTGCAGGACAGGCATTACCTCTGTAGTAACGTTTTATAATCCTGCTCTGTTCTCTTTCAGCAACCATTGCTCCAAATCAAACTGAGACGCAGAGCCTAATGATTTTAGCGAACTCGGCCTTCTCATAGCAAAGGACCTCTCGCGGCAAGTTGCCCCCCGAGCCTAAGCTAGGGTAGCTAGGGTATCGGCATTATCGGCATCTCGCGGTAATTCTTCTATATATATTTCTTCACGTCCATCTCAATCGCGGCCCACCTCTGCCTTGGTCAAATTCTGGTGATAACACATGCCCCCCTGGTTTTGGAAATATCATTTCCAAAAGCATCATGCTCTTCTCTCGTCGGGTCATGTCGTGGCATCACCGTTGCAGTATCCTTTGTCTCCTCATATTTTGCAGTGAGGAGCCATGATGCCGATAATGAGGGCAGCGAGGATTAGTAACATGGCATCAGTGGGCTGCAAACAATCGGCTCTCCTTGAGCAATCGGTTCTTTATTAAAAACCCTCCTTTATTACTGAAGAAGTGTTTCCGGCCAGTCGTTTTGCTGATAGTCAAAGTCACACGATCTTCAAAAAAGAACCGATGGCGCCGCATCGGTCTCTCTCATAAACACACTGGGTAACGTCGAGCTAGCCGCCCTTCCAAACGGTAACCCGCGACCTCCATCTGCAAAGACAAGTCGGATCCCCAAATCGCCGCACGAGCGGTTCCAATCCACCACCACCTACACAGATCTCGACCGCGCGGCTTCCAATTTCTTCAACGCATCTCATGGCGGAATCAGCCAACACCGATACCACGGTTTCCGGACTGAAGGTAATCCTCAACCTCTTCTCGTCGTTTGACTTGACGCGGGGTTAATGTAAACACCTGAATTAATGCCTTGCTCCGCTACTAATTTAGGTTTCAGACATTCTTCTGCCACATCCTTCTCTCGCAAATTCGATGTGCCTCGGTCCTCGCTCTTCTGAGAGCCCTGCCCTGTTAATTTCATGCGAAGCTAACAGAATCCCCTTTGTGAGCCAAACCCTAGATCTGACTTCCTGGGCCGACTGCCTGCGAGCCTGGCCCAATCCCCCTGAAGGTTGGGTGGCATGGTACAATAGGGTATCAAAATCCCACTATGCCACTTGGGAAACCATAGGAATAGCCGATGCCCTGTCATTATCGCTGTCTCCTCTTGAGAAGAATGAGAACATCCTGAAAACCATCGGCTACTTCGGTCCGATGCACTTGAACTCGTTTCATGTTTGGTCATGGTCCTATGACTCCGACCCTGCTGGATGTGGCCATGATCACGGGGCTAGACATTGCATCTCCCAGCCCTTACGCCTTCAAGCTGCCAAAAGTCCCTTTCACTCTCTCCTCTAAAAAGAGTGTACCAGTCGGGGTGCCTATCTTAATCGTTATATGAAAACCAAAGGCCCCGTGACGGAGAGGGAGCACACGGCCTTCTTGAATTTCTGGCTGGAGCACTTCATATTCTGTGGTCCATCACTTGCTCCTACCAAGAATTACCTCTCCCTGGCCTATGAACTCGCTAAAGGCACCCAACTCGGCCTAGGCAAGCTATTCCTTGGAGAGATTTATCGATCCCTTCAACTGATGTCTGTCAAACTGTTCACTCGCAAGACAAGTTAAAGCGGCGGCCCTCGGTGGTTCATTCAATTGTGGGCCCAACTATACTTTCAAAGCCAAATCCCAGACTTCCCATCGCTGACCACCTGCACCTTTCCGGATGAAAATGGCAAGGAAATTCGATGCACCAGCTACGGCCAAGCCCTGTATAGTCTCCCGGGCAGCAGGTTGATCCCCAAGGAAGCAGCAGGGTGGTTTAAGATTTTCTTCCAAGGGTTGGACAACCCCCTGTTCCACCCTTATACTGAATCGGCAAATTTTGAAAACCCCGTCTCTTTCCGATTGGATGACTTTGCCGATGACGCCGGCACACAGCACTTGTACTCCCTCATGATTCGTCCCTGCTTTCTCCCTGTTGGCATGAGTACCTCGAACCGGATCATCAAGCCCGGTTATGAGTGTTATCAACCAGTAGTAGCGGCTCGACGAGCTTGGTCTCGGACAGGTGCCTCCACACTTCTTCCTACATCACCCGACGACAAGTAGAGCTGAACTGCTCGACATCCTCACCGCCCAAAGGTGCTATACCTTCTTTGATGCTTTGGCCATACCAATTCCCCACGACCTCCGTTTCTCCTTCACCACCGATGGTTTTGAAACTTGGTGGTCTATGTGGAAGACCCACGTCTTCAGGAGGGCCCTAGGACCGCAGCTGAAGGAGCTTGACGCCGAATATGATCCCCCTGCCGACCAGGTACCGTCACTTAAGCATTTCTTGTAGCTGCCTTATGGTGATTGTCTGTGACCTGACTCTTCTTTCCTGGCAGCAACAAGATGGCCCAGCTCCTACACAAACCGACGGTTCTCCTTTCGTATTTCTCCCTCCGGCACCAGTGGTTCTCTTCTGCCAGAGCTCGCCTCCCCTGAAGAAAGTTATAATGCAGAGTCAGCCGATTTCACCGAAATCGGCTCCCAAGAGTAAAGCATCTTCGGGGCCCGTTGCCCCCCGAGCCTCGACTCAGGCGAGGACGGCGGTGAGGAAGGTAGCGGCCAGGAAAACCCTGAAGCGTAAAGCTCCGGCCCAGGAAAGCTTGCGTGTAAGTTGGTTCAGACCCGCGGGCGCTTGTCCGTTTTTTCAAAGAATTTGTTTATGATGCGCTTGTATCCTTTCCTACAGGCCTCCACTGAAGGATCCTCCAGCGGAGCCGAAGAAACCAGCCAGGGAGACTCGAGCTCGGGTGATTCCGAGAGGTCCACTACCCGGAGTCAGACGGCTTCGCCAGCGCCGGCTTCCAAGAAAGGGTCGATCACCGGAACCCCTGCCCCTCAGGCCCTGACCAGATCAGGGTTACGTACGAAGCACCGCTGTGTCAAAAGGGCTCGTAGGAACCCACAAGCCTCTTCATCAAGCCAGGAGGTCTCAAATGTAATTATCTTCGTGGTCACGCTTTCATGCTGTCCTGTTATCATTTGGATCGGCTAATCACTTCCTCTTGCAGGTCGCCGAAACTTCTAGCGGGGATGTTGAGGAGGTACCGAGGCCGTCCGCTACCCTGGATCTAGCTGCCCCGACGCCAGCGGTTGCACGAGTGGCTGATCCAACCGAGTCCTCAGAAAAGCCGATCGTTACTACATCGGCTGTTCCTTCTCCCTTGGGGGAGGTATGTCTCTCCTCCTTGGCTTCATCAGTTCCCCGTCACCCGCTAAACTCACTGTGTTTGCCTCATCAGGGTTGTGATCTCTCGAGCTTGCTTGCGTTCGACCCAGCATCCATCGATCCCATTTCTTCCAAGGCAAGTGGGGAGCCGGATATTAGCACGGTCCGTGGCCAGCTTCAGCGCCTCAAGGACTTGCTCTCTACCTCTATTGAGGCTCTGATTGAGGATTCCGAAGAAGTCAAAGGCATCCTCGAGGATATCCAGCCTCATCTCCCTATGACCCTGCAAGTGAAGCTTTGGCCCGCTGTCACCCTGTCGGTCTTTAAGTCACGGGTGCAATCAGCTCGCCAAAGGATTACTCTTCGCCACTCCCAACTTCCGCTGAGAGCCGACATTGCCGAGAAGTGTCGACGGCTCAATGAGAAGAAGGCTGCTCTGGACGCCAAGACGGATACTTCTGCCACTCGCACTGAACTCGAGACCCTGCACAAGGAGCTGGAGGACCTTGAAGAGAGGGTAAGAGTGACCAAACGGCTCATCCAAGACAAGGAGGCCCTTGTTGCCCGCTCTGAAGAAGAAGCAAAAGGCCTCACAGCCGATCTGAAGACCGATCTGGCTGAAATCCGTTCCCTGAGCAATCAGCTGGTGACGGGCAAAGACGCAGATGACGAGGCTGAGATCGCTGAGGCGGAACGCATCCGTGTCGACGCCATCATCGCCCTCGGTGTGTTTCTTCAATAGGGCCTTCATAGACAGATGATTTTCCACTGGACTGGGTCTTTCTGTAATTGCTACGTTTGCAACGTTTTGCTTCTCTCCCCCTTTTTTTTTTACTGGCCGATTTTCCACCGGCTAATATTTACGATCTATCTGGTGTGGTGACCATATGCCTCCCCCGAGCCGAATCTGTCTGGTAACTACAGATATCGGCTTTGCATTACGCCAAGGCACTGTGCTCTTACGCCGGCTCTGTTGGGATTCGCGTAGCCGGTGTGGTCGCCGTTCGTTAGATCGCCGTTGGACCCAAGCAGACCATGAGGTTAGCATAATCTTAGCCGACTTGCTGAGTCAAAGCCCTCTCATGAAGGTATCGTAACACCCCTCGTGTAAATCTGGAGCACTAGGCCCCGTCGGGAGGACGAGCAACGCGTTCGCGTCAGCCGATGTCCCGTCATCGGCTTTCCTGAGCTCGTCAGGCAGGTCCTCGTAGGTGACTGGCGTGCCGTCCGCCATCTCGGATGTAGATGGCGATGTGGTTGATGTAGACGATTGTCCCACCGGGCGTGCCAGAATGTGTTGACTGCCAAAACCCACCGACGGGCAGCGGCCTTGTCAACACCGTAGAGCCGGGAAGAGCCTAGAGCTGCGGCTGGGCCGAGACCCCTCCGAGCGACGGCCCGCAATGCTCTTCTGGTCACACGCGGCGATGCGAAGTGCAAGGGCGTGCCACCTGACCTATACCCGGCCGAGGAAGGTGATGGGGATGCCTCGCTTAGTTTCCTGCGGGGCATACATGTAAACGTTAAATACGAGCCTCGATCGGCTCTCGGGTTATCTCGTGAATCGGCTCAAAGAGCCGATCCACCCATGATCCGTACGGGGTGCACGAATACTTGGTGGTCCTGCTTGATCAAGATAGAGCTAATGAGATCTACGACGATTTAGGGTTTTCACCGCATAATCGGATCATCCTACTCCGGGTTGGGCCTCGCGGCCACGCACGGTGCTCGTAAGCCGATCCTAAACAAGGCCTAAAAACCAACATGAAGTTGATCCTCGGAACATCCTGTTTAGGACTTGCGAACGCCACCCTACGTGCCACTTGGATCCTCCCCCTTTGTAAGGCCTAACTATTGCGAGATATTAAACTAATCCTTGTAGAACAAGGAGCAATCGTAACGGATCAGATCTACTAAATAATGATCAAGCGGGGTGCCGCCCCCACACCTGAGATAGGCGTGAGGGCGGCTAGATATGCAAGGGTTGCACTACGTAAGCATGCTTTAAACGAAGAACAATGCTAACCCTAACACATCTAATGATAACTACGTTGCTCGCCATCAAAAGCGCTTCAGTACGAGCAACGCATGAACAACGTGGGGCTTGTGCTGCCTAGATCGCAAGATGCGATCTAGGCAGCATGTCGCTACTCGATAGAAACCCTCGAGACGAAGGAGTTGGCGATGCGCCGAGATTGGTTTGTTTTGGGTTGAACGTGAGTTGTTGTTTATTCCATAAACCCTAGGTACATATTTATAGTCCAGGGGACTTTCTAATGTGGGCGTGCACTAAACCGTGCACGAGTAAGGTTCTATCTCTAAACTAAAATAGATCTAATATGTTTACACGGGCAATTAAGCCCAACTTGGTATAAAAGGCCGATTCACGTAATTCTTCTATATATATTTCTTCACGTCCATCTCAATCGCGGCCCACCTCTGCCTTGGTCAAATTCTGGTGATAACAGTTTCTCATTGAGCTGTTGCATGGAACTAGATCAATATCCAAGAGACCATACAAGATGGATGTGGAAGAATTGAAGGAGTTGAAGAAGCAGCTTAAGGAACAGTTGGAAAAGGGTTTCATCCGACCTACTTCATCATCATGGGGAGCCCCTGTTTTGTTTGTGATGAAGAAAGATTCTAGCAAGAGATTGGTAATGGATTATCGATCACTCAATGAAGTCACTATCAAGAACAAGTAACCGTTGCCCAATATCAACGACTTGTTTGACCAACTGAATGGAGCAAAAGTATTTTCCAAAATCGATCTTCGATCGGGTTACTTCCAAATGAAGATCAGAGAGCAAGACATACCTAAGACCGCATTCACTACTAGGTACGGTCTGTATGAGTATACAGTTATGCCATTTGGTCTAACCAATGCCCCGGCATATTTTATGGCCATGATGAACAAAGTGTTCATGGAATACTTGGATAAGTTCGTAGTAGTATTCATCGATGATATATTGATATACTCAAAGGCTGAAGCCGAACATGAGAGTCACTTGCGCCTAATCATGGAGAAGCTTAGAGAGCACAAGTTGTATGCCAAGTTCAGCAAGTGTGAGTTCTGGTTGGATAGGGTTGGATTCCTTGGACATATAGTTTCAGCAGAAGGAGTCGCAGTCGATCCGAGTAAAGTTGCAGCTGTGACCGAGTGGGAATCACCCAAGAATGCAGGAGAGATCCGGAGTTTCCTAGGACTCGCTGGATACTATCGGAGATTTATTGAGAATTTCTCCAAGATTGCAAAGCCCATGACAGAACTGTTGAAGAAGGAGAGGAAATTCATCTGGACTGATGAGTGTGAAGCTAGTTTTCAAGAGTTGAAGCAACGCCTAGTAAGTGCACCGGTTCTATGTTTGCCGGATATCAATAAGGATTTCCAAGTGTACTGCGACGCCTCTCGTCAAGGACTTGGAGGTGTTTTAATGCAAGATGGAAAAGTAGTGTGCTATGCTTCGCGACAACTCAAGAAGAATGAGAGAAACTACCCAACCCATGATTTAGATCTAGCATCTGTTGTTCATACCCTGAAGGTATGGAGACACTACTTGATGGGAAAGCATTGTGATGTGTTCACAGACCATAAGAGCCTGAAGTACATATTCACTCAGAAGGAGCTGAACATGAGACAAAGAAGATGGTTGGAGTTAATAAAAGATTATTGTATGAATTTGCAATACCACCCAGGAAAGGCTAATGTTGTAGCCGATGCGCTGAGCCGTAAGAGCTATGTAAATGGCCTCACCGCTGGAGAATTACCCGAGGAACTGTGTGAACAATTTAAGGACCTCAGACTAGAGGTTGTGCCCAAAGGTTATTTGGCATCACTTGAAGTTCAGCCAACACTATTGGATAAGATTAGAGAAGCCTAGAAGATAGACAAAGAAATAGAGGAGATTAAGGCCTTGATGAGCGAAGGTAGAGCAAAAGGATTTCATGCAGATGAACAAGGAACCATATGGTTTGAGAAGCGTATCTGTGTACCCCAGGACCCAGAGCTTAGGAAGTTGATTTTTCAGGAAGCCCATGATTCACCATACTCCATTCATCCGGGTAACACCAAGATGTACATGGACGTGAAGGAAAGGTTCTGGTGGAGTAATCTGAAGAGAGACATTGCGGAGTATATTGCTCTGTGTGATGTTTGTAGTAGAGTCAAGGCGGAACATCAGAAACCCGCAGGATTGTTGCAACCACTACCTGTACCAGAATGGAAGTGGGAGAATATTGGCATGGATTTTATCACCGGACTGCCAAAGACTAGATCGGGATATGATTCCATTTGGGTCGTAGTAGACCGTTTGACTAAAGTGGCTCACTTCATTCCAGTGAAGACCACCTACACGAGCGCCAAACTAGCCAAGTTATACATGAACAAAATCATATGTTTGCATGGAGTGCCCAAGAGTATTGTTTCAGACAGAGGTACCCAGTTTACATCTCACTTTTGGCGTCAAATACATGAGTCATTGGGAACTAGACTTGAGTTCAGCACAGCGTTTCACCCACTGGTGATGGACGGACTCGAAAGAGTGAATCAAATCTTGGAGGATATGTTAAGAGCATGTGCATTGGACTATGGATCAAGTTGGGATGAAAATCTACCTTATGCAGAGTTTTCATATAATAATAGCCACCAAGCTAGTATTGGTATGTCACCCTTTGAGGCATTGTATGGAAGGAAGTGCACCACCCCACTATTATGGAGTGGCGTAGGAGAAAGGAGTTTATTTGGCCCAGACTTGATCAAGGATGCTGAAGAGAAGGTCAGATTGATCAGAGATAGATTGAAGATAGCCCAATCCAGACAGAAGAGCTACGCTGACTCCAAGCGTAGGGAAGTGACCTATGAGATAGGTGATAGAGCATACCTAAGAGTCTCACCCCTACGTGGTGTGAAGACATTTGGAGTCAAGGGAAAGTTAGCACCCCGCTTTGTAGGACCATTCAAGATCCTGGCTCGCAAAGGTGAAGTAGCATATGAATTGGAACTGCCAGAATCTCTAGCTGCAGTTCACAATGTATTCCATGTAAGTCAACTGAAGAAGTGTCACCCAGAAATGGCAGAGGCCCCGTTGAGAGATACAGTGCCACTTGAGGAAGTTCAGTTGGAGAGTGATCTCACATATGAAGAGAAGCCGATCAAGATATTGGAGACAGCAGAAAGAGTGACCCGTACAAAGACGATCAAATTTTGCAAGGTCCAGTGGAACCACCACACCGAGGAAGAAGCTACATGGGAACGAGAAGATGACCTCCGTGAAGATCACCCACACCTATTTGCTAGCCACTCCGATTCTCGAGGGCGAGAATCATCTTAAGGTGGGTAGGTTTGTAACATCCCAAATTTTCAAATTTGAAAAGCATGCATTTCATACACGTGCATCATGACATTTTTGCATTTAGGAAAAATTCAATGTGCTTTTCAAAAACCAAACCCTAATATGGCGCTATTAGCCACTTATGCGTCTATGCGAACTTGGATTTCAAAAGTATTTTATTTTGTCTCAAAGGTGGTTCCGTAGTGAAGCTCTTTTTGCAAGGAATCCATCGATATATCATTTGCATTTTTCCGACTTATTTTGGGTGCTCAAATGCATTTTCAAATACGAGAAAGAGATTTTTTTTTTTTAAAGAAAACTAAAAAAAAAAGGGAAACGGCCCGACTGGGCCGACCAGTCGGCCGACCGGCCCAGCCGGCCAGGCCGCCCCGCGCCCCCGTCCTCTCCTCCCCCTGGGCCGACCAGGCCACCACCGGCCCAGGCCAGGCCCCCCCGCACGCGCCGCCAGGAGACGTTCGTCTCCAACCGCTCGGCCGCCCCACGCACGCACGAGGCGCAGGGACATAGCGCCGGCCACCACCTTCCCCACCACCCCCACGTCCCCCACGCCCCCTCCCTCTCCCGTCCGAGGACACCCCCATAAAGGCCCCGGCCTCCTCTTCCTTTTCCCCTTTTCCCCGCCCCCAATCGCGCCCCCAAGCCTCCCCAATTCCTCGCCGGAGCCGCACGCCGCGCCGCCGCCTCCAGCCGCCGCGCGCCGCCGCCTTAGGCCGTGGCGAGCCGCGCCACCGGCACCACCGAGTCCGCCTCGCCGCACCGGCCCTCGTCCGAGCCTTGGCTGCCGTCGGGACCGCCGGGAACGCCGCCGGCGGGAGCCACCTGAGCGCCGGCCGGCCATCTCCTCCACCGCCGGCCACGTCATCCGCCTCGTCAGCCGCCACCTTGCCGCCACGCGTACGCCACGTGAGCGCCCCTTTCTTTCTCTTTTTCGTCTTTCCATTTCCAGCAAACAATCTGAGCCGTAGACGTTATGTTGATCCAATGGATCAGAGAGCGTGATCTGCGTGAAGGGGTACGCACCGGTAGGATTGCGCCATGTGTCGGGGACACCCCTAGATTTCGTTTTAACAGCATTTCGATAGTCCGCGCTTTGCAAAATTCATAACCAGAGCTCCGCTTGTCCAAAAATTACAAACTTTATACCTCTGGAATCCTAAAAACATGAGGAACATTTTGGAACAATAAATGTGGACTTACAGAAGTTTCAGTTTCATCCATATTTAGATGCCTAATCGGAGTACTTCACCCATAAAATGAGATCTACATACCCTTTTCGGGTGATTCCTTTTGCATATGATTGCAAATGTTACCCTACGACCAGTAGAACCAAAACCATCATTTGTCTACTGTACCAAAATACCTTTTGCATTTAATGGTAGTTGCCCTTCGCTAGTGCGACATAGATGGTTCGCAATAATTCAACCGACCATAAAACTTGACCATGACATCATGCATATAGTGACAACCGAGAGATCATTAAATGGAGTGCACTTGTGTAAATATCATATGCATCTCATGTCTATGCTTGTGCATTTGTGTTGTGCATCGTGTTTATCGTGCTATGTATGAATGCTTGTAGATTGCGACTGTGACAGCTGCAACCGTTGTGATTGTGAAGATTGCAACTCCTCCCGTTAAAAAAAGGCAAGTGACACACACCAAAAGTCCTAGTTTTAATTCTTGCACTGTAGTGTTTTTATAGTAGAGATGTCTAGGGTTTATGCTTTTTGCCTGCTATTAAATCCTAGTAGTTTAGCTATACCACTCCTAGACTCCCTTAGCCGCCATTAAATTTAGTTGTTACCTGCTATGCCATGGAAAAGGTTTTGATAGAGGTTAAGGAAAAACAACTAAGTTTAATGAATTACCTGGGTGAATGGTGGAGTTATGGAGAGGGTGAGCTGTATCGGGGGCGAGACCACGGTGCTAGTGCACACATGCGGAAAGTCACCCAGGCTTAAAGAGATTGTAGACAAATCTTGCTCATTAGCTTTCCGTACAACCACATGCTACTATGGCTCGGCTTGACAAAGTATGTTGTATGAACCCGGATCCTAGGGGCCGGGTGGTGGTAGAGGGATACTGTAGGTGGAACGGGGCCCTTAGGGAATGGTTCGGGTGATTACACACGAAGGTCTCGGCCACGGTCTGCACCTGTCCTCTGAGCAAAATGTGCATCGAGGTAGAAGGATTGACCTGGCCATGTGGGTAAAGGTGTACAACCTCTCGAGAGTGTAAAATCTAAGTACTTAGCCGTGTCCCCGGTTATGGACAACTTGAGCGAACTGACAAGTCCTTGTTCGAAGATCTCCTCATCCCAATTTCTTAAATAAAATCTGGTGGGTGAACAAGGGTAGGAAGGTACATTGAGGCTTTACCAATGTTACTGTTAATTGGTACATTGGGGATTTACCAATGTTACTATTAATTAGATTGAGAGAAAATGTTTTGATAAATGATAGGGAAAAATTGGCTTTATGCAAAATGAACTCGAGATCTACACGCGGATGTGCACGTAGGTGTAGGATGCCTTTTGAGTCCACAAAAGTGTCCTTGCCAATACAATTCCAAATGTATTGATTCCTTCGGGCTGCAACGTTTGATGTTGCGGGTATCCCTAGCTGCTGAAGAAGATGTTAGGATCACGAGTCTTTGCCCAACATGTCTGCCTGTGGCATCCGTGAAGGAAGGGGACTCCATGCTATCTCGCTTTCCGCTTGATGTTGAACTCTGATTTATGTTTATGCTAGCCCTTGAGCTATGCAAGTTGTATCGAACTATTTTATTTCCGCTGGATCTTAGGTTGTAATGAAGACCTTTGCTACTTGGTTTTTCATCTTAAACTGTGTGTGCTAGCAGTTCGATCCAGGGACTAGCACTGATGCACAGGGACTTGCACTTTTTAAAGTGAGGTCACTACACCTCTTCTTTCCTCTTCCTTTATTGGAACTTGTTTTGAAGACAAGGAAAGTGGCACGTGTAATGTGAGTAAAACCCTCTTAGCCAAAATCAGCTACGAGCAAGATTTTCTGTATTGTAGATGCCCCAATTGACTCTCATCCCCAATGTAGTCTTTTTATGTTAGTATAGACTTCTTTACTGGATGTATACTATCGTACATGGCATGCATTTTCCTAATGAGCAGCATTGTATTGCCATTCTAGCCAACCTGGTCGATTTGTCAAGCTTCATGCACGAGATGTCATGTTTAATGTGGTGACCCGGCATACCACTGCATGGTGTAGTATGCAAGTCTGATATAACACCAATGAAACACCTTTCCACTAGTATTATATCGCTCAGAGTGGTACAACAGAAACATATGCGGGTCCAAGGCATGTCTATAGAATTACAACATTGACTCTATTACATAAGATCAGCACATCCTCCTAGTTTACAATGAGGTAAATCTGCAAATAAACTCCAGAAGAACGACTCGTAGTCTAATTCTATCACGAACTCTATTTGTAGAGTATTTGACTACCTATAGGGGCTATGAATAGATTCTAGCTAAATAGGAGCTAGGTTTAGGAAGCTAGTCCCCTTCTATGGCTAAACTAGGTTTTCTCCTTGTTGGATGTGGTATCTGACTCCTTTGTCAGGGTCCAGTTTCTTGAAGTAGTTGTTGACTCCTCGGCCTTCGAGTTGCAATGTAGATCCTCCTTCGATGCCTCCATATCTAAGCGGGGATTTAAGAGTGGGATGAGTACGAGCGTACTCAACAAGTTCATTATAGGAAAGAGGTGTTTAATACACTAGCTACAACATTAGACCAGAAAGTCTAATACCAATGCAGGTTTTCATAATCATTTCTTTAAAAGGTTGCTTTTATTCAGAAGAACTATGTCCGTCAGCCTTCACCGGTTTACTAGAACTTCATGGAGCTCCTTTCGGCGGTGTTCGCAGTTCCATATCCCGGAATAGGGAGTGACGAGTCACGATTCATTACACTCTGCGAGAGGTGTGTTGCTTTACCCATAAGAGATCTTAACCTTGGTGCCAACCGAGTCATGTTCTCGTCCACACTTCCTTTGGTGTGAGGCCCGGTATAAGGTCATAGCCAATCATATTCCTCCGCTACCTCATACACCCACCCGTTGATGCAAACTCCGACCATGGGTCCTCGCCGGTGCTCTTATACCAATTAAGGACGGCCCCCGACCACGACAACAGTTTAGGTCTCTACCATGAACTCCTTCGCCGGCAGCTGCAACCCATCATAGACCGCAATAAACGTGGGGACTTCATCGGGACCCCCACCCTACCACTTGTCCTCTCTTGGATCAAGGGTACCACTTGTCCTCTCTTGGATCAAGGGTCTACGGTAAAGCGCATCCGTTGATGTACAAGAGGTGGAAATACAATTGACTATTCCGTCCCACTCCGGATCTTATGGTTAACACGGGTATTACGGCACAAGAATCACTGGACGACATTTGTTGTTTAATCCTAGATGGATATAAACCCTTGCAATGGAACCTCCACCATATCAACACAATCCATGGTTCCATTGCCCACCACATAGTCATATTCATAGTTATGAAAATAGTGGTTTTGGTTTTTATGCAATAGTGATAATCATAGTACTTTGCAAGTAATTTGATAAAGATACTCAAATGACATGAGCAAGTGATGAACTTGCCTTTCTTGACTGAAATATTATGCAGACAAGGTCTTCGATACGCAATAGCTCCAAATTCTGAAATAGCATCATCGTCCGGTAAGGACGATGTTTAAAAGATTGGCAAGGATGCAATAATGCATAAGTATGAGATGCAATCGTTCTAAGCGTGAATTAACCCCGATGATTTAGGATTAGTGAGTTGTAATGATTAGTTCGAGGTGTGTTGCACTTTTAGAGTGATTCCACAAACAAGGTTCTTATTAAGGGTTGATTACTTTGTGCAGTACATCACAATAATAATATTAATGGCACACAACAATAGGATATGGTATAATCCTAACATGTAATGAACAATGGTTGGTCTTGGTACTATATGGCATGGTTAATGGTTACTTGTTATATTCTTCAAAAGAATAACTTTTGAAGAACATGTTTCTAAGGAATAATAAGTATTTCCAATAAGAGCCATCTTCTTCTAGGTTTACTATTATTCTCAATTGTTCTATAAATAGCTAATAGCTAGATCTTATAAACAAGATGATTTGATATGCAATTATCAAACATAGTTATGCATAATAAGTTAAACAACTTATTTGGAATTAAGGACATGCAACTTATGTGGTTTAAGTGTGGTTGCATTTATTTGGTTACTAGATGTGAGTGCAAACTAATATTTTTTAAGACATAGAGTTATATCCATTCATATCATAATTAGATGTAAGGAAATGTTTATTAGGGTTTTAGGAATTTCCTAATGTATTAAATTGTTTTAGATTTTAATTAACTACTTTAAGTTAGTTAAAATATTCATTAAAGATATAAGTTAGGACCAAAGTATAATGTAGAATTAGTTGATATTTATTACAGATTCTTATTGTTTTTATATTATTTTTATTAATTAATAAATCATGTTTAACTAATGGTAACGATTATTACATTAATAAGGTTGAAATAATAGTTCACATATTTAGAAATTTATTTAAGATTTTTTTAAAAGTGTCATTTATCCTTTTTCTAGAAAATGTAAAGTAATTTTATATTCAAAATTATGATACAATAATTGTACAAGTTATCTCCCTGAATATATTTATTTAATGGGTAAATATTAAACACACAAGTGTATATGTTTTGGTAGTACTTCTAAACATAAACAGATGCCTGCCTTAGTGCTACTCACACATTAGAGCATGTCTAACAGGCCCCGTATTTCGCTGCCCCGTATAACTCTCTTATTTCGCCCCGTATCGAAAAACTGCTCCATTTCGAGCCATTCCGTCTATGCGAGACCCCGTATTTCGCCCCGTATTTTCAAAAATAAAAACCCCAGGAAGTTCATCTTCATTGATCATACTACAGATCATACATACATTCCGATCATACTACGGATCATACTACATCTAACTACGGATCAACCTACGTCTACTCGTCAAGGATGACGTAGGGGATGAAGGCGATGGAGGCCGCCTCCTCCTGCGCCTCCCGCGCCTCCCGCGCCTCGAACTCCTGGACGGCGGCGATGGCCGCCGCCTGCTCCTCTGCCTCCGCCCGAGCTTTCTCGGTGGCATCCGCCTCGGATTCAGCCACCGCACGGCGGAAGGCCGCCTCCTCCTCTGCCGCCTCCTCTTCCTCCTCGCCGCCTCCGCTTCCTCCGCAGCGTCGGTGCTGCCGATGGTCGCCCTCCATGCCGCCTTCGCCGCGCGGTCGCGCTGCCCGCTGCGCGCGCCACTTCTCGAAGGCTTCGCCGCTCATCGGCTTGAGCGGCGGGTCTTGCCGGTACCACCGCCCACCCGCGGCGTACTCCCGGAGCGGATCCGGCACGTACAGCGCGCCGGCGTACTTGCAGGCCGCGCGACGGCTCCCCGCGGCGTAAAGCTTGCACTTGAGCCGCCAGGCTTCCTCCACGGTGTCCGGCGGCGGGATCGCTTCGATCCGCTCGCCGGAGAGGCTCTACTACGGCGGCGGGAGTCCATGCGGGTGGCGGCGGGTGGAATGCGGCGCGGGGAGCGACTAATTGCTCGCCGGAGCAGGAGGAGGAGGCGGCGGCGCACGGCGGAGCTAGGGTTGCGAGTGAGGGGTTAACCCCTCACTCGCACTGCGCCCACTATATGTACGGGGCGACGGGGCCGATTTCCTAGGCCCCGTATTCCGCCGAAACTGGGCGGCCCGAATACGGGGCCTGCTAGATGGCCCAAACCGCGCCTGCCCCGTATGTCACCGGAATTTTACGGGGTGGGCAGGTTATACGGGGCCTGTTAGACATGCTCTTAGTAGAGTAGCTAATTTGACTAGAGCTAATTGGTCCATAGAACCCACGCACCAACTAGCCTGTGTGGGGCCCCGGACTAACTGTCTGAAACACCCGTTATGCATACCCATTCACGATCCCATGATCAGTGTGTCGTGAAAGCATAACCGAATTGGTATCAAATACATCATCCATTACAGTACCGAATAAAAGGATTACAACAGGTCGCATGACCAATACTTACATAAGAGCCGCAATGGTAGGAGATCAACAAACACACAGCGGAAATACTTCATACGAAAGCGTTCACATGGCCCAAGTCATGCCATAACCCTACGAGCAAGCGGACCGGGAAGACGTTCCTAGCTCGCATAGACGTCGTCGACTCCTTCTTCATCTGTCGAACTCCACCAAGTCTGGCCAAGTAAATAGCCAGGGACAAAGCCATGAGTACATTATGAATTGTACTCGCAAACCACCTTAGAGAGAAGTAAAGGATATGCAATTTGGCAGTAGCAAGGAACAGACACTATTCTAGGGTTACAAGGAGTGAGAGATAGTTTCTCTCCAGAATATGACATCTCTATATCTTTGTTGAAAACCTTTTTGAAAGCAAGTTTCTTTCGAAGACTAATAGGTACGGGCGACCCATTTTCCTTTCCGGCCATCTCATTATGACCAAAACAACTTTTCCAACTTTCCACCGTACCTCCCAGGTACATTTCCACCAGTCCCACTGGAATCCTTTTCCAAACCCTTTGGAAAACAGTTTTATAAACCAAAACTTTCTTTAATGCCAAGCAGCTTCCTTTCCCACGTCCATAACCGTGGACACGGCTATTCGAATAGATTTACACTCTGCAGAGGTTGTACACTTTCCCCACAAGATCCGATAAATCCGCCGGGATCATCCCTGGTTCACCAAGCGTCAAAACGCGAGGCTCGGATAACCGATCGCAGTTTTTCGGTTGCTCGCCTTAGCCTAAGACATGCCGAATGAGTTGTACCTCCCAACACCAGAGTCCGAGATGCCGTTTACCCGGGAGTTGCAAAGTCCCCGACACCCGACCCTCCGGAATGCCATCCAACCACTTCGGCATCTTTCAATGGGAGCTCATAAGTTGTACCCCGCGTACCTGAAAAGGCAAATGGGTTGCGTCCCTTCTCATGGGAAGAACCCCGGTCGAAGCGTCCATGGTCGGACTGCCACTACACTTGCAGGACCCAAACTAAGGCGAGACAAACTACTACGCTGCGCCCCGTCCCACTAAAGGGTAATGTGGTTGTACTGGCTAGGTCCGGTTAGGTACTCGGTCACCAAAGTTTTTCGAAAACAATTTTATCCACTTGCCTCCAGCAATTTTTCTTCCCAAAAACCTTTTCCTTTTCATAAACTCACACTTGGGCAGGGCTACCCCATTCCAAGGTTTTCGAAACACTTCTTTCTTGAAAACATTTTCACAAACCTTTTTAAAGAGGCTCCCGACCTATAGTCCGACTTTTCTTTGAAAAGAGGCGACAAGGATGATAAGGTGTTAAGCACCATATCACTAACATATATTTGTTTATTGGGTATCAACGAGGGCTGCACCCGTAAGGGTGAAATAATAAAACACCGAGTGGCGAGGACCACTCACATAAATAAATAAAACATGCAATTTATAAAAGTGCTAATAATGCAGGAGTAAGATAATTAGGATGAGATATGCATCAAGAGGTGGCTTGCCTTTGTTGGCTATCTGTCCCCGGACTTCATCTTCATGAATTCTCTGCTCTTCCTTCCTCTTCGAAATCCTCACCGAGATCCTCTCCGTCTCCGGTAGCGTTCCCATTCTAACGTCGCAAAATAGAAGGCAAACAATCAACACATAACCATAGAAGCAACCACACACTCAACCTAGTAGAAAACTAATTCAATCAGAGACACTAAACAAAGCAAACAAATCGCACCTATGGCAAGATGGTCATCTTACTTATAAAGGGGCTGATTTTACTGCTACTCGAAAAGGCCTTAACATAACAGCTATTAGCTAAAAAGGCTTTAGCTCACACCAAGATATAATCATCATAAGTACTGGTAGGTAATGAATCTTGGAAACCACCAGAAAGGTTCTGGTGCCAAGTTCATTACAAAACATTTTAAACAAAGACAACCCAGTTTCCCTATGGGTAAAATAAGCACTAGCACCAAATTAACAAGCCACCCCAGAATAATGCACACAAAAATTTGGTAAAATTACAGAGAGTAAAGCTTGACTCTATAAAGCTATAGAAATTGGATTCACCAAATTTGGGTTTTTAAAACAAAAGCTATGATTTTTATAAAACCAGAAATGACTTAGGGACCAAATAAATGGCCTAAATCTTTCGTGGCTCACAAAAATATATGCATCATATATCCTGGAAGCTATTAACATGTGGAACTCACATGCACTGGAAGTTTTCAAAAATAAGTTTTTAAATATTTTTAAACATTTTGACAACGCAAAAACTAGATCACTCCAATACTCAAGAACACAAGTATCAGAGCAGAACTAACCAGGGAAAATCATGCCACTGGATAGGTACTACCAACTTTGGACTACCAAAACTGGTTTGGCATTTTTCTGAGCTATAAAATAATTAGCACAAATTTTATACTAAAAAGGTACACTGTTTTGGTTATTAAATTCCCAGAAATAAAATATAGGTCAAAAAAATATGCCCTCCGGCAAAATGATAGAAAGATGTGATAAGAATCAACTGGGACTTGGTTTGGGTGCAAAAATATTTATATTTTTCAAACTAAAAATCAGGAAAGAGCCTTCTGGACAGATATACATTTCTAAACCATGCAATTTCCAGAAAACTCCTGAATGTCTATCCTATGTCAAAATAAAGCTACTGAGATGTACTTTCTGGAAAAATTTACTTCACTGCAAAAGGGTATATAAAACTCCCTCAGTTAATTTTCTAACCAAACAGCAACATTTGAGAAACATAAATACCAGTGAATATATACTGCACAAAATCACATGAATGCAAGTTTAGGTGATTTAGAATTTGTTTAGTAATATTTAAAATTTTAAATCGTAATTTTTGGATGCTTGAGGAATTGTTGGTGAATTTAATCCTAAACTAGTGCTGACAGGGAAATATTTGCAGGAACAAAAGGAAAACGTGAACGGGCCAGAGAGGCCACGGGCGGCGGACCCGTAGTGGGCCAGCCAAGCCGGGCGACGGCACGCAAGTGCGCGGTGAGCAGCAGGGGCGCGGCCCATCATGGACCAGCTGGCCGTGGCCCGCCCGCGCAGACGTGCATCCATGCACGTATCGCGCTGGGTCTCGTCTACGCCCAGGAGAAACGACGCTGCCGCGATCGATCGACGGAGGAGGGGACGACGGTGCTCACCGGGAGGGCTCTGGTTGACGGGGGCTTGACGAGGATGCCAGAGGAAGACTGCGACGGCCTGGCTTGGGCGGCTCGGGAGCGACGAAGCTCCGACGACGACGCGGATGCCGACATGGTCCGCCCGTGCTGTGGGCGAACGCGGCGACGGCGACCTCCCGGCATGCCTGGAGAGGAAAAAGGGGCGGGGTTAGTTAGAGCAGGGGTGCGACGCTGCATGCCGATGGGCGCCCAGACATCGACGCGGACGTCGACGTGGTCCACGGCGCGACGGACGGACGCGGCGACGGCGTCTTGCACGAGCGCTCCGCGGGGGCGCAGGTCGATGGTGGAGGCACGGGGACGGCGCGGAGATGTGCAGCGGCACGGGATGTTCCATCTCGGTCGCTCAGGTGGGTCCGTTGACGTCGGCGAGTTCGTGGACGAAGACGCGGATCATGGCGAGCAGGGTGCCGGAACAGACGAACCCTTGACGGAGGGGCCTTCCCGTGGGTACCTGGAAGAGATTAAGGGCTGTGTTAGGGTGCTCAGATGGTGCAGAGAAGGAGACGACTGAGAGGGAGTGCGAGGGGAGAAGGACGGAGATTGATGGCCACGACGTGCGACGCGCGCGGCACAAGCATTACGGCGACACAGCTCGACCAAGTTCTCGGCGGGGAAGAAGACAGGGCAGGGGCTCTACTCTTTTCATTTCTGCGTGATACAGGGGAACTGGTGGTGTGGTTCGGGTAGAAGAGAGGCTCGGGTCTCTTACCTAAGTCAGGGAGAGGAACGGGGTCGCGTTGCCCGTCCGGGTGACGTGGTCACCGCGGACAGGTGGTGCTGGGCGGCGAGCGTGGCCACGAAGGAAGGGACAAGGAGAGGGGCGCGGGCTGCGCCAGGTATGCCCGTGAGGTGAGGCAGTGTCGCTGGCGAGAGGACAGGGCAGGAGCGTGTCAGCCGGCTTGGGAAGAGGTTTTCTGCAATGCGCACGCCAGACGTTCGACGTATTGTCGGCTCACAGAGCACGGTCGATCGCGGCCAGGAGGATCACGACAAAGGCTAGCTCGTTCTAGGGTTCGACCAGAGACAGCGATGCGAGGCTGGTGGCGTACTTCCTTGGGCAGAAACGCTCCAAAAGTTTTTGGTGCATGCCAATGCCGTCCATGGCAAGAAGGAGAGAGGGGGGAGTATGGGGCTTGTCCAAGGGGCTTTGAGGTGGGTCACGGGTTAAGAGAGGTGTGGTAGCACGGGTGGACACTAGCTAGATGAAAGGGAGGGGCTGCAGCAAGATTTTCCAAGATACGACATGTGCATGCGTTCTCTCTTTCCCATCTCTAGCTATTCTTCCAAACACTAGCAAACAAAGAGGAGGTGTAGTGCTACACTAGTTCGACCAGAGAGGACGGTAGGGTGCTGGAGAGGGGCAGAGAATGGATGGGTGAGTGCACAAATAAAATAGAGAGAGAGGTTCGGCAAAAAAACGCCATTTGCATGGCATGGCTGATCTCCTCCTTGTGCCATGCCCGAGAGTGGCATGCACAATGCTCATGTGTATAATGCAGATTGACCAGGTTTCGTGTTGGTGATGGAGGGGTCCATGTGTGCGTTTGGTGGAGATCCAGTTGATTTTGGTTTTAGAGAGATACATGTGATCAAGGCGTATGATGACAATATGGATCATGTAGGCATTGGATCAGATTTGGTTGTCAAATCCATGATGGAAAAAGATAGATGGGAGGGGTGATGTTGTTAGACTGAAAATGTCTTCTTAAAAAAAAGAATTGGTTTGAACCCTACGTGTCAGTGGGTTAAAAAAAAATAAGAGAAATTTGAAACTAGGTAGCTTTTGAAGACTTCGAAAAGAGAAATATGGGATTTCGAGTTTACAAGGCCCTACTTGCATATCCATGCATAGTAGATTTTATTGTAAATTTATTTGATAACAAAAAGTGCAAGAAATGGCACATACACCATTAACATGCATTTTGGTAACTAGGAATAAAATGATTTTCTAGGAACTATATTTTGAAGGGAAATGGCATGATAAACATATCATTAACATTCCCTATTGTTTTATAAGAGAAAAAAAAGGATTTTCAAAAAGTTTCATGAAACTAGAAATAGTTTTGTAAGTGCAGAATATAGAAAGGGAGGGTGTCTACGGTTTTTAGGTCAATTGGAGGGAAGTCCAATTTATTTATTTTTTTATTTAAAAAAAAGACGTTTCCATAAGGTCAGGGGCTGCTTTTAGTGTTTGGTTTGGTTTTCAAAGATGCACAAGCAAGCAATGTTAGTGAAGCCAAAGCAGAATGCTCATGTTTTGGTCAACCAGAGTCAACATAGATGTAGGGTTATGTTCCTCGGTGAAGAAGTGATTTTTAAGCTCAAGATTTGATTCTAGACAAGATGATATAAAGAAGGTCATCAAGACAAAGGATGGTTAGGCCAAGAATAATTCTAGAATAGAGTTGAATGATTTTGGAGAGGTTGAGATATAATTGGAGATTAATCATTTGTTAGCCAAATGATCATCTAACAAGATCATGACTAGAGGAAGTGGGGATCTTAAAGGATAGATCAAGGAGACACATTAGTGTCAAGAGAAGTGTCGCAGATCAAATAGTCCTCTAATTATTTTTGGTGTCTATGGCCCTTATTTGATTTTAAATAGATAAAAATATTAAGTGAAACCTTTGAGATGGGAGATGGTTTTTAGAAGAGTAGTGTGATCCAAAGTAGAACTAGAATAAAGTATGGATCACTCCATTTTACTTTTGGAAATCAAAACTGCGTACAAAAGCTTTTATAAAATTTTAAATTCACATAAGTAGGGGTATGCCATTTGGCAAGTACCTTGTGTCAACGATAATTTTGAAACTCCTATTAATACTACGATCTAAGTGACCATACCCAATTCAAGGAAAAGAAAAAAATTAAGATGTTTTGAATTAAGACTTTGAGTCAAAAGACAAAACAAAATAGGTTTTGTGTCGTGTTAAAAAGTTCAAATACTTTTGGAAGAGAGTAGGTTAAAGAAATACAAGAGGGGCCACAACATGAGTGTTTTTCTTGACACTAGAAGATGTGGGTCGAGGTGCTTCACTTAACATTATTCATCGAACATCACACACCAAACAAAGTCAAACAACACTTCAATCAAACACATGGCAGCACAAGCAAAACAAAAAAAAGAGTTTTTGTTCCCCCTGATTTTTGCACTTTGGACAAACAAACAAGGTTGCAAAAGTTGGGTTGTTACAGACCTTCCACCCTTAAAATAATCTCGTCCCGAGATTACTAAGCGTAGGACTAGAGAGGTTGTAAGGGTCAATTTAAATTAAACTCCATGTTCAGGTTGACGTACAGTTGTCGGAAGATCCCAGCTTCAGCTTCTAAGAGACACAGTAGATTCCCGTCGAGGGAAAGCTTCGCGAAGAGGTTGATTTCTCCATGCAGATGTTAGTTTTACCGCTTCCTAACAATGCTAGAGGGTCCTCGATTCTTGGACAGTTAGAGCATCATAACGGTGCTTTTAGATAGGTCAAAAGTTTTAGAGTTAGCTTAAAAATTTAGTGGAAGACAAAGTCTTCCACCCTTAAGATTGTTCATCGAGGGTTCGGGAAAACTCAGAGCTTCAGCCAAGGGGTCTTGTCGGGCGTTATTGAAGAAGTCATCGATCTCCTGTCTTGAGTTGAAGAATCTTCAGGGGCGACGGGCGGTCCGCAGTTTCAAGAGGCACACACGGTGTTTACTGCTTTGCAAGGCGCTTGTTAAGTTAGTAAGTCAGCGGAATCCTGGTCAGTCTCCACATAAAGCTGCAAGTTGTTTAAAACAGTCTTCAGACCTTCGGGTTGGCGCTGACTCCTATCAGCTAAGGAATGAGTGGGTAAAGTACACCTAATCTTGAGTCTTGAATTGTCGTCAAAGGCTTCACTTCATGAAGACGAGATGCAACATCTAGGATAGCTTGGCTTCGATACGACTTCTCGCTTGGCTGCTCCGCTTGGAAGATGGTATCCTAAGGTTGGGTTTTCAAAAGGTTTCTTTATGGTTAGTAGGGTTCTATCCACGGCTAGACCCTATTGGTAGGCTTCATCTTCTTACAGGGTTGCAGTCAGTCTTGAAGTATTGGCTTCTGCTTCATTGGCGTGCAGGATGTCTTCGGTTGAATGGTGCACTAAGTTGGGGACTCCAGGAAAATAGGGTTTGATCTAGTTGTTACCTAGTTAGAGTTAGGGTTCTCCGTTAGCTTTTCAAACTAACCGTTAGTATTTCTCCCAGAAATTTGAGCGAATGCGAAGAAAAACACTGTAGGGGGGTTTCCTAGACAGGGTTACCACACAAAAAGAGGGGTTTGCAGGCCGAAGGGCTAAAACAAGCTTACACACAACAAGCAATCACAAGCACTTAAGCAGCAAATTCAGAACACCACAAGCAATCATAAAATCCACACGAGGTATTTCAAGTACCCAAGGATACCTAATACGCAGGGGTAGCTCAATCGAAGCAATTGAGTTTGTCCTATCCATCCTATAGGCTTGGGTTGGTCAGAGATGCAGACGTCTTCATTTTGCTGATATTGACTTCAACAGTGATTCTTGTAGAAGTTGGTGGTGAAGTAGACCTGAGGTTGAGCTGCCGATGTTGAGTCGGGGGCGAGTGCTGCATAGGATCTCCTGGTCTCAATTCGTAAGGGTAACTGCTGAAGATCTCCAGGGATGACAGCTTCTTGTGACGGGCCTAAAAAAATACTAGTCAAGAACTGAGGACTTGATCCTGGACGATTGCAAAAGTGCAAGTCCAAAGAGGAACAAGGTCAATTCCTTGACAGACTTTGGTGACAACCAAAGACATGAGCTTATTATCCCTATATGCGTCTTGCTAAGTCGGCACAACCTTCAATAGTTGTAGTCGGAGATACTTGAGACTTACAGAAGGGTTGATCCATCTTCGACTTCGAATCTCCGGGTCTAAGTTGGGGACATCGTCCAATATGTTGATTTGGAAGAGGATGAGATAGTAGAATAAGAAGTTTCCAAAGTCTTTCAAAATCAGAGAGCGAGGTAAGAATGAGAGGTTTATGAAAGGATAAGAAAATTAGAAGCTATGCTTCCACCTACTAAAGAGAAAATTTGTTTCATAAATACTTTTTCCCAAAGTACTCGTTTTCCTAACTAACGTCCATGCTAACTAAGGTCTCCTACAGTCAGGATGGCTCTGATACCAGCTCTGTGGGGCCCCGGACTAACTGTCCGAAACACCCGTTATGCATACCCATTCACGATCCCATGATCAGTGTGTCGTGAAAGCATAACCGAATTGGTATCAAATACATCATCCATTACAGTACCGAATAAAAGGATTACAACAGGTCGCATGACCAATACTTACATAAGAGCCGCAATGGTAGGAGATCAACAAACACACAGCGGAAATACTTCATACGAAAGCGTTCACATGGCCCAAGTCATGCCATAACCCTACAGGCAACTGACTGGGAAGACGTTCCTAGCTCGCATAGACGTCGTCGACTCCTTCTTCATCTGTCGAACTCCACCAAGTCTGGCCAAGTAAATAGCCAGGGACAAAGCCATGAGTACATTATGAATTGTACTCGCAAACCACCTTAGAGAGAAGTAAAGGATATGCAATTTGGCGGTAGCAAGGAACGAGGCACTATTCTAGGGTTACAAGGAGTGAGAGATAGTTTCTCTCGGAATATGACATCTCTATATCTTTGTTGAAAACCTTTTTGAAAGCAAGTTTCTTTCGAAGACTAATAGGTACAAGCGACCCATTTTCCTTTCCGGCCATCTCATTATGACCAAAACATCTTTTCCATCTTTCCACCGTACCTCCCGGGTACATTTCCACCGATCCCACCGGAATCCTTTTCCAAACCCTTTGGAAAACGAGTTTTATAAACCAAAACTTTCTTTAATGCCAAGCAGCTTCCTTTCCCACGTCCATAACCGTGGACACGGCTATTCGAATAGATTTACACTCTGCGAGAGGTTGTACACTTTCCCCACAAGATCCGATAAATCCGCCGGGATCATCCCTGGTTCACCAAGCGTCAAAACGCGAGGCTCGGATAACCGATCGCAGTTTTTCGGTTGCTCGCCTTAGCCTAAGACATGCCGAATGAGTTGTACCTCCCAACACCAGAGTCCGAGATGCCGTTTACCCAGGAGTTGCAAAGTCCCCGACACCCGACCCTCCGGAATGCCATCCAACCACTTCGGCATATTTCAATGGGAGCTCATAAGTTGTACCCGCGTACACGAAAAGGCAAATGGGTTGCGTCCCTTCTCATGGGAAGAACCCCGGTCGAAGCGTCCATGGTCGGACTGCCACTACACTTGCGGGACCCAAACTAAGGCGAGACAAACTACTACGCTGCGCCCCGTCCCACTAAAGGGTAATGTGGTTGTACTGGCTAGGTCCGGTTAGGTACTCAGTCACCAAAGTTTTTCGAAAACAATTTTATCCACTTGCCTCCAGCAATTTTTCTTCCCAAAAACCTTTTCCTTTTCATAAACTCACACTTGGGCAGGGCTACCCCATTCCAAGGTTTTCGAAACACTTCTTTCTTGAAAACATTTTCACAAACCTTTTAAAGAGGCTCCCGACCTATAGTCCGACTTTTCTTTGAAAAGAGGCGACAAGGATGATAAGGTGTTAAGCACCATATCACTAACATATATTTGTTTATTGGGTATCAACGAGGGCTGCACCCGTAAGGGTGAAATAATAAAACACCGAGTGGCAGGACCACTCACATAAATAAATAAAACATGCAATTTATAAAAGTGCTAATAATGCAGGAGTAAGATAATTAGGATGAGATATGCATCAAGAGGTGGCTTGCCTTTGTTGGCTATCTGTCCCTGGACTTCATCTTCATGAATTCTCTGCTCTTCCTTCCTCTTCGAAATCCTCACCGAGATCCTCTCCGTCTCCGGTAGCGTTCCCATTCTAACGTCGCAAAATAGAAGGCAAACAATCAACACATAACCATAGAAGCAACCACACACTCAACCTAGTAGAAAACTAATTCAATCAGAGACACTAAACAAAGCAAACAAATCGCACCTATGGCAAGATGGTCATCTTACTTATAAAGGGGCTGATTTTACTGCTACTCGAAAAGGCCTTAACAAAACAGCTATTAGCTAAAAATGCTCTAACTCACACCAAGATGTAATCCTCACAAGTACTGGTAGTTAATGAATCTTGGAAACCACCAGAAAAGGGTCTGGTGCCAAAGTTCATTACAAAGTATTTTAAACAAAAACAACTCAATTTCCCTAGGGTAAAATGAGCAACACACCAAATTAACAAGCCACCCCAGAATAATGCACACAAAAATTTGGTAAAATTACAGAGAGTAAAGCTTGACTCTATAAAGCTATAGAAATTGGATTCACCAAATTTGGGTTTTTAAAACAAAAGCTATGATTTTTATAAAACCAGAAATGACTTAGGGACCAAATAAATGGCCTAAATCTTTCTGTGGCTCACAAAAATATATGCATCATATATACTGGAAGCTATTAACATGTGGAACTCACATGCACTGGAAGTTTTCAAAAATAAGCTTTTAAATATTTTTAAACATTTTGACAACGCAAAAACTAGATCACTCCAATACTCAAGAACACAAGTATCAGAGCAGAACTAACCAGGGAAAATCATGCCACTCGGATAGGTACTACCAACTTTGGACTACCAAAACTGGTTTGGCATTTTTCTGAGCTATAAAATAATTAGCACAAATTTTATACTAAAAAGGTACACTGTTTTGGTTATTAAATTCCCAGAAATAAAATATAGGTCAAAAAAATATGCCCTCTGGCAAAATGATAGAAAGATGTGATAAGAATCACTGGGACTTGGTTTGGGTGCAAAAATATTTATATTTTTCAAACTAAAAATCAGGAAAGAGCCTTCTGGACAGATATACATTTCTAAACCATGCAATTTCCAGAAAACTCCTGAATGTCTATCCTATGTCAAAATAAAGCTACTGAGATGTACTTTACTGGAAAAATTTACTTCACTGCAAAAGGGTATATAAAACTCCCTCAGTTAATTTTCTAACCAAACAGCAACATTTGAGAAACATAAATACCAGTGAATATATACTGCACAAAATCACATGAATGCAAGTTTAGGTGATTTAGAATTTGTTTAGTAATATTTAAAATTTTAAATCGTAATTTTTGGATGCTTGAGGAATTGTTGGTGAATTTAATCCTAAACTAGTGCTGACAGGGAAATATTTGCAGGAACAAAAGGAAAACGTGAACGGGCCAGAGAGGCTGGGGCGGCGGACCCGTAGTGGGCTGGCCAAGCCGGGCGACGGCACGCAAGTGCGCGGTGAGCAGCAGGGGCGCGGCCCATCATGGACCAGCTGGCCGTGGCCCGCCCGCGCAGACGTGCATCCATGCACGTATCGCGCTGGGTCTCGTCTACGCCCAGGAGAAACGACGCTGCCGCGATCGATCGACGGAGGAGGGGACGACGGTGCTCACCGGGAGGGCTCTGGTTGACGGGGGCTTGACGAGGATGCAGAGGAAGACTGCGACGGCCTGGCTTGGGCGGCTCGGGAGCGACGAAGCTCCGACGACGACGCGGATGCCGACATGGTCCGCCCGTGCTGTGGGCGAACGCGGCGACGGCGACCTCCCGGCATGCCCGGAGAGGAAAAAGGGGCGGGGTTAGTTAGAGCAGGGGTGCGACGCTGCATGCCGATGGGCGCCCGGACATCGACGCGGACGTCGACGTGGTCCACGGCGCGGACGGACGGACGCGGCGACGGCGTCTTGCACGAGCGCTCCGCGGGGGCGTAGGTCGATGGTGGAGGCACGGGGACGGCGCGGAGATGTGCAGCGGCACGGGATGTTCCATCTCGGTCGCTCAGGTGGGTCCGTTGACGTCGGCGAGTTCGTGGACGAAGACGCGGATCATGGCGAGCAGGGTGCCGGAACAGACGAACCCTTGACGGAGGGGCCTTCCCGTGGGTACCTGGAAGAGATTAAGGGCTGTGTTAGGGTGCTCAGATGGTGCGGAGAAGGAGACGACCGAGAGGGAGTGCGAGGGGAGAAGGACGGAGATTGATGGCCACGACGTGCGACGCGCGCGGCACAAGCATTACGGCGACACAGCTCGACCAAGTTCTCGGCGGGGAAGAAGACAGGGCAGGGGCTCTACTCTTTTCATTTCTGCGTGATACAGGGGAACTGGTGGTGTGGTTCGGGTAGAAGAGAGGCTCGGGTCTCTTACCTAAGTCAGGGAGAGGAACGGGGTCGCGTTGCCCGTCCGGGTGACGTGGTCACCGCGGACAGGTGGTGCTGGGCGGCGAGCGTGGCCACGAAGGAAGGGACAAGGAGAGGGGCGCGGGCTGCGCCAGGTATGCCCGTGAGGTGAGGCAGTGTCGCTGGCGAGAGGACAGGGCAGGAGCGTGTCAGCCGGCTTGGGAAGAGGTTTTCTGCAATGCGCACGCCAGACGTTCGACGTATTGTCGGCTCACAGAGCACGGTCGATCGCGGCCAGGAGGATCACGACAAAGGCTAGCTCGTTCTAGGGTTCGACCAGAGACAGCGATGCGAGGCTGGTGGCGTACTTCCTTGGGCAGAAACGCTCCAAAAGTTTTTGGTGCATGCCAATGCCGTCCATGGCAAGAAGGAGAGAGGGGGGAGTATGGGGCTTGTCCAAGGGGCTTTGAGGTGGGTCACGGGTTAAGAGAGGTGTGGTAGCACGGGTGGACACTAGCTAGATGAAAGGGAGGGGCTGCAGCAAGATTTTCCAAGATACGACATGTGCATGCGTTCTCTCTTTCCCATCTCTAGCTATTCTTCCAAACACTAGCAAACAAAGAGGAGGTGTAGTGCTACACTAGTTCGACCAGAGAGGACGGTAGGGTGCTGGAGAGGGGCAGAGAATGGATGGGTGAGTGCACAAATAAAATAGAGAGAGAGGTTCGGCAAAAAAACGCCATTTGCATGGCATGGCTGATCTCCTCCTTGTGCCATGCCCGAGAGTGGCATGCACAATGCTCATGTGTATAATGCAGATTGACCAGGTTTCGTGTTGGTGATGGAGGGGTCCATGTGTGCGTTTGGTGGAGATCCAGTTGATTTTGGTTTTAGAGAGATACATGTGATCAAGGCGTATGATGACAATATGGATCATGTAGGCATTGGATCAGATTTGGTTGTCAAATCCATGATGGAAAAAGATAGATGGGAGGGGTGATGTTGTTAGACTGAAAATGTCTTCTTAAAAAAAAGAATTGGTTTGAACCCTACGTGTCAGTGGGTTAAAAAAAAATAAGAGAAATTTGAAACTAGGTAGCTTTTGAAGACTTCGAAAAGAGAAATATGGGATTTCGAGTTTACAAGGCCCTACTTGCATATCCATGCATAGTAGATTTTATTGTAAATTTATTTGATAACAAAAAGTGCAAGAAATGGCACATACACCATTAACATGCATTTTGGTAACTAGGAATAAAATGATTTTCTAGGAACTATATTTTGAAGGGAAATGGCATGATAAACATATCATTAACATTCCCTATTGTTTTATAAGAGAAAAAAAAGGATTTTCAAAAAGTTTCATGAAACTAGAAATAGTTTTGTAAGTGCGAGAATATAGAAAGGGAGGGTGTCTACGGTTTTTAGGTCAATTGGAGGGAAGTCCAATTTATTTATTTTTTTATTTAAAAAAGACGTTTCCATAAGGTCAGGGGCTGCTTTTAGTGTTTGGTTTGGTTTTCAAAGATGCACAAGCAAGCAATGTTAGTGAAGCCAAAGCGAGAATGCTCATGTTTTGGTCAACCAGAGTCAACATAGATGTAGGGTTATGTTCCTCGGTGAAGAAGTGATTTTTTAGCTCAAGATTTGATTCTAGACAAGATGATATAAAGAAGGTCATCAAGACAAAGGATGGTTAGGCCAAGAATAATTCTAGAATAGAGTTGAATGATTTTGGAGAGGTTGAGATATAATTGGAGATTAATCATTTGTTAGCCAAATGATCATCTAACAAGATCATGACTAGAGGAAGTGGGGATCTTAAAGGATAGATCAAGGAGACACATTAGTGTCAAGAGAAGTGTCGCAGATCAAATAGTCCTCTAATTATTTTTGGTGTCTATGGCCCTTATTTGATTTTAAATAGATAAAAAGATTAAGTGAAACCTTTGAGATGGGAGATGGTTTTTAGAAGAGTAGTGTGATCCAAAGTAGAACTAGAATAAAGTATGGATCACTCCATTTTACTTTTGGAAATCAAAACTGCGTACAAAAGCTTTTATAAAATTTTAAATTCACATAAGTAGGGGTATGCCATTTGGCAAGTACCTTGTGTCAACGATAATTTTTGAAACTCCTATTAATACTACGATCTAAGTGACCATACCCAATTCAAGGAAAAGAAAAAAAATTAAGATGTTTTGAATTAAGACTTTGAGTCAAAAGACAAAACAAAATAGGTTTTGTGTCGTGTTAAAAAGTTCAAATACTTTTGGAAGAGAGTAGGTTAAAGAAATACAAGAGGGGCCACAACATGAGTGTTTTTCTTGACACTAGAAGATGTGGGTCGAGGTGCTTCACTTAACATTATTCATCGAACATCACACACCAAACAAAGTCAAACAACACTTCAATCAAACACATGGCAGCACAAGCAAAACAAAAAAAAGAGTTTTTGTTCCCCCTGATTTTTGCACTTTGGACAAACAAACAAGGTTGCAAAAGTTGGGTTGTTACAGCCTGATGGTTTGGTTCACATGGTCGCACACACGCTGGGCTGGACCATCGCCAGCATACACACGCACGCACACTCGCGCTCCTCTTCCTCTGGTTTTCCCCTTTTCCTTTCTCACGCAACGCAGTCGCCGCCGCCGCCGCCGCTGGGCGCGCTCCGGCCGATGCCGGCCGCCTCCGGCGTCGCTGCTAGACGCCACAGCTCTGCCCCGGCATCCTCTCCTCGTCACCTTCACCAACAACCCCCTCTCCTTGATGCCTCTATAATCTATACTCGCCTCCGGGAACCCTAGCTACTGCCGGTCGATTTGGACGTCGCCGGGCATCTCCGGCGCCGCCACACACCGTCGAGGCTCCTCCTCCATCCCTCTCACGGACCCCCTGCAACCGCTACCTGGTCCGGTGCGCGCGTATTCTGGCTAACCCTAGCCCCTGTCATTGTCGCCGGCGGACACCGGCGCCGCCACGCATACGCCCGACACGGTCGACCTCCGCTCTCTCCTCATTTTCGTGACGCCGCCAGTCGCTCCCACGCTCCTGGCTAGCTCTAGCTATGGATTTTACTTGGTTGCTAGTGCGATGCCGCGCGCCCGCGTGTCTGGTTCTGCACTTTCTCGGCGAGCTCTGGATGACCCTCTCGATGGCCTTAGTGTCTACCACGAGCCCCAGCTCAATCTTGTCATCTCGGTGTTGTATGGTTTTGTGGTGGTAATTGCTGCTATGGTGGTGATGGGGTTCTGCAGTACTGCTGCTTTGATGCCTATTTCAGCTGCGACCTCGAGGACGGCGGGACGGTGCCATGGACGCAACCCCGGCTTGATGGTGCCGTGGACGCAACCCCGGCTGGATGGTGCCGCGGACGCAACCCTGGCGTCGCCTACCTCGCTACTTCATGTACGGCACTGTGAGCTAAACCTCTCTTTCTCTCTCACTCTATGGCTATGAACCAATGGCATGTGTGTATGTGTGGTGCGTATAGCTGTTGTCATGGATTACCATTTATGTGTAGCAATACTGGTTCCATGAACTGAATATAATGTTCTGCATTTATAGTGTTACTGAATTCCATTGAAGAGTTAACTGAACTCTTCATTCAGGGTTGAAAGTTATCTTGTTGTCTGCCTACGATGGAGACACATTTGCTATGCTGATAATTCCTAGTTGTATTTTCATTTAAGGGATGTGGTGGATTGTTTCCACATGTATATGAGCTGGTTGTTGTCTTGGAAATGATTTATATTATCCGATGATGATCTTATCATGTACCTACATGGTCCTTGACAAGTTTGTGTTGGCTGATAATTACTGTGATTATATATGTCTATTCTAGAGGATCAGGTAAAGATATCTTGATGCTCTATTGAACTCCTGGTTGAGTTTGTACTGCAAAATAGAAATGGTTTTGCTTATATAATGATTTACTTGATGACTTGTCGGTGAGCTTATGGGTATGCTTTTGTTGCTGGATTGAGATGGTCCATGGATTATCTTAAATTTATTATGTGTTGTGCAGAGTTGATTGTGTAGCAAGTACATGACGGGCTAACTGCTGCTGCTACATGGGTTACTTGGTTGGCCTGGGAATAATTCTTGGACCCTAAGTAAACTCTTGTAACATGTTGATATATAAAGGCTTCTTATGGTAATGACTAAATAATGTGTATATATGACCCTGGATAGTGGTTGTGTTGGAATGCACAAAGTGATGCTTTGCTTGTTTCTTGAATATGATCTAGTTGTGGATTAGCAACTAGAAATGATTTATTTTGCAAGGTTGGGTTTTATTGATGGATCTTGTTGTCCCTTATTTGATAGTTATAAACTGATAAGAACATATTTGACTTGATCTTGTAGCCTTGCCAATGATGCTTAGGCTGAGGCACAAACTTGTGATAAGAACAGATGCTTTTATGTGGCTTTTAATTTCTCGGTGATGATATTGGTATAGCACTTCTATACCGTTCTGAGAGAAATAATCCCTCCTAACTCTCCTAGACCAGATCTAGTTGCAGAGTAGTTGGATGGGGTTACTTGTATACTTCTATTACTTCCTCGATGATGTGTATGCAAATCTAAGAACAAATACTGTAAGATCTAGCCTATGAGTTGCTACCTGCCTTGGTAGCTTGATCTTCTTGACGCTGAAATGAACCTCCC
Source organism: Lolium rigidum (assembly GCF_022539505.1). Lineage (NCBI taxonomy): Eukaryota > Viridiplantae > Streptophyta > Magnoliopsida > Poales > Poaceae > Lolium > Lolium rigidum. Next base: position 5,053,631 of record NC_061511.1, on the reverse strand, counting down.
CTTGTGGCATGCCTTCTCCACTCTCTGCTTCTACTTCTTCCTAGTTACAACTGCTGATTCTAGTGGTCGATCTGGAGTTGTTCTAGTGGTTCAGCTGGTGTATGTGGGGACCCCGGACTAATTGTCCGAAATACCCTGTTATGTATACAGTTCACGATCCCATGATCAGTGCGCCGTGAACACATAACCGAACTGATATCAAATTACACCATCCATTACAAAGCGGAATAAGAAAATTACAATAAGGTCTCATGACCAAACTTAGATAATAGCCTCGAAGGGGCTAACTAAACATCAGAGTAGTATCATCACTTCAACAGCGCGGAGCCCAAGTCATCTGCCATAAACCCTACGAGCAGCCGGGCGGGAAGACGTTCCTAGCTCGCATAGACGTCACCAACTTCTTCTTTATCCATCGTGTTCCTCCAAGTCTGGCCAAGTAAATAGCCAGGGACAAAGCCGTGAGTAGATTTGGAATTGTACTCGCAAACCATCAGGAAGGTACTTTGCAAGAGTGCAAGATAACAAGTGCTAATCTAGATGACAAGAGGGAAGAGATAATTTCCCTTGTGGAAATAGCATGTAGAAGAGAAGTAGTTTCTCTTGTGGATATAGCATGTAGAAGAGAAGTAGTTTCTCTTGTGGATATAGCGTCCCGACATCTTAGAAGAAGGGGATACTCAAGGGGTTCTATGACATATCTATATCTTTGTTGAAGAAGATACTTCAAAAGAGTTCTACAACATAAAACACTAGGGAGGGGGTAACCCAATTTGTTTCCTTTCCGACCATCTCCATATGGTCAACCAAACCATTCCCGTACCCTTCCGGTACTCCGAAAACAAGTTAATTTCTTTCATTTTCCAAACAATTTTTGTAAACCAAAAACACATCAGGCTAAGCAACAACCATTCCAACCGTCCATGACCGTGGACGCGGCTATTCGAATAGATTTTACTCTGCAGAGTTTGCACACTTTCCCCACCTCTATCCGGATACCTATCGTGTGGGCATCATCCCCGCATAACAACATATGCCACGACGGATACCCGAACATAGCCTTTCGCCCATTCGACTTAGCAAGAGGTCCTACCCTATGGAGTATGTACCTCCCCGGCACCGTGGCAGCTCACCTCCTCTTGAGCGTGGCTCCACCGCCAAGCCGGGAGACCCATAGTGTCTTCCGGACGGGTCAGCCCCGAAGGCCTCCCGTTATACTATTGTCCCAACAATGACAACCCGGACTCGGGGGTAACCGTACCCTTGTATAGTTGTGTGGTGCCTCATGCTAAGAAGAACAAACGTCAAGCTAAGCTCCGTGCCCACGTTGGAGTAGGCTGTGGTTGCGCGGGTTAATTGTCACGGGTGAATACTTAGACGCCAAAGTTTTCATAAACAAGATTCTCTTTCCAACCATCTTTGCCAAGATCCTTTTCTTTCATAAACACACACTTAGGTAAGTCCAACTCACCCAAGGTTTTTCAGAAGTTCTTTTCAACAAGGTATTTTTCCAAGGGGTTCCCAACCTATAGTTTCATGTAAGAACTAAGAGACAACAATGGCGTGATGCTAGCCATCATACCACTAAGGAGATGATAATTGAGGTGTCAAGGGGATCATACATACTTAGGATAAGCATGCATAGGGACATCATAAATAGCATGATTCAACAAGGGTCATGATGTTAATCATCATACCACTAAGAAGATGATAATATAGGTGGTCAAGGGGGCATACATGCTTAGAGTAAGCATGCATAAGATCAACAAGGGGTTCAACACACTGGAGAGTAAGTATGTATAACAGAAACAAGGGGTTCACAAACTTGGGAGTAAGTATGCATGGCATCAACACGGGGTTTAAGATACGACAAGGGCATGATGCTAACCACCATACCACTATGGGGTGCAAAAAGGGTGTCAAGAGGTCGACACACACAAGACAAGTGGGCGTACCCATCACACTTAGAGGGGTACACCAAGAACATGATGATGAAGACCACCATTTCACTAAAGGGGGTTGTAGGTGAGGTGTCAAAGAGAATAAACATGCTCATGGTTTAGCATGCTCCATCAACATAAGTAGAAACAACACAAGATAGATCGAGAGACAAGAATAACAACAAAGTAACCATAATATGTGATTAAACATTCAGAGATCAAGAGATGGCTTGCCTTAGCTTATTTGTCCCTGGACTTCTTCAACTCCATCAATATAAGAATCCCAACAATAAAAATAAAATCCTCGCCCGAACCACTTCGCCTTCTTCTCCGAATTGTTCGCATCTAACGCCGGAAAATATAAAAGAACACAATCAACACATTGCACCAATCATAACAAGCATGCAACAATCAACAATCAAAAGCTAATCACTCTACTAAGTCTAACATATTAAGTACTTATATATACTACCAAGCAACTAAAAGAGAACCCATTTTATTTACCTAGTAAAGGTATGAGAGTATCACAACTTAGCAATTGCCTCTCTCGGTATCACCATGGCACAAGCTAGGTACCCCCTGGTAGATAACATCATAAAGAGGACAAGAGCATTAGTTTGATATAACAAACATCCACAACATAATTTCAAACATTTTTGGAAAAGTAGAAATCAGTTTTCCTAATTAAATTTGCTCACTTAACACTATACAATAATAGGAAGCAAGCAAGATACCACACCATTTGAAAACTCAAGCTAAACAAAAGAGCTAATGTTAAGTTGCAGGGGTTTTGTTTTGCAATCATAAAACAAGGGTTGCCCATCTCTACTAAAAGAGTTGGTCAAGAGTTTTAAATAAACCGAAAAGTTTTGCTTCAACAATGCATGTCACACATACACATCAATAACAGCAACAAATATGCATGAACAGATACTAGTAATATTTTTCCTAGATGGCCAGTACTAATACAAGACTAACCCAATTGGAATCACCCACAAATATTAATCCTACAATTTTAGGAATTTCTTTGAATCTGACTGTACAGAAAACAAGATCTGTAATCCATAAATCGTAGAAAAATCCTAAAATATGAGGCCACTGGCATTTGAAAGGTATTTAAACAGAGATGCCTACACAATTGGATTTGGGTTCAAATTGTTTCTGAAACTCTCACCAATGGATTGACAAGTTTACTGCATGTCTGTACCATTTTCTTTCTCTCTGGAGTTACAGAACAGATAAAGTTTTTAAACTTGTTTGAGATGATTAAGAAAATATTCAGCAGTCCTACAAAATTGGAATCACTCAATTAGGTTCAAAAATGGATTTTTGGTGATTTAAAAGCTAACAGCCATGTCTGCAGAACACACAGATCAAGTTTAATTCACCAAAAATCGTACACAAATCAAAAAAAATATGAGGTCAGCTGCATCTGAAAGGTAATTAATAGGTGGTTCTTACCCAACTGGTTTCACTCCAAAATTCGTTTCCAAGCTCCTGGTTTAATTCGACAAAGCCAGATTTGACCAGATCTTGATCTGTGAACCATTTCAGTTTCAGGAGGTCAATCGAAGTGAAACCACCGCCAAAATGAAGGTATTGAGGAGGGATTTCACCCACAGTTGAGTTTGCTCAAAAAGGTTTTGTAAAACGGGATAAATCTAACAAACAGTGATTCTGCATGTTTACGGAACTTTATTTACCAAGGCAAATCCGTAAGGAATTTGAGGATGAGACCAACGCCAAGTTGTAGATCTTTTCAATACCTATCTGTGGAACTTTGAATCACTCGATTTGGATCTGCACACGAGATTTAGCGGATTTTACAAGTTCGTACCAGAATCTGGAACAACAAGATAGCAGAAATTACAGCAAGTTTTTGGACGAACTTTGGTCAAGAGCTTCAGATATGAGGATTGCTCAACCTTCTCCATGCTTGGACCAACATGCACCTGCATCAAGATCCAATCTTGTGAGAGGATAAAGGAGAAAGGGGAGCTGGATTCATCAAAGGTTAGGGAGAAGAGAGTGAGAGGGATGATCTCATGGTGAGGGGGAGCTTGAGGGAGGGAAAGAGCTTCCTCTTGGTGAATCTCCATGGCCATGGCCGGCCATGAAGCTTGGGAGGGGCAGCAGCTCGTGGGGAGAGGTAGGGGGAGAGTGTGGGGAGTGGAGAGTGAAGGAAATGAAGCCAAAGGGGAGGAGGTGGCCGGCTAGGGCCAATTTATAGAGGGAGAGGGGTGTCTGCCTCCTTTTTCATTGGCCAAGATGGGTGGCTGCCCATTTAATTGTTGGGGTAGTTGGAAGGCAAGGCTTGCAAGAGAAGAAAGTGAGGAGGGAGGGCTGGCCGAAATTGTCATGCCAATCTCAATGGTCGGCTCCAATTTTGCCAAGAACAAGTGAACAATGTGTGAGAGACTTCAATGTCCATGTGCATAGGCTATGGCATGGTGTTGTGGAAGATGTCAATGGAAAACTTTGATGAGGATTAGAATAGGAGTAGGTACATATGGATAGAAAGGAGTATGAGGGTGACATGTGGCATGAGAATAAGTTCCACCACTTTGGTTGAGACCAACTTATGAAGAAGATAATTCCCGAGGTAGAGTTGATGAATAGAAGTTTTCATTTGAATTCAAGATTGAAAAGATTGAGATAGATCACATGCAACAATGCATGAGAATGCCCAGGTAGATGGGGTGGTGATAGTGGTTTAGGCAATGGTAGAGCAAGTTTAAGAGAGATGGTGAGAGAAGTAACCATATACCCACAATGATTAATATGGTGACATAAATTATGAATTCATGAGGTCAAGGTGATGATGGAAAAGAATGTAAAGTGCTCTACAAATGAGAGGTCAATTGGAAGTGTTTTGAAATTCTCAAATGATCATCTTCATGACCAAGAATTTGAGGATGAGGGAATACAATGTGGTCGATCAGAGAGATACACAAGATGTGCAAGAGTTGCCATTTGAAAAAGGATTTATTTGAAAGGTATATGAAACACCTCAATTGTCTAGGGACAATTGGGAAAGAACTCAAGTAGAATGAAATTTGAAAATGTTGAGAGGAAACTAGTTGGAACATAGGAGTTCAAAATATTCTACTTACTTTCTCAAGTAAAGTAGAGTTTTTCTCAAATATAAAATAAGCAAGAGGAATCAAGAAATGGTGTAGGTACCATAAACAAGCTTTTTGTTAAAAAGAAAGCCAAATAGAGAGTAATGTTTTTATAAATCAGTGCTTGGTAGAAATGGGATGAAAACAAAACCCATTTCAGTTCTTTGTTTTCCTTGAAGAAATATCTTGAAAAGATTTAAAAAACTAGAAGTAGTTTTGTGATCAAAACTAGAGAAGGAAAACAATAAGGTTTTTGAGGAGGAAAAAATAATGTACGGAGGAGTACTATCAAGGGTAGATGGTGGCTACAAAATGTACCCATCATTCCACTCTTGGTTTTGTGAAGATTGATCTTGAATAAAAATAAAAACAAGAGGTAAGAGAGGAAGAGTGATCTAGTGCTGAAACACTGGATAGGGTATAAGATCAGGTTGAATATAGGAGTTGCAAGGATAGACTGAGACATGCAAGACGTGGAGGTTGAAGAGGGTGTTGCATAGATGAGATCCATGCATTGAAGTCAACAATAACAGTTGTGAATGCTTAAAGATCAATTGCCAAAGTCTGGACATTTTAAGCCTGTCAACACAGATGGTCGACATGGCCTCAAAACCAACAAGGATGAGTGGGTGTAAGAGAGGGATGTAGCTAGGGGTAGATGATCCCAAGTTTTGAATTAAGGATGATTGAGCTATCTTGTACCACAAAGAGGAAAATCAAGATGGCACACTCATGTTGCCATCAGAAGAAGAGCTTGATGTAGAAAGAAGGAAAACAATTCTTCCTAAGCCACAAATGTGTTTTATTTGGTGAGTTGCTTATTTAACCACTAGGGGTGTGATACGTCCAATTTGCATCACTATTTTATATCATAATTTGCTGTTATTCATTGATATATTTCATATTGGGACACAATACTTATGTTATTTCATCTATTTTGCATGTTTCATGATTATTTGGAGATTGAGCACCGGAGCCAGGATTACTGCTGGAAAAAGCACCGTCGGGATGCGATATTTCGGAAGATCAAGCTGTGGAAGGAAATTTTACAGAAAATCCTATTTTTCCAGATGACGGAGGAAGCCAGAAGGGGGAGCCAGCTGGACCCAGGGTGGGCCCACACCATAGGGTGGCGCGGCCCATGGCCTGGCCGCGCCACCATGTGGTGTGGGGCCCCCTCGGCCTCTTTCGCCTCCTTTTCTTCGCGAAACCCTTCGTCCCGAAGACCTAAGCCACGAGAGGAATCCTCACGAAGGGTTACGGTCGCCTCGCGGGGCGGAGAACACCGAGAGAGAAAAGAGCTCTCCGGCGGGCAGGAATCCGCCGGGGAAATTCCCTCCCGGAGGGGAAATCGACGCCATCGTCACCGCCATCGAGCTGGACATCATCTCCATCACCATCATCATCATCTCCACCATCATCACCGCCATCTCCTCCGCAGCACCTCGTCACCGCTGTAGAAATTTGGGTTTGATCTTGATTGTTTGATAGGGAAACTCTCCCGATGCGATTTCTACTTGTTGTTTATGCTATTGAGTGAAACCATTGAACCAAGGTCTATGTTCAGATTGTTATTCATCATCATATCACCTCTGATCATGTTCCATATGATGTCTCGTGAGTAGTTCGTTTAGTTCTTGAGGACATGGGTGAAGTCTAATTGTTAGTAGTGAACTATGGTTGAGTAATATTCAATGTTATGATATTTAAGTTGTGGTGTTATTCTTCTAGTGGTGTCGTGTGAACGTCGACTACACGACACTTCACCATTTATGGGCCTAGGGGAATGCATCTTGTACTCGTTTGCCAATTGCGGGGTTGCTGGAGTGACAGAAACCTAAACCCCCGTTGGTATATCGATGCAGGGAGGGATCGCGAGGATCTCGGAGTTTAAGGTCTGTGGTTAGATTTATCTTAATTACTTTCTTGTAGTTGCGGATGCTTGCAAGGGGTATAATCACAAGTATGTATTAGTCCTAGGAAGGGCGGTACATTAGCATAGGTTCACCCACACAACACTTATCAAAACAATGAAGATTAATCAGCTGTATGTAGCTGTATGTAGCGAAAGCACTAGACTAAAATCCCGTGTGTCCTCGAGAACGTTTGGTCATTATAAGTAAACAAACCGGCTTGTCCTTTGTGCTAAAAAGGATTGGGCCACTCGCTGCAATTATTTCTCTCGCATTTTACTTACTTGTACTTTATTCATCCGTTACATCAAAACCCCACTGAATACTTGTTTGTGAGCATTTACGGTGAATCCTTCATCAAAGCTGCTTGTCAACACCTTCGCTCCTCGTTGGGATCGACATTCTTACTTATCGAAGATACTACGATACACCCCCTATACTTGTGGGTCATCAAGACTATTTTACGGCGCCGTTGCCGGGAGTGAAGCGCTATTGGCAAGCGGAATTGGTAAGGAAAACCTTTCTTGTTTGTGCTGATTTTATTTCACTTTCGTTGCTATAAGTCATTATGGAGAGATCTTCTCTTCAATTTCTATTTGGGAAATCTACTACTACGCAACGGTAGTGGATGAGGCGCCAGGTGAGGAAGTAATACCATATAAAATACCCACGAAAATTGTTGAACATGTTATGGATAACCGCTATGAAGGGGATGGAACTGTCCATCCGGGTGATCATTCATTGTTTTTGCATGAATTATGTGGGTTATTCAAATGTGCAGGTATTGCTATGAATGAAGTTAGGAAGAAACTATTCTCTATATCGCTTGTCCGGTAAGCGGCGCATTGGTATAAATTGCTTGAAGAATGGTGATTCTCTTGATTGGGAGGACATTGTGCCTTTATTCTATTCCAAATTTTATCCTCCAAGTGAAATTCACAAAGATCGGAACCGCATATATAATTTCTGGCCTCATGATGGAGAGAGTATTGCCCAAGCTTGGGGAGATTGAAGTCTTTAATGCTCAAATGCCCCATTCATGAGCTTCCTGGTAATATTATTATTGATAATTTCTATGCAAGACTTTCTTTTCAAGACAAGACCTTGCTTGGATACTTCTTGTTACGGATCATTTACACGCAATAAAGAAGAGTTTAAAAGGGACCTGCTTGATCGGATCCAAGAAAATGCGAAGGTTGGGAGAACGACAAAGATAGAGAATCGGGTATAATTTATGATTATAAATGCATTGAAGCTTTTATGGATACTTGATACATTTCGTAATATGAGTGCTACATATGGTCTTGATTCTCAAGTTGCTGCAAACCTTTATAGAGCTTTTGCCTCTCATTATGAATTGCCTAAGAAGAATTTTGATAAGTATCATGAACCGTATAAAGATAAAATTGATTCATCTATTAATAAATGTGTTGTAATTGAAACTGCTGATCGTGTTATTCCTGAAGCTTATATTGAAAAAACTCCTTTTTCTGCTAAAATGAAAGAGTACTCTGTTATAAATAGTGCGGTTCATAAAAGTGAAAAGAAACCTAGAGAACACTGAAGAACAAATAAAAGTTGAACCTGCTTGTTGCCATAGTTAAAGATCTTGTGATTTGAAAATGTTGAGGATGGTCATATTATTTTACGTGAAGATGCTTCTAATATTGTTTCACATCCTAATAAACCCAAACAAGCTAGTGTTCCTATGCTATACTGTTAAAATTGGTGATCATTGCTATTATGGTTTATGTGATATTGGTGCAAGTGTTAGTGCTATACCTTATGAGCTTTACACGGAGATTATGCACGAAATTGATTCTTGTGAACTTGAAGATATTGATGTGGTTATTCAGCTGGCTAATAGAGAAACTATTTCACCAATTGTTATTGTTCGAGATGTGGAAGTTTTATGTGGTAAGATTAAATATCCTGCTGACTTTTTGGTACTTGGTTACTGCTTGCTAGTGATTATTGTCCTATCATTTTTGGTAGACCTTTTCTAAATACTTGTGGAGCTATTATAGATTGCAAGAAAGAGAAAATTTTGACTAAATTTGCTTGGTGAATCTTATGAGTTTAACTTCTCTAAATTTACTAAAACTCATTATAAAGCTGATTTGCCTAGTAATGATTTTAAAATGGAGCGAGTGTGCATCTATTGTTCTTGTTCCTAATAATCCTTTGCGGCAACATGCTGGAGGATAGCGAGAGTGAAGTTTTTAGGAAAGAAAGAGAGGAGCTTGAGGAGATTTTTCTTCGCCAACCTATTCTCAAGCATGATTTACCGGTGGAAGACTTGGGTACAACACCGCCACCAAAGGAAGATCCTGTTTTTGATTTAAAGCCTTTGCACGATAATCTTAAATATGCTCATATTGATGATAAGAAAATATATCCTGTTATTATTAGTTCTAAGCTTACAGAGTTTGAAGAAGAAAGATTATTGCAAATATTGAAGAAACACCGAGGTGCTATTGGCTATACTCTTGATGACTTGAAGGGGATTTCTCCCTCTATATGCCAACACGCCATTAATATGGAAGATGATGCGAAGCCTGTTGTTGAACCTCAGCGTCGTCTAATTCCTAAGATGAAGGATGTGGTAAGAAATGAGGTATTACGACTTCTTGAAGCTGGTATTATATATCCTATTGCTGATAGTAGATGGGTTAGTCCTGTGCATTGCGTTCCTAAGAAAGGAGGAATGACTGTTGTGCCTAATGATAATGATGAGCTCATACCTCAAAGAGTAGTTGTAGGGTATATAATGTGCATTGATTATCGAAAAGTTAATAAAGTTACTAAGAAAGATCATTATCCTTTACCATTTATTGACCAAATGCTAGAAAGGTTATCTAAAAATACTCATTTTTGTTTTCTTGATGGTTATTCTGGGTTTTCACAAATTCTTGTTAAAGCTAAAGATCAAGAGAAAACCACTTTTACTTGTCCCTATGGAACTTATGCTTATAGGCGTATGCCTTTTGGTTTATGTAATGCTCCTGCTACTTTTCAAAGATGCATGTCTGCTATTTTTCATGGTTTTTGTGAGAGTATTGTGGAAGTATTCATGGATGATTTTTACTGTCTATGGGAATTCATTTGATAGTTGCTTGCGAAACCTTGATAAAGTTTTGCGAGAGATGTGAAGAAACTAACCTTGTTCTTAATTGGGAGAAATGCCACTTTATGGTTAATGAAGGAATTGTGTTGGGACATAAAATTTCGAGAGAGGTATTGAAGTTGATAGAGCTAAAGTTGAAGCTATTGAGAAGATGCCCTATCAGAGGGATGTTAAAGGTATTCGTAGTGTTCTTGATCATGCTTGGATTTTATAGGAGATTTATTAAAGATTTCTCCAAGATTTCAAAGCCTCTTACTAATCTTCTTCAAAAAGATGTACCTTTTGTTTTTGATGATGATTGTAAGGAAGCTTTGAAACTCTAAAGAAAGCCTTAACAAGCTGCTCCTATAGTTGAACCTCTCGATTGGAATTTACCTTTTGAAATTATGTGTGATGCTAGTGATTTTCTTTGTAGGTGTCTGTTCTTGGACAGCGAGTAGATAAAAAATTAAATGTTATTCATTATGCTAGCAAGACTCTTGATGCTTGCTCAAAGAAATTATGCTACTACTGAAAAAGAATTGTTAGGCTGTAGTCTTTGCTTGTGATAAATTTAGATCTTATATTGTTGATTCAAAAGTTACGATTCATACTGATCATGCTTGCAATTAGATACCTTATGACAAAGAAAGATGCTAAGCCGAGGCTTATTAGATGGGTACTTCTTTTGCAAGAATTTGATTTACATATTGTAGATAGGAAAGGTGCTGATAATCCTGTTGTTGATAATTTGTCTAGATTGGAAAATATTGCTTATGATCCTGTTCACTGTTAATGATAGTTTTCCAAATGAACAATTGGTCTGTAATAAAGGTGAGCTCGCGAGACAGGTCCTTGGTATGCTTGATTATGCTAACTTTATTGTTTCCAAGTACTTGCCTCCAACCTTTTCAGCTCAGCGATAGGAGGAAATTCTTTGATGACTTGAGGCATTATTTACAGGATTACCCACACTTATATAAAGAAGGAGTGGATGGTATTATGCGAAGGTGTGTTCCCGAATATGAACAACAAGAGATATTGAGTAAATGTCATGGCGGTGCTTATGGAGGACATCACGCCGGAGATAGAACCGCGCAAAAGGTTCTACAATCAGGTTTTTATTGGCCAACTCTCTTCAAAGATGCAAGGAAGTTTATTTTATCCTGTGATGAATGTCAAAGGGTTGGTAATATCTCCGAGACGCAATGAAATGCCTATGAATTATACTCTTGTTATTGAACCGTTTGATTGTTGGGGATTTGACTTCATGGGACCTTTTCCCTCTTCAAAAGGTAACACTCATATACTTGTTCTTTGTTGATTACGTTACTAAATGGGTGGAAGCCATACCTACAAAAAGTGCTGATGGTGAGACCTCTTTAAAAATGCTTTTAGATATTATTTTTCCTAGATTTGGAGTACCTAGATATCATTTTATTCATGGAGGTTTTAGAAAAACTATTGCTAAGTATGGTATTAATCATAGAATTGCTTCCGCTTATCACCCTCAAAGTAGTGGTCAAGTAGAACTATCAAATAGAGAAATTAAATCTATCTTGCGAGAAAACCGTTAATAAATCTAGAAAGAATTGGGCTAGTAAATTGAAAGACGCACTATGGGCTTATAGAAGCTGCTTAAAAAACCCCATGGGAATGTCACCTTATAAAATGGTTTACGGAAAAGCTTGTCATTTACCTTTAGAACTAGAACACAAAGCTTATCGAGTCTGTTAGAGAATTAAATAAAGATCCTAAACTTGCCGGTGATAAGAGGTTGCTACAATTAAGTTCTCTAGATGAATGGAGAAGTGAAGCTTATGAAAATGCTAAACTCTTTAAAGAAAAAGTTAAAAAATGGCATGATAGAAGGATCATCAAAAGAGAGTTTAATATTGGGGATAAAGTCCTATTGTATCGGTCTCGTCTCGGATTCTTTGCGGGGAAATTACTCTCGAAATGGGAAGGACCATATGTTGTTGAGGAGGTGTATCGTTCAGGAGCAATCAAGATTAGCTCTCTCCAAGGCAATGCTACGCAAGTGGTGAATGGACAAAGACTCAAGCATTATATCTCGGGTGATTCTTATAATGTTGATGTTGATATTATTCGAGTGGAAACACCGGAGGCTTTCATCAAAGGACAAATTGACGGTCCGCGAACTCAACTTTGAATAGGTAACGATGCGGTAATGAAAAGTTCGCGATTTACTTTCCGAACATTATTTTTGTTGTTTTAGGAAAATATGAAAAATTACGAGTTCGAAACGGAGTGGAAAGGACGCACGAGGGCGTGCCACCATAGGCCGGCGCGGCCTGACCTGGGCCCGCGCCGACCTATGGTGCGGCCGCCTCGTCGCCCCTTCCGACTACTGGTTCGATCCGGTACTTTCCGTTTGTTCTAAAAAAATTATTATAAAATCCCCGGACCCCTGGAGGTCCGTATATCGTTCTCTCGACGTGTTTTGTTTCGAGTCTGTTTACGCCGGGATGCTGTTTTCAGCTTAGAGGCACCATGGTCTCCAAGAACAAGGGCAAGGGGCTTTCGGAGGAAGAAGTGAAAGAGGTGCCATCAAGACAAGATCGACAAGCCGGAGGGAGCAAGCAAATCTTGGTGGGATCTGTTGACACTCAACGTTCTTTTTCTCATCATTTGCGAGGACCTCTACCACCCGCTCTTAGCCTCGACTCCTTCCCCATGATGGAAGAAGTTCTACGGATTACTGATGAGTTTTGTGATCAATATCGGGCTCTAAGAAGAGAAGTGGAGATACTCCAGGAGGAGAATTGCCGTCTTCGAAGAATGATTGAATACCACTCGATTCGCATCACAAGGTCGTCATCGCCAATCTCAGATAACAATGAATCTCTTCGAATCTTAGTGCAGAATTGTCAAGCTGAGAAACTGAAGTTGAAGGAGTTTATTAAGGAGCGCGGGAAGAGTTCATCACCACCATCGCTGAAGGAGTAATCCGTCATCGGTATTGGCATCCCCTTGGTTTGTTCCAAGCTTGGGGGAGTGCCGCGGTATCACATTATCATTACCTTTTACTTTTTACTATCAAGTAGTGTCATATCATGAGTAGGGAAGTTATCGTATGAGATGGGTTGCGGTATGGAAGTATCTCTCCTTTAGTTTGTCTATGTATCCCTTGGTGTGAGTTATCGTTATGGAATATTAATGAGAAGTCTTATCCATATAATGTGTATAAAACATGCAGATATCATCAATAATGTAGCATGGAACATAAGAAATTATCGATACGTCGGAGACGTATCAGGCGCCAGGGAGTGCCTCGTCACGACGCCGAGCAAGGAGGAGCTGCCAGCGCCGAGGAGAAGGGAGGCATGTCTTCGTGCTGTCCTGCATGCGAGGAAGAGGATGAGGACGAGTTCGTCCTCGATATTTAGAGACGAAGGGGTATTGGGCTGGCCTTAGGCCGTGGTGTTGGGCTGGTCGAGGGGCTGCCGCCGGGCTCGCTCGGTGCTCGCGTGTAAGTTCTTTCTTCTTTTTAATTTATTTTTGTTTTTCTTTTTTCTTTCTTGTTTTAAATTCTGTTTTGAATGCAAATTTTAATTACTTTCTATCTTGCAGGTATTGCTCATTTAATTCATATAAGGATTAGTTCAAGATATTGCAAGGTCTTGAGTGGTGTATTTGCAAATTTAATATGGCACCATAACATTGGTTTAATTATTACTATTGGTATTTGAATTTCAATACCCCTATGGACATGAATTTGAATATTATCTTTGGGGATATTCAAATTGTTTTCCAATTGGTAGTTTTCTTACTTAGTGATATATCTTGTTTTATTTAGTATTGCTTTGCAAGAAACAAGTTATCAAGTAATGTTTGTTTATGGAGTTCTATTAAACAAGGAACTTAATGACATGATCTCATGTGCATAAGTCTTTCTAAGTACTTAATCTCTTAGCTGAGAATTTGATCCCTTGCATATGATCTTATGGGACCACTGATTTGTTAAGGTCTTGTAAGTTTTAGTATAACCCTATTTCAAGGGTAGCACTAGAATTATACTCAATAACACCTTGAAATACCTAGGGTAATTCTACTCTCATCATGGTTTGGTCTTAATTATAATGATAGGTGGTTGATCACTACCATGGTTTAATCATATGGTTTAGCACTAGGTTATTCTTAAGCTCCAAATTTAAGCATGAGCTTTAACTAGTGAGCAATTCTAGGGTTATGATTATATTTTCCTAATGGCGCATGGTTTAGAATTTGACTGTGGCTAAGGTTTTAGTTGTGATCACCCAAGTGATACACAAGCTAGGTTTAGGGCATAATTATAGGTTATAGATATGGTGTGACACCATATTGCATGTGTGATGTCTACGTTCCCCCTCCTTTCCTGTAGACAGTGTTGGGCCTCCAAGTGCAGAGGTTTGTAGAACAGCAGCAAGTTTTCCCTTAAGTGGATCACCCAAGGTTTATCGAACTCAGGGAGGAAGAGGTCAAAGATATCCCTCTCATGCAACCCCGCAACCACAAAGCAAGAAGTCTCTTGTGTCCCCAACACACCAAATAGGTGCACTAGTTCGGCGAAGAGATAGTGAAATACGGGTGGTATGAATATATATGAGCGAGTAGCAACGGTGCCGGAAAATAGCTTGTCGGCGTGTAGTTGATGGTGGTAGTATTGCAGCAGTAGTAACACAGTAAAACAGTAAACAAGCAGTAGTAACTCAGCAGTATTTAGGAACAAGGCCTAGGGATTACACTTTCACTAGTGGATACTCTCAACATTGATCACATAACAGAATAGATAAATACATACTCTACACTTTTGTTGGATGATGAACACATTGCGTAGGATTACACGAACCCTCAATGCCGGAGTTAACAAGCTCCACAATAATGCTCATGTTTAAGTAACCTTAAGTGTAAGATAGATCAAAACGACTAAACCAAGTACTAGCATAGCATGCACACTTGTCACCTTCATGCATATGTAGGAGGAATAGATCACATCAATATTATCATAGCAATAGTTAACTTCGCAATCTACAAGAGATCATGATCATAGCATAAACCAAGTACTAACACGGTGCACGCACTGTCACCTTTGCACACATGCGGGAGGAATAAAACTACTTTAATAACACATCACTAGAGTAGCACATAGATAAATTGTGATACAAAACTCATATGAATCTCAATCATGTAAAGCAGCTCATGAGATCATTGTATTGACGTACATAGGAGAGAGATTAACCACATAGCTACCGGTACAGCCCCGAGCCTCGATGGAGAACTACTCCCTCCTCATGGGAGCGAGCAGCGGTGATGAAGATGGCGGTGGAGATGGCAGCGGTGTCGATGGAGAAGCCTTCCGGGGCACTTCCCCGCTCCGGCAGGGTGCCGGAACGAGACTCCTGTCCCCCGGATCTTGGCTTCGCGATGGCGGCGGCTCCGGAACTTTTCTCGTATCGTGGCTTCCTCCGTGAGGGTTTTCGATGCGGGGGCTTTATATAGGCGAAGAGGCGGCGCAGGAGGGCCGACGAGGCGACGACACCATAGGGTGGCGCGGCCGGGGCCCGGGCCGCGCCACCATGTCATCTCGGGCCCACCGGGGCCCCCTCTGGCGGCTCTCGGGTGTTCTGGATGCTTCCGGGCAAAATAGGAACCTTGGCGGTGATTTCGTCCAATTCCGAGAATATTTCGTTACTAGGATTTCTGAAACCAAAAACAGCAGAAAACAGGAACTGGCACTTCGGCATCTTGTTAATAGGTTAGTTCCAGAAAATGCATAAATATGACATGT
This sequence comes from Lolium rigidum, assembly GCF_022539505.1. Classification (NCBI taxonomy): domain Eukaryota; kingdom Viridiplantae; phylum Streptophyta; class Magnoliopsida; order Poales; family Poaceae; genus Lolium; species Lolium rigidum. The sequence continues at coordinate 5,037,759 of NC_061511.1, read as the reverse complement.
AATGTGTATAAAACATGTAGATAACATCAATAATGTGGCATGGAACATAAGAAATTATCGATACGTTGGAGACGTATCAGCATCCCCAAGCTTAGTTCTCGCTCGTCCCGAGCAGGTAAAACGATAACAAAGATAATTTCTTAAGTGACATGCCATCATAAACTTGATCATATTGTAAACATATGTAATGAATGCAGCGATCAAAACAATGGTAATGACATGAGTAAACAAGTGAATCATATAGCAAAGACTTTTTATGAATAGTACTTCAAGACAAGCATCAATAAGTCTTGCATAAGAGTTAACTCATAAAGCAATAAATCAAAGTAAAGGTGTTGAAACAACACATAAGAAGATTAAGTTTCAGCGGTTGCTTTCAACTTGTAACATGTATATCTCATGGATATTGTCAACATAAAGTAATATAACAAGTGCAATATGCAAGTATGTAGGAATCAATGCACAGTTCACACAAGTGTTTGCTTCTTAAGGTGGAAGGAGATAGGTAAACCGACTCAACAATAAAAGTAAAAGAATGGTCCTTCAAAGAGGAAAGCATCGATTGCTGTATTTGTGCTAGAGCTTTTATTTTGAAAACATGAAACAATTTTGTCAACGGTAGTAATAAAGCATATGAGTTATGAAAATTATATCTTACAAGTTGCAAGCCTCACGCATAGTATACTAATAGTGCCCGCACCTCGTCCTACTTAACTTGGACTACCGGGTCTTCGCATGCCATGTTTCAACCAAGTGTCACAAAGGGGTACCTCCATGCCGCACTGTACAAAGGTCCAAGGAGAATGCTCGCATTTCGGATTTCTCGCTTTTGATTATTCTCAACTTAGACATCCATACCGGGACAACATGGACAACGGATAATGGACTCCTCTTAAATGCATAAGCATGTAGCAAAGTTATTATTCTCATATGAGATTGAGGATATATGTCCAAAACTGAAACTTCCACCATGGTTCATGGCTTAAGTTAGCGGCCCAATGTTCTTCTCTAACAATTTTGCATGCTCCAACCACTAAAATGATAGACCTTCGGACAAGACGGACATGCATAGCAACTCACATGATATTCAACAATAGTTGATGGCGTTCCCCGTAAACATGGTTATCGCACAACAAGCAACTTAATAAAATATAAAGTGCATAAGTACATATTCAATACTACGATAGTTTTTAAGGCTATTTTGTCCCATGAGCTATATATTGCAAAGGTAAATGATGGAATTTTAAAGGTAGCACTCAAGCAATTTACTTTGGAATGGCGGAGAAATACCATGTAGTAGGTAGGTATGGTGGACACAAATGGCATAGTAGTTGGCTCAAGGATTTTGGATGCATGAGAAGTATTCCCTCTCGATACAAGGTTTAGGCTAGCAAGGTTATTTGAAGCAAACTCAAGGATGAACAAGTGCAGCAAGACTCACATAAAAGACATATTGTAAACATTATAAGACTCTACACTCGTCTTCCTTGTTGTTCAAAACTCAATACTAGATATTATCTAGACCTTAGAGAAACCAAATATGCAAATCAAATTTTAGCAAGCTCTATGTATTTCTTCATTAATGGGTGCAAAGCATATGATGCAAGAGCTTAAACATGAGCACAACAATTGCCAAGTATCACATTATCCAAGACATTTTTAGAATTACTACATGTAGCATTTTCCAATTCCAACCATATAACAATTTAACGAAGAGGAAACTTCGCCATGAATATTATGAGCTAAGAACACATGTGTTCATACGAACCAGCGGAGCGTGTCTCTCTCCCACACAAGGATGAACTTATTCAGAGAACTAAGATAACAAAACAAAAACAAAAATAAAAGCACACGAGACGCTCCAAGTAAAATACATAGGATGTGATGGAATAAAAATATAGTTTCACTAGAAGAAACCTGATAAGTTGTCGATGAAGAAGGGGATGCCTTAGGCATCCCCAAGCTTAGATGCTTGAGTCTTCTTAAAATATGCAGGGATGAACCACCGGGGCATCCCCAAGCTTAGACCTTTCACTCTTCTCGATCACATTATATCACCCTCTTCTATTGACCCTTGAAAACTTCTGCCACACCAAACTTCAAGCAAACTCATTAGAGGGTTAGTGCATAATCAAAATTCACATGTTCAGAGGTGACACAATCATTCTTAACACTTCTGGACATTGCACAAAACTTCTGAAAGTTAATGGAACAAAGAAACTCATTCAACTTAACAAAAGCGGCAATGCGAAATAAAAGGCAGAATCTGTCAAAAACAGAACAGTCCGTAAAGACGAATTTTAAGATGGCACCAGACTTGCTCAAATGGAAAAACTCAAAACTAATGAAAGTTGCGTACATATCTGAGGATCACGCTCGTAAATTGGCAGATTTTTTCGAATTTTCTACAGAGAACTAGGCCCAGATTCGTGACAGACAGAGAATGCTGTTTCTGCGCAGCAATCCCAAATATAACATCAACTTTGACATAGAAACTTTACTTGGCACAAAAACATGATAAGGAGAGGTTGCTACAGTAGTAAACAACTTCCAAGACTCAACAAAACAAAAATTGCTGTAGTAAAATAAACACATGGGTTATCTCCCAAGAAGTTCTTTCTTTATAGCCATTAAGATGGGCTCAAGTAGTTTTAATGATGCACTCGCAAGAAATAGTATTTGAAGCAAAAGAGAGCATCAAGAGGCAAATTCAAAACACATTTAAGTCTAACATGCTTCCTATGCATAGGAATCTTGTAAATAAACAAGTTCATGAAGAGCAAAGTAACAAGCATAGGAAGATAAAACAAGTGTAGCTTCAAAAATTTCAGCACATAGAGAGGTGTTTTAGTAACATGAAAATTTTTACAACCATATTTTCCTCTCTCATAATAACTTTCAGTAGCAACATGAGCAAACTCAACAATATAACTATCACATAAAGCATTCTTATCATGAGTCTCATGCATAAAATAATTACTACTCCCAACATAAGCATAGTCATTCTTATTAATTGTAGTGGGAGCAAATTCAACAAAGTAGCTATCAAATATAGGAGGTATATTGTAATCATAATCAAATTTATCCTCCATAACAGGTGGTAACAAAAGACTACTATCATTATAATCATCATAAATGGGAGGCAAAGTATCATCAAAGTAAATTTTCTCCTCAATGCTTGGGGGACTAAAAATATCATGCTCATCAAAGCCAGCTTCCCCAAGCTTAGAATTTTCCATAGCATTAGCAACAATAGTGTTCAAAGCATTCATATTAATATGGTCCATGGGTTTTTTAATTTTCGCATCAAACCATCCATGTCTTAAATCAGGAAATAGAATAAAAAGGTCATTGTTGTCCATTATGCCTAACTAGTGTAAACAAGAAACCAAATGTCATAATTGCAGAGTCTAAAGGAAATAGCTTCGAGCACACACACAATGGCGCCAGAAAAGTACTGTTACCTGGAACCGGAGTATGAGTGCCTTTTACCTTTCCTCCCCGGCAACGGCGCCAGAAAAGTGCTTGATGTCTACGTTCCCCTCCTTTCCCGTAGACAGTGTTGGGCCTCCAAGTGCGGAGGTTTGTAGAACAGCGGCAAGTTTTCCCTTAAGTGGATCACCCAAGGTTTATCGAACTCGGGGAGGAAGAGGTCAAAGATATCCCTCTCATGCAACCCCGCAACCACAAAGCAAGAAGTCTCTTGTGTCCCCAACACACCAAATAGGTGCACTAGTTCGGCGAAGAGATAGTGAAATACAGGTGGTATGAATATATATGAGCGAGTAGCAACGGTGCCGAAAAATAGCTTGTCTGGCGTGTAGTTGATGGTGGTAGTATTGCAGCAGATAGTAACACAAGAAAAACAGTAAACAAGCGAGTAGTAACTCAGCAAGTATTTAGGAACAAGGCCTAGGGATTACACTTTCACTAGTGGATACTCTCAACATTGATCACATAACAGAATAGATAAATACATACTCTACACTTTTGTTGGATGATGAACACATTGCGTAGGATTACACGAACCCTCAATGCCGGAGTTAACAAGCTCCACAATAATGCTCATGTTTAAGTAACCTTAAGTGTAAGATAGATCAAAACGACTAAACCAAGTACTAGCATAGCATGCACACTCGTCACCTTCATGCATATGTAGGAGGAATAGATCACATCAATATTATCATAGCAATAGTTAACTTCGCAATCTACAAGAGATCATGATCATAGCATAAACCAAGTACTAACACGGTGCACGCACTCGTCACCTTTGCACACATGCAGGAGGAATAAAACTACTTTAATAACACATCACTAGAGTAGCACATAGATAAATTGTGATACAAAACTCATATGAATCTCAATCATGTAAAGCAGCTCATGAGATCATTGTATTGACGTACATAGGAGAGAGATTAACCACATAGCTACCGCAGTACGGCCCCGAGCCTCGATGGAGAACTACTCCCTCCTCATGGGAGCAACAGCGGTGATGAAGATGGCGGTGGAGATGGCAGCGGTGTCGATGGAGAAGCCTTCCGGGGCACTTCCCCGCTCCGGCGAGGTGCCGGAACAGAGACTCCTGTCCCCCGGATCTTGGCTTCGCGATGGCGGCGGCTCCGGAACTTTTCTCGTATCGTGGCTTCCTCCGTAAGGGTTTTCGATGCGGGGGCTTTATATAGGCGAAGAGGCGGCGCGAGAGGGCTGACGAGGCGACGACACCATAGGGTGGCGCGGCCAGGGCCTGGGCCGCGCCACCATGTCATCTGGGCCCACCAGGGCCCCCCTCTGGCGGCTCTCGGGTGTTCTGGATGCTTCCGGGCAAAATAGGAACCTTGGCGGTGATTTCGTCCAATTCCGAGAATATTTCGTTACTAGGATTTCGAAACCAAAAACAGCAGAAAACGAGAACTGGCACTTCGGCATCTTGTTAATAGGTTAGTTCCAGAAAATGCATAAATATGACATGTAATGTGTATAAAACATGTAGATAACATCAATAATGTGGCATGGAACATAAGAAATTATCGATACGTTGGAGACGTATCAATGTGCTAGGGTTTAGTTTCCCTGACCATGATAATATGGGTACTTACTTAAGAGTTGATGTTCTCCTTTAGTTACTAAGGACTTGAGAGTTGGTTTTATATTATACAAATAGATTTCTATGTTATCCATAATCTATTGTTATAGTAACTAAAGTTGTTATAGTTCTTTTTATAGTTAACTTTGGTTATATGGATGAATGGTTTCTCACCAAATAAAGTATAGAGTCTGACTCTAAGGTTTTCTTAGGTTCTTTAATTGAAGAAATAGTGGAATATGGATGTGGTAAGATTCTGCTTATGATATAGGTTTAACTTATGACTTATGCTTCTATTTCTCCAAAGCATGATCATGCATTAGACATGATCAATTTATTCTTAATGACTTCTACTCTCCATTCTTAGAGTATATGATCATTACCCAATTTGTAGTGATCAAAGGTTTGGCTTCCTAAAGTATATCTCATGAACTAGGTTTCTCACCTATAAGATCCTGTATTGTCTTCATCATTTAGGGTATAGTACTTCTATTATATTTTCTTGGATGAACATAGCTGTGGTTACCTCAATAGTTTATATTCCGGGAGAATGCCTGAGATAATTACTTAGAGTTCTCTCAAGGAATGATGGTTTAACCATTTGGATATATGGATAGGTCTCTCCCTCAAATCCAAGTGTTGCCTCAACTATCTTGAGTGTAACACCATAGCTTGAGCTCCCTTATATAGGAATGGTTTATTCTAGGGTATGGTGTACTCCTAATACTCTAATTCAATGGTTGTCCTTTATTCTTAAATAGGTAAAGCTAAGACTGATATGAGTGGTCTCTCCCATTTGGGAAGGACTTCAATACTAACCTAAGGTTAGGCTCCATAGAGGTTGATGTGATCATCAATATCTATGTTTAAGATAGTTGGGTTCTCTCTCTAGGGAATGTCTTGAATAAGATCCTAGGGTTCTTCTTAAAGATGATGACTTGAACACAAGGATGTATATCCAAGGTTTAGCTCAAAGTTTGTCATCGCTTCTCTACTAAATACATAGAACTCTCACATCTCTAGGTTTGATGTATAATAATATGTAATAGAGAAGAATATATATTCCTAGGGTTTATCTCCTTGTCATGATTCCAAGAATGAAGTAAAATGAATCCCATGAGGTTCATGGTAGGATCAAGGATTAGTTTAAGACATGGAAAAGATAAGTCTAGAATGGTTTCTCCATTTTATTGTTACTTGATTTGCAATTGAATAGGTGTTCATATGTTATGACAAGGATTACCATTTTATAATCTTTTATAAGATCAAGCAATTTATCAATGAGTAAAGTGGTGTGGTGTTGATTATTAGTTCCATTTGATCTAACCCCTTAGATCAAATTATCTCTACCCAAAACAAGGTTTTAACAAAGTCACATTGAGGTTTATAGCGCTTGATGACATAGGCATCCCCAATGGGCTTGCCAAAGATGGTACCCGGGGTTTATTCAAGGCCCAAGACCCGAAGAATAAGAAGACTTGGAAGCCCATTTAGTGTTAAGGAAAGATAGTTTGTATTAGGAAAGATAGAGATTTGTAATCTTACGAGCTGGGTACGAAACCCTCTCGAACTCTGTAACTTGTGTATTACGAAACCCTCGGCTCCGCCTCCTATATAAGGGGGAGTCGAGGGACAAAGAAAGGGATCGGATCTCATCGTCAACATAACCCTAGTTTTCATAATCGTCGAGTACTTTCCGCCTAAACCTTCGAGATCTACTTGCCCTCTACTTCTAGCAAAACCCTAGTCTACAATCTGTAGGCATTGACAAGTTAATCCTTTGTCAATTGGCGCCGTCTGTGGGGATTAGAGGTTGCAAGGAGCTGATCTCGATGGCACGTTCAAGATCTTCGACATCGTCAACAGCAAGCAACGCGATGGATCGAGGTAACAAGGGAAAAACTGATCTATTCAATTTTATTCCTCACCCGCCCTCCCGTATGGATGCATGTGCCTATCTGGAGGAGCCCACCATCATGACGTTCGGAGAATTCCGATTTGGCGTCAACAAGGAAGGATCCTACCGTCTCGAAGTTCCGATCTCGTCGGAATTTTCAGCGGTCGACTCTAACTTTTCGACGAGTGACGAGGAATTTTCGTCGCCATACTTCGTTGACAACAAGGCAAGCGGAAAGCTCGCCAAGCTATTCAGCAACACATCCTTCGAGTCGTCTGCGGACTCCTTTATAAGCAGCGACTCCGACAGCGTCGACAGCTTCAACTTCATCGACAAGTCTCGCCGCCATCGGAAAGGTCTTCACCACTCTATACGATGGTGTCACCAATCCCGATAAAAATCAATGCGCAAAATATCATCGGATCTATGTGGTAGAAGGGGCAGGCACATCAGAACCGCAAACGTCAGAAGCTTTCGACGAATTGGGAAATCCATACGTCGATCCCGCTGATCTCAGACATGGCTTAGGCACTAAATATCCTGGATCCTCAACTCGCGCAAGAGTGCAGCTCCCGCAAGAAGCGTGGGATAGGGCTGCGAAAGCCATGGATGGTTCAGAACCTATGACCACCACTGCTACCGTACAAGAACTTCAAGCATATCAATATAGACTTGCTCGAGTAAGCAGAGAGTTAGAAAAACAGACAGCATCCCTGAATAGGAGGAAAGAAGCGGCTTCGCATCAAGCGAGACGCCGAGCGAGAGTTAAGTCGCCTTTCAGGAACTACGGGAGATAGTCACAGAGAAGCTCGGAGGAGAGCAATGTCTCGGCTGCAAAACATACCCGAAGCAGAGAGAGGAAGTATAATCCAAAATCTCGACATGTCCTTTATGTCGATCGACGAACGGGGAAATATCATCCCAAAAACGCCAGAGGCAGGTTACATGGCAACACAAGCTTACATCCTCGCATCCAGACCACCTCCTGGAGACCCGAGAGAACCATTGTTCAATATGGCAATGGCTGGAGTAGGAGTTACGGGAACAGCGTTTGCAACAACGCCTCCCGAAGAAAATCCTAGGCAAAATAGTCCACGACACACCGTAGCAGTTCAAGACCCACCAAGAACAAGTGGGGCAAGAGACACAGCAGTCCAAGTAAGGGTGGACAGAGCACGACAAGAAAGAAGGGAGCGTCAGCACTCGCCAGAGCTTGCCGATGAAGATATGTGTGGACTCCCATGCTTTACGAGAAGAGTTCGCAAAACTCGAGTACCGAAAGGGTTCAAGTTACCCGAGAATTTCAAGAAGTTCGACGGCCTGCAAGATCCCGAGGACTGGCTCGTGGATTATCTCGAGATGGTAAAGCTGGTAGGAGGAACCAGAGCAACAACTATGCAAAGTATTCAAGTCCACCTGAGCGGTGCCGCGAGATCTTGGATAAAGAAACTCCCCCTAAATTCCATCGACAGCTGGGATAACTTTGAGAACATCTTCGTGAAAAACTTCCGATCCACCTGCAAGAAACTCGCGTCGTTGGAAGAGTTGAGGGCGTGTCGACAAAAACACGACGAGTCGATGAGGAAATATATACAGCGGTGGAACATTATTAAAAACTCGGCAGAGGACATATCTGACGAGAGAGCCATAGATGCGTTCGTGGCAGGAGTCCGCCGAGCAGATTTCATCGAGGACTTAGGGAGAACTAACCCTAAGACCATATCAGCACTCATGGAGATAGCTAATAAATGGGCAGATGGAGAAGATGCAATATACAACAAGCGACACAGGTCGCCAGAAGAGGATCGTGGTCGAAATTATCAAAATAGAAGGCGATTTTCTCGCCAGTTCTACAACAACGATGCTCCCGGCCATATATCGGCTGGTTTTCGGGGAAATCCCGGAGGAAATAGTCGAGATGATTATCAAAGGAGCAACGAGCAACAAGGCGACAATAGAGGTGATTTTCGCGGCAACAGGCAAAATAGTGGACCAAGGATTCAAAGACCTTACGTATCTCCCGAGGAGATGATGAACGGCCCGTGTCAAATGCACTTTTACCTCGACAACAATGGAAAGAGGCAGTCAGGACATCTCCAGAAAGACTGCCGTAATTTTCAGGCAATGCTGCGAGCCGCAGGAATTGCAAATGCCCAAGCAAATAACAGAAACCCTCGGGAGCCAAGGAGCGAGATCCATCTTCCACCTCCTCCCATAATTACCGACGAAAATCGACACCAGCTCAGAATAGCGGCAGCACCACACCCACCTCCATATGTTGACCCCAACTCTAATGGTGCGGTCTCGATGATTCAGAAAGCCAGGCCATCAAACAGGGCGCAGAAGGTAATCTCGCGACAAGTGTTCATGGCGAGAGAAGATGCCTCCACCAACGATCGAGTACCTAAATTGGTCGGGGCAAGACATCGGCTTCACAATCGCGAGATCATCCGCAGCAAGTTCCTCGACCAGGACAATCAGCACTCATCTTACCCGCGGTAATCGCTGGTTTTGATGTGTCGAGAGTCTTCATAGATGGCGGCAGCAGCTTAAACCTCATGTATGCAGATACATTGAGGAAGATGAACATATCCCTAGCAAACTTGAAACCAACTGATACACGTTTCCACGGGATTACACCAGAGAAGCCAAGTTACCCTTTGGGCAAGATCAACCTCGACGTTCAGTTTGGAACCCGAGAAAACTACAGGATAGAGAATTTGGAGTTCGAAGTGGTGGATTTCCCGTCGCAATATCACGCCTTGTTGGGACGACCAGCGTATGCCAGGTTCATGGCAGTACCGCATTATACATATCTGTTGTGGAGGTTGCCCGGGCCTAAGGGACCTATCACAATCAAAGGAAGTTTCGCGTTATCCGATAAATGCGACAAGGATTTTCATCGATCGTCGAAACCTTCGGGATGCAAGCGAGATATGCGGCGCCACGGTTCACCGATTATGATGTACTTGCCGGAGGTAGGGAGATCTTCTAAGGAGCCGACTTTCAACACAAACAAGGATTCAAAAGAGGTACGAGATCCACCCGACGGATCCTAAGAAAACGACGTCCATAGCCGCAAACATGGATGTCGCATAGGAAAGCGCGCTCGTCGAGTTCCTCCGTGAGCACCTTGGAAAATCTTCGCATGGTGTCCAGCTGACATGCCAGGAGTACCCGAGGAACTCGCCGAGCACCACCTCAATTTGGATCCTCTCGCAAGACCCAGTCAAGCAGCCTTTACGACGCTTTTCGGAACCTAGCCGCAAAGCAATGTTATCAGAGATAGATCGACTCAAAGACGCCGGTTTCATCAGAGAAATATCTACAGAAGCCACATGGGTAGCTAACCCAGTGATGGTGCCGAAAAAACACACAATAGTCCTTCGCATGTGCGTCGACTTCACGTGTCTCAACAAACATTGTCCCAAGGATCACTTTCCCCTCCCAAGGATCGATCAAATCATCGACTCCACGGCGGGATGCGAACGTCTTTCCTTCTTGGACGCATATTCTGGTTATAACCGGATCGGACTAAAAGAAGAAGATGAAGCCAAGACGAGCATTCATCACACCTTATGGCGTGTTTTGCTACAAAACAATGCCCTTTGGTCCAAAAACGCGGGAGCAACATATCAGCGGATGATGCAGAAGTGCCTAGCAACACAGATCGGAAAAAATGTACAAGTCTACATCGACGATGTCGTAATAACATCAAAGAAAGGGTCGACTTTGATCGAAGATTTGAAGGAAACCTTCGACAACCTCGACAAGTTCGCCTCAAGCTGAACCCGACAAAGTGCTCTTTTGGAGTTCCCGCTGGAGAACTTCTCGGGTTCTTAGTATCGGCAAGGGGGATTGAAGCTAATCCCGAAAAAATACAGAGCCATCGTTACTATGAGAAAGCCAACAAAGTTGAAAGAAATACAACAGCTAACGGGGCGAGTCGCAGCTTTAAGCAGATTCGTCGCCAGGCTAGGAGAAAAGGCGTTGCCGTTCTATGCATTGATCAAACAAGGGGAAAAATTTCAATGGAACGAGGAAGCAGATAGAGCCTTCGAGAACCTCAAGCGAGCAATTTCGACACCACCGATATTGGTGGCGCCAAAAGAGAAAGAACCTCTCCTCTTGTATATTGCAGCTACACCTCATGTGGTCAGCACGGCCCTAGTGGTCGAGAGAGAAGAAGAAGGCAAGCTTCATGGAGTTCAAAGGCCAGTATATTTCATCAGCGAAGTACTGTCACCGTCAAAACAGCGGTACCCGCAATATCAAAAGCTAGCATATGGAGTATTCACGACAGCAAGAAAATTGCGACACTATTTTTCGGCGCACCCGATAATAGTGGTCAACGAGGCTCCCTTATCAAATATACTGAACAACCCAGAAGCTACGGGTCGTGTCTCCCTTTGGGGAATAGAACTTTCCCCTCGGGACATCACGTATGAAAAAAGAAAAGCAATAAAATCGCAGGTCTTACCAGATTTCATTGCAGAGTGGATGAAACTACAAAACACGGGACCCCCAGATTTATCGAGAACTTGGACCATGAACTTTGACGGGTCCAAAAGATTGGAAGGTCTTTGGAGCAGGCGTGATATTAGTATCACCTGAAGGCGACAAGTTGAAGTATGTTCTGCGGATGACGTTCCCAAATGCGTCTAACAATGAAGCAGAATATGAAGCTCTCATACACGGGATGAAGATGGCGAAAGCTTGTGGTGCAACCCGACTGAAAATTTTCGGTGACTCACAATTGGTGGCACAGCAAGTCATGAACCAATGCGAGGCAGTCAACGAAAGTATGATAGCATATAAAGAGGTGTACAACGAGCTCGAGAAGTTATTCGATGGTTGCGAAGTAAATCACATCAGCAGGATGAGCAACGATGAAGCCGACGTTCTTGCAAACATCGGGTCACAGTGTCTCGCAATACCTCTAGGCGTGTTTTGGGAAGAGATAAGCGAGAGATCAACAAAGCCAGCAAAAACAAAGAAGGAAAAGAAAGAGAAAACCTCGAATATCACCAAAGACATAGCAGAAGAAGAAGAAGAGCAAGAGCTAGTCATGATGGTGCAAATTCCATGGATGCAGGCCTACGTATCATATATCCTAAGAAAAACAATACCCGACGATCCAGTCGAAGCGAGGCGAATAATCAGGAGATCAAAAGCTTTCACTGTGATAAAAGGGGAGTTGTACAAACGAAGTATTTCGGGCGTGCTACAGAGATGCGTTACACCCGAAGAAGGAAGAATCATCCTGAAAGATGTGCACGAAGGAATATGCGGGCACCATGCGAGTAGCAGAGCTATCGCGGCTAAGGTCTTCAGAGCAGGATTTTATTGGTTGACAGCAATCGAGGACGCAAAGGAAATAGTGAGAACTTGCGACGCGTGCCAAAGATTTGCCGCCAAACCCCACTCTCCTGCCGCAGAACTTATGCCAATCCCATTATCTTGGCCCTTTGCTCAATGGGGTCTTGATATGGTGGGTAAACTACATAAAGCTTCGCCAGGAGGTTACGAGTATATGCTTGTCGCGGTTGACAAATTTACAAAATGGATAGAAGCAAAGCCGATAAATTCACCAGACGGCGCGTCGGCAATCAAATTTGTAAAGAGCATCGTCTTCAGATTTGGAGTTCCTCACAGTATTGTGACAGACAACGGCAGCAATTTTACGTCCAAGGAGTTCAAAGCGTACTGCGCAAAAGTGGGCATTAAATTGAGTTTTGCGTCTGTTGCGCATCCTCAGACTAATGGACAAGTCGAGAAGGCCAACGGCATCATCTGCAATGGCATCAAAAAGCGCCTGCTAGGCCCACTGGAAAAAGCTCGGCATACTTGGCCGGAGGAGTTACCAAGTGTGTTGTGGAGTATCCGAACAACACCAAATACGGCGACACAAGAAACACCGTTTTTCTGGTCCATGGAGCCGAAGCGATCCTGCCGATAGAAATAGAGCATGATTCTCCAAGAGTCACGGAATATAATGAAGAAACCTCGAGGGAAGCCACGGAGGACGACGTTGATGCACTTGACGAAGCTCGAGACGAAGTTCCGTCACGAGTCTCAAAATATCAACGAGGACACTGAAGAATTATCACGGTCGGAGATTGCGGCCACGATCTTTTCAAGTTGGTGATCTAGTTCCGCGGCTCAACCGGAAAAGTCACGAAAAACTCGAGTCACCATGGCTTGGACCCTACATCGTCACGGAGGTAATCGAAGGAGGAGCATACGAGAATCAAAGACAAGAAGACAGGGATTGCCGAGCCAAATCCCCGGAATGTGGCACAGCTCGGGCGTTTTACGCTTAGATGCCGAAATATAGTCTCCTCTGTAAATATACAATGTACTTGAAACGCCCGCGAGTTTTCGGACGCACTCTTTTCCTTTTTCGGGGCACCGAGTGGGGCCGGAGAAGGTTTTTAATGAGGCGGGCTCGCGGTGCTTTGCAATATAATAAAGATAGTAAAGATATACTTCTTATTCGTCGACATACTCGGGGGCTCTCCACCCTCAAATATCAAAACAGACAAACTCGATTTATTGAAAATATTTCGCCTTGGTACAATAATACCTCGCCAAATACATAAATCGGGAGATGGTCATGATCAAATATAGTGCACACGTCAGAATATCTCATTACTCTGGTCCAAAAAATCCGACAAACAAAATATAGAACTTCGACGCCAAGATCATGCAGCCTATCAAAGTGTTTTATTACGGCTCAGAAAAGAACCTTGGGAAGAGAAAAATAGTACAAACTCCGAACAAAAAAGGCTCGGGGGCTCCGACAATATAGAGCATTCTGCGGAATACAACAAATATTTTCGACAAAGTTTTACAAATCAATCAGAACCCAAAATAGTATCTATTGACAAGCCTCCGGTCGTTCTATGCTCGGCATAAGACCCCTTGACGAAGAATTACGCATCCATCCGAAGAAGCTCGTCTATCATCGATTCGGCCACAGGAGTCACCATCTCGTTGATTGCATCAATATTATTCTTGCGACGAGTCTTCTTCGCCATGCAATTAACTACAATCGTCGACAAGTCCAACTTTGGATGGCAAATATTTATCATAATCATGGGAAATCTTGCTCCAGCAGTCAGTTGGGCTCGTACGAAATTATGAATACGAGGAGCATCTCTGAAGGTCTCTAGCAATTCGGGAAGAGTCGCGGGAACCTCATTTCGAGGAAACAAAGTCTTGAAAACAAGGGTCAACGTCGTCGTGCAAAAAGTTAGAAATTCGCGCACTTGGCAAGCACGATCTTGGAACCTGACAATCTGCTGGGTTCGGTCAGGAGTAGCCCAAAATAAAGAGCCATGGTTCAGAGAAAGGTTGACAAGAAGATTTGTTCTTTCATTTACTCTTAGATCTTCGAGCTGACATCAAGAACTGAGCCTATTGGAAAACAAGGGAAGAAATTTGGAAGAAGGCACAGCAAAATAAATCAAAAGGCATTAGAAAGCTTGGGATACATACCTAGCATATCCGTGCTAGCTTCCAACATCAGCTCGAGCATATTATTTTCCCGGGCACTAGCTCCTTTCGCTTCCAATATAGCAGCATCCTTAGCAGCCAGAGCTTCTTCGGCTTGTCGACGAGCAAGTTGTTCTTGTTCAGATGCTCTCCGGGACTGCTCCATCATTGCTAGAGTTTGTTTCTTCATGGACTGAAGTTGTTGTCGAAGTTCTTGTAAATCTTCCGACAAAGGTGTGCTGGAGGAACCTTCAAGGAAATTGTCATCGGTTCTTATTTTCTTCGACAAGGAAGAAGCGGGAGCAGCATCGGGAGAAGAAGGATTCGTTGAATAATTATCAAATATCAATCGGAAAAGAAAAACCCCAAATCAATGATAGCGCAAAAGGAATTTCATTGATTGTAGAAAATTTACATGGCCATTACAAAAGAAGTTCTCCTAAGGGAGCAATGCTGGGAACTTGTCGCCAAGACCGAGAATGGCGACAAAAGCAAAGGAAAGAAAGAAAGCAAAAACTAGACCTCCGGCCTTGAAGAGCTAGGAGTCGAAGATGGCTTGATCCCGAGATAGGCCGAGGATTTTCTTCGTGTTAAGCTTTGCCGCCTTAATCAAGGACCGCCATTTTGCTTGCTCTATTTGCTCCGTGTCGCCAACTTTTGCCCGAGTCAATAGTTTGTTGGCTGATCAGCAACTAGGGCAACAGTGCTTTCCACGGCAATCTTCATGTTCTCATGGCGCAACTTCAGCCCAAGATCTTCGGGAGGATTGAAGCACTTGGCAAGGCCAAGGAAAGTTGCAGGCTCCTCTTTCTTCGGGAAGAAGTAGGGGAAAAGCTTCGACAACCCCGCCCTGGCTTCATCCATGCCTTCACGCGCTTCCGACCCATGAAACTCAAGGAATGAAACGGCGTCCAGAAGAGCATCGTTGTCAGGATCCTCAAGCTCAAATTCTTGCGAGGTCCTATCTGACAAAACAAAAATAGAAATTTGTGTCAACAAACAAGTGCAAAAAAGGAAAATCCAAAGGGTATGCAATGGTGCAAATGCTTACCAACAAAGCGACGACTTTGTGTTTTAATGCGTTTGGTGATCGCCGCTTCGCGAGCAGATTGCGCAGTTATGTGATCGCTTAGGGAAGTCTCGGCGTCATGCAGATGTTTCCGAAGATCTTCGACACCAGCAGCATCGGCCTTCGCCTTGTCGGCTTCTTGCCTAGCTTCAAGCGCATCCGATTCGGCCTTCTTACGAGCCTCTTCACATTGCTCTAACTTTAGAGCAAGCGTGTCGGCACGTTCGTTGGCTTCTATCAATTTCTCCGAAAAAAGGAAGACAAGATTAGCTATAAACGTCGACAAGTCATGCAGAAAGGAAGCAAAAAATAGTCGAGCATTACCTTCAGTCTTGCTGGCGTAATCACGGTACCCAACGAATTGGGCACCGATGCGAAGAAGCTCTTTGATCATAGGCTGTTCAAGAGAGACAAAGAAAGAAAATGTTGGCATGAGAAAAATGGCGACATATAGAGCAACCAGAGAAAATATAAACAACGACAAGAGTGTTAGCAACTTACATCATCCAAGAGAGGGTTAGAAGAGCTACTCGATTGAAGAGTAAGCTCTGGATTTATTTCAACCCTTGCCCTTTTTGGTGAAGGGACAAGGGGGCTTGCCGGAGGAGTAGCAGCACCGACATTTTGTCGAGGAGGCGACGTTTCTTCTCCTTCGACTGGCGTTTCCGAAGCGACTAATGTATGTGACGTGCTCGTTCGAGCAGCCACATCAGCAGTGGGTATTTCTTCTTCATCATCGCTAAAAGAAAGCGTCGACAATGTAAAAAAGCAAGATAGACAAGAATTTTTGAGTACAATTAAACAAGAAAAAGGGTACTTACGAACTGATGATAGACTCGAGGTATGGATCATAGCCTGCCTTCTGGTGCGAAGGAACAGCTTCGTCGACTTTGGAGGTGCCGGAATCTTCGACATCATCCCTTTTCCTCTTGTTCCTTGGAGAAACAGCAGGAGGAAGAGATTGTGCCGACGCAGTGGCTTCAGAGACATCCTCCTTTTCGTCGGATCCCGCAGATCTTCGAGATTCTGCGGGTTCATTTGCAAAGGAGGGGGCATCTGGGTTATCATCAGAGATAACAGCCCTTTCTTCGACATCCCCACCTTCAGGAAGAGGAGGAAGTGAAACAAGATTTGGATGGTCCTGTATAAAAAGAGAAAAGGTCGTCGGAAATGAATAACAACACAAAAAGCAAGGCAATAGATAAATTACGCGACAATGTTTACCTTGGGAAGTGCATGGGCGGCGCTGTAGGGTTTTACCCGATAAGTGGAAGGGATGGAGTCTTTCTTCTTGAGGGATGAAATCCTTCGAATAAGCTTATCCAAATCTTTGGCTTCCAGATTCGTCGACAGGCGATCCGTATCTTCATCGCCAGCATAATTCCAGAAAGGGTTTTTGCGAGCCTGAAGAGGCTGCACCCTAGTCTTAAGGAAATACGCTGTAATTTGGATGCCTGATAATTCTTTTCCACGAGTATTTTGCAACTCATGGATGCGAGTCATCAGGGCCTCTGTCGAAGTTCTTTCTTCCTCGGTAGCTTCGCGTCCCAGGAACGGCGGCGAAGGATTTTCTCGGCACCGTCAAAAGGAGGAATGTTGTCTTCGGCACAGCCATCGTTTTCTTCACGGATGTACAACCACTTCTTGCGCCATCCTTGAACGGAGTCAGGGAGTTTGACGTCGAAGTAGTTGACAGAGGAGCGAACGGAAATAACAACGCCGCCTATATTATAGGCGACATTGGCGAAGCCATTACGGCGACAAAAGAAAATGCGCTTCCATAATGCCCGGTTAGGCTGGACACCAAGGAAGGCTTCGCGAGAGGGTGATAAAGATAGAAATGTGAAGGATAGAGTTGGGTGTGAGGTGGTGAAGTTGGAGACCATAAACATAAAGTAACCCACGAAGAAAAGGGTGAATGGGGGCGGAAAGACCGCGGATGAGATGATCAACAAAACTTACCCGATACCCCATTGGAGGGGTTGGGTAGCTCTCTTCACTGGGGAAGCAAACCGCTTTGGGTTTCTTGGTAATCCCCAGCTTTTTCATCAGATTGAGGTCCTGGTTCGTGATCTTGGACCTCTCCCACTCCGCCGCTCCTAGATCCGCGGCAGCCATTGATGAGTCAGGTGTCGTCGTGCTCGGTTAATCGACGCGGTGGCATCAACAATGGCGGAGGGGTGCAACTACAAAGGGAAGAGCTTTGAGAGATGAGGAGCGCGGAAGGAAATTTTGCGAGAGGGAAGCAGGGGGACGGCGCGAGCGGAAGTGTTCGAGGAAGAAGAAGAAGACCTTATATACAGGTGCGGTGAACCGACGGAACCGTTGGATGAGAAAAGAGTGCAGCAGATGATTGCCACGTGGATACAAGGGCACAATAGTATTTTAACATTAACGAGGTTACAGAACGTGTGCCAGAAAAAGGGGAGAATATGTGTCCCCCACTTGCACGACGTGTCCGACAGAACATGAATTGGGACCCACAAGGCAGCGAAACAAGTGATAATGGTCAGTTTCCAAAATAGAGATCGTGACTATCATCAGCAATGACGTCGTCAAGATAAAAGAAAAATTCGACTGCGAGTTTTCAAGAGTTTATCGACAACGCAAGGTTATCTCGGGAGCCTTTGATCAAATACAAGTTTTTGCCCAAATGCTCGGGGGCTACTTTGGAAAAATAGAAAATTCCGAGTATGACAAGATAGAAATGGCGAGAGCCTATGACCAAATGCAAGCATTTGTTCATAGCCTCGGGGGCTACTCCCATCGGGAGCGCTGGTCGCGCACCCGATAAATATAAAACTATGGAGAAATATTATAAATATAGCGGCAATGGATAGTAATCTGTGGAGCCTACACCCAAGCACAAGTTCTTGGATGTAGCCTCGGGGGCTACTCCCATCGGGAACGTTGTTCGCGTGCCCGATGAATTTTATCAAAATAAAGAAACAGAAGTGAGTATATTTCGAGTTACACAGATAACTCTACATATACTCCCATCGGGAAGACAAAATAGGTCATCAAATATGACTCGATAAAATGTGCTATTCCAAAGGCGAAAAGCACTCGACAATATATTCTCGGAACGCCAAAGTTGCGATCAATTTCCGAATGCCGCAAATTTGCGAAGGTAAGACCCCGGATCCGTTCTGCTGGGCGTGGCATCGCCAAAGACTGCGCTCTGCTACTTTTATCCGTATCAACGAGATACGAAGAAAAATCCTAACGGACGCGTTAGGTACCCGATAAATTTGGCCGGGACTCGACGAATGGTAAGACCTTAAGCGGCACTTGTCGAAGTTTACACCGATATCCCGAGATCATGTCCGGGGACGTGATCTTGAAGTAGGTTTTTGCGGATTGCCACTAGAGCAGTTAACTAGTACCTGATCCGTCAGATGAACTAGCCCCAACTACCAGTATCCCTGTACAACATAATATTTGCATATCGAAAGATTATGTAATGAGTAAAATTGGAGATTTTCCTTGATTCTTCGATTCAAGAAAAATCTCGGGGGCTACTGACATAGGCATCCCCAATGGGCTTGCCAAAGATGGTACCCGGGGTTTATTCAAGGCCCAAGACCCGAAGAATAAGAAGACTTGGAAGCCCATTTAGTGTTAAGGAAAGATAGTTTGTATTAGGAAAGATAGAGATTTGTAATCTTACGAGCTGGGTACGAAACCCTCTCGAACTATGTAACTTGTGTATTACGAAACCCTCGGCTCCGCCTCCTATATAAGGGGGAGTCGAGGGACAAAGAAAGGGATCGGATCTACTGTCAACATAACCCTAGTTTTCATAATCGTCGAGTACTTTCCGCCTAAACCTTCGAGATCTACTTGCCCTCTACTTCTAGCAAAACCCTAGTCTACAATCTGTAGGCATTGACAAGTTAATCCTTTGTCACTTGACTTGATGAGCTACTTCAATTCCACCAAGGTCAAGTGAAACTTCAGTTACTGTGACTGTTTTACTTTAAAGCGCGAAAATTCCCTGGATTTTCTATGCATGAATGCAATGCACACATCTGTTTCCTCTATTTTTGTAACCCCAAATCCTGGGATATTACAAAGTGCTACAGTTGCAGCACCTCCAAGGAATCCACACGTGCGGAGTGGAAGCGTCGCATACCGGATTACTATGTCCGCACGTGCAACTACAACATGAGAGGAGTGGCGGCTGGGTGGAGTGGTTCAACCCTAGTCAGCTCACGCCACCCTCTATTATATAGGCGTCCCTGTTGGGTTCCAGCACTTGAGGCCTATTAGTACCCTAAGCCTGGTCTAATGCGGATCGAGTCCAAAATAGCCTTCCAGATCCTTAATTAAGTGTGTGACACTATATGTTCACATGCGAATAGACATGACATGAGTACTTCTACTCGGACAATAGTTGGTAGAGGCCTCTAGCAAAACGTGCCAACTCCTAAATGCGCATAAAGATCATATCGGACGAACCATCACAATGTTCTGTACATGCATTTCCATTTGCCCCGATATATATTCGGTTAGCTCCAAACTAACCACTCTTTCCCGATCATGTGATTTAGAATCCCTTACTAGATTATCTCTTAACCTTATGTAGCACAACCATTCATTTCTGGATCCGATCACTCGAGGGTCCCGGAGATATCTCTCTCACGAAGAGAGGGGCAAATCCCTTCTTCCTTGACCGCCTTGCAGCATGCTTCATGACAAACCCGAAAGCTACCTTCATAGCTACCATGTTACAGTTTAGCATTTGATAGCTCCTAAGGAGGTCGATTCACATCTCAAGTACATGCGACAATCTCAGGCGTAAGGACAAAGCGTACACATTGTGTAGAGAGAGAACTGCAATTATAATAGACATGTCTCGTGTTGGGTAAGTCCAACCCCATGTTCATAACATGTGTCCACATCGTTGGTTTAACATCTCCATGTCTATGACCTACAAAACATATAGTCATCAACCAATTGATGTGCTAGTCTAATATCCACGGTGTCCTCACATGAACTCAGACTATGGACAAATTTAGAAACCATACAAGTAAAAAAGTTTCACAAATAGTTCAAGTAATTGCCAATCAATACAAGTTACCTGATATGGATATTCAAGGAACATTATAATAACTCATGGATACATCTCTATGGTTGCCTCTAGGGAATATTTCTTACAACAGGGCTACGGGCGGTGCAAGGAGGACGAAGAGAAAGTCAACGGAAGGGAGTGGCGGTCATGGCTACGGGAGGAAGCCGAGGAAGGGACTCCAACAACTAGGTAGGTGGTGAGCGAGGTCGAGATCTGGGCGGAGGCTAGTTCGTCAACATACGTGGGGAAGACGAGGGAGCATGATTATAGTGGGATGCGAGGGAGGCGGCCGACGTGGCTCCTTGCCTCTCTCTGGCAGGGGCAGCAGGATGCGAGGAGACGGCCTACCCATCGCAAGCGGTGGCAACCAGGTCTCCATCTGTGCGTGTAAGACATGTTGATCCATTGTTTTCTGGTTGGGCTGGGCAGTAATGGGCTGCTTTTACATCGATTGACTCACGGGACATAACTCCATCTGAGCAGAATTTTGGGTTTTCAGGCTATTCGGGGACCTAAGGTCAGAGCCTGAATTACCTGAACTAATTTCTCTTTTTCAGACCTAACACTCGAAATTGGACCGGAATTTTCGGGGGTTGGGCTATTCGTGTTTAGGCAATCTGGGTTCGGGCTTCAGGTTTCGGGTTTTATGCCCACTGTGAGCTGGCGGGGCCCTTTTCAGGCGTAGCAGGGCCTCCTGTATAGTTCCGCGATGGATCCAAGATGGCGGTGAAGATCAAGTCGCATCAAAAGGGAACGACAATCCACCATCTCCTGCAAGAGTCGGGGATTGGACCTTGAGGGATCTAAGAGTCCCTTCAAAAGCTAGTGAAATGCCTTGGTAAAACCGATCATTCTCAACTAGAATGGATTTCACTATTGCAAAGGGTCTAGTTTCAACAAGGTGAGCAAGGCTAGATACTTTGTTCCACCAACCCCAACTCCCGACCGGGGTACATTCTTCTTGGCAGCTTAATACCTTTCTTGTTCCTTGCTCCCGTGGATCGATACTAGTCACGGGACATACTCGACGATGCAGAGTGGGCGGGGTGGTTCAAATTGACAGCTAGAGGCGGTAGGGTGTAACGAAGTCTGTGAGCTAAAATTTCTCTCACGACAAGTTTTTCGCACCATGGGGAGTTGAAAACAAAATGAAAAAATTAGGGTTTTGATGCGTTTTGGGGTCGGTGCGATATTTTTTCAGGGTTTGCACCATATACAGTATCACTGTGTTTGGATGCATAGAATTTGGCCGTGGAATTGGAATTTGGAGCTAATAGGTCCAATTCGACTTTGAGTGGCCTTAGAATTGAGGCGTGGAAACGATTGGCAAATTCTGAGCCATCCCCGCGAGTGTACCATTTCAATTGGATACTTTCCGAGGCCGAGACCTCAGAAAGACGTGGAACCGCACACCCCTTCGCCGACGCGCGCGACATAGAAGGAGCTCGGCCTTCTTCGCCCGCCAGCGACGGGAGCTCCGCCTTCTCTGTCCGGCGGCGGCTTCTCCGGCTCCGGTAAGCCACGCCGCCCTCTCTTGTCCCGCGCCCTCCTCTCCCCATCTTCCCATCTCGCCCCCTCCTCCAACAACGGCAAGCTCCAAAACCGTAGAACGATGGCGGTAGGAGAATGACGTCGGGCGGTGGCCTGTCCCTGGCCGGTAGGGGAACAACGCCGGGCGGTGGCCTCTCCCTGTCATGTAGGGGAATGGTGGTGGGCAGTGGCCCCTTCCTGGCCGGTAGGGAATAGTGGCGGATGGTGGCCCCTTCCTGGCCGGTAGGGGAACGACTGCTGGAGGTAGGGTAACATTGGCGGCATGGAAACGGCGGTGAGCGGTGGCTCCTCCGTGGCTGACTCCAAGTCCACCTCATCTTGCCCCTCTCCCTGCCTCTTTCCAATTCCAATTTGAGGCCGCATCCAAACATGAATTAGAATTCGGTGCCACCGTTTGATTCGAACAACAAATACCTTGTACACCCGAACAACAGAATTGAAATGGCTGCCATTTCCTTCCCACCTTGGATTTGAAATTTCAGTCCAATTCAATTCCACAGCTTAAAAGTGTATGTGCACGGGTAATTTTTTATGCAAAAGCCCTTATTAAACTCCGTTTATTTTAATTAAAGCCGGACTTTTGAAGGC
Source organism: Lolium rigidum (assembly GCF_022539505.1). Lineage (NCBI taxonomy): Eukaryota > Viridiplantae > Streptophyta > Magnoliopsida > Poales > Poaceae > Lolium > Lolium rigidum. The sequence goes on along the minus strand of NC_061511.1, from coordinate 5,015,000 downwards.
ATCGACGAAGAGGCCAGAACGCGATTGGACGAGAACCCAGCGTCCGTTTCTCCGTCCCCCAATTGGGCCAGCCATGGGGGTACCACCATCCACGAGATCCCAACTCCCAAAACTCCACGGACCCATCCCATACACCACCAGCAGCACAGCGCATTCTCCTCCCCAACTTCCTCCAACCCGGTGGCCCACCTGGCAGCCCCCCGTCCAAAGTCCCCAACCGCCTCCCTCCCTACACCGCGCCCACGCGCGCAGCCGTGACGGCGCTCACGAGAAGGCGACACACCTTTACGTGCGAGACGAGAAGTATTTTACCACTTATTTTCTATTATCTGCTCGGCTCGGGTCGCCTTCGGCAATAATAAAAAGCGCAACGGCAGCAGCGATCTAGGCCTCCTCCACCAGCGCCCTTCCTCGCTCGCATCGCCCTCCCGCGCCTGCTCCGCTCCCAGCCCGGCCAGATCTCGCCGGCAGGCCTCGGACGGAGGAGATGGCGGACGCCAAGCAGCAGGCGGCGGCGCCCAGCGGCGTCTGGAAGACCATCAAGCCCTTCGTCAATGGCGGCGCATCCGGGATGCTCGCCACCTGCGTCATCCAGCCCGTCGACATGATCAAGGTACGGATCATGTACGCGCGCTCTCTTCCCGGTCTCCGGTCTCCGGTTTCCGGCTCGCCAGCGGGGTGTGAGGACTGACACGGGGCGGGATCGGGGATGGTTGAGGGCGTAGGGTTTGTTTAGGCAGTGCTCGTCTCAGTGTTAGATCTGTGGACGGTTTCGGTGGATGCGCGCTACGCCGAGTGATGGATCGGGCGGGTAGAATCCGCGCATCTGTGTCGGTTAGATCTGGTGACGCGGCTGCGGCCAGTGGAGATTGATGTCCGAGAGTGGCCATTCTTAGATCTGTGAACTGGAGTATGCCGTCCCATGGATAAATGTAAGTAGAAGCGATGTGCCTTTCGCCCCACACAATCCGTTATCGTTATCCACCATGGGATTTGCTCGATATGTTTGCTTAGATCCACTGTGCTGTGCTGTTATGTTCTCTTCCAGAAGATCTGTATGTTTGTGTGCCTTCACTGCATTTTGCATGAATTGGATTTCGAACAGTTTGTTCTGTTAGTATGTGCTGTTGTAGCGTTTCAATGCTTGCGAAATTAGTGAGTTGAGTCGCACGCCATCACAGTTCAGTTGGGTGATTTTACTGGAGAGTGGAGGGATGCTCACCAATTGGAATATCTGCCATATTGCTTCTATGGCTGATGATCACGAAATATAAACCATGTTACCAACTTTTGCTGGAGCATGGGACTCGGGCAAATATCTCTTGCTGTCTGTGTATTTATGGCATGCCTTGTCACAGATGTGTATATACTTGGCACTTGTGCTTTATATCTAGCCTCTATTTAATGTTGCCAGTCCTATAATGTTTCCTCTTAATGGTTTCAGGTGAAGATCCAACTAGGCGAGGGATCTGCAGCTCAGGTCACAAAGAAGATGCTTGCTGAAGGTGGCCCTAGTTCCTTTTACAAGGTTTGTTCTCGGGGATGCTTTTATTCCTATCGGGGAAAATCGTTGCTGTATGTTGGGTTTCCTTCTGGCATCAGTGCATGTCTACTAGCGACTGTGCAATGTCTTACTAAAACAAATTTAACATGAAAATAATCCTTAGTATTTACTATTTTAGTTCCTAATCTGTACATTTATTTCTCACCTTAAATATGAGAAACATGGGGTTACAAGGACTCCCATTCTTTGGGGCACTAGTCACCCAAAATCATCAGGTAGTCACAGTTTTAGGGGCAAGATGTCTGTTTCTTCAATTGGGTTGTTGCTAAATCGTACTGTTTGCAGCACCAGATATGTGGTGGTGTTCCACCTAGGACAACACAGCATTTGCTGTTTCTTCAATTGGGTTGTTGCTTCAAGTTGTGCATTTTTCTGACAGGGTTTGTCAGCCGGTTTACTGAGGCAAGCTACCTATACAACTGCTCGTCTTGGATCCTTCAGGTTTGTATAGTTTTGCTTGGTTAATGGATACAGTACTGTAAATTGTTAATTCTTATATTTTACTGCTTGCACAGTATTTGATGAACCAAGATAGTACTGTAAATTGTCGATGCTTTTATTTTATTGCTTGCACAGTATTTGATGAACCAAGATCTGGTTCTCTAGTAGTATCTTGTTGTTTTAAAAGAAATGCATATGTCTGGATAATCATCCTATGAATTGTCAAGTTGCACAAAAGCTCCAGGTCCCTCCACCTAATACATTAAGGCCAGCAATTCTAGAATATCAGTCAAATGCAGGAAAGCCTGCAGTTGCTGGTGCTTTACTTCACTCTATGACATGATAATCTGTACAAGTCCCTTAACTCTTGTTTGCTATGAAATTTTACATATTCAAATGTTATAGCATGAAGTACATCCAAATGTTATAGTATGAAGTACATCGACAACAAAACTTTTGGTAAACTTTGGATGGTATTTGCTGGTATCATGAGACCCTGAACAGACATCGCATTTACTGATATCATGTGGCACATATTTTACATGGACAACAACAGAACCAAGCACCCAGTTACTATACTGCTTGCTAGCTGGTATTGTCTTGCTGATTAATATCTCACAGAAATATGCTTACTTATACAGCTCTGGTTGATGAGCTGAGCTACTTTTAAGTGATTAAGTGACTTTTAGGATCACAATGTGATATTATGGTTCTCTTTTTCAGAGCATTACTTTTTATTTTATTTTTGTAGACGATCAAATAAATTGTTGTAATGTTTTGTTTGGCAATTCGACCCATAGATAGTTTGATATGGAGTGTCTAGTTATTAAACTGGTTTTGATATTGGGTCGGTGCCATCTCTGTAATTGATGTGTACATTTTAGAGTTGGATTAATTGGGTTTATCATTGCATTGCTTCTAATTTGCAGTTTGGTATCTTATTTCTTCTCTTAGGGTTCTGACAAACAAAGCAATTGAGGCAAATGATGGGAAGCCATTGCCACTTATTCAGAAAGCCTTTATTGGCCTAACTGCTGGAGCAATTGGCGCCACTGTTGGTAGTCCTGCTGATTTGGCGCTCATTAGGATGCAAGCTGATTCGACCTTACCAGCAGCACAGCGGCGTCACTACAAGAATGCATTTCAGGCACTCTACCGTATCTCTGCTGACGAAGGTGTCCTTGCACTTTGGAAGGGTGCTGGCCCAACTGTGGTGAGAGCCATGTCACTGAATATGGGTATGCTTGCGTCCTATGACCAGAGTGTTGAGCTATTCAGGGACAAATTTGGTGCTGGAGAAATTTCGACTGTTGTTGGTAAGACTAGTTCAAGATTCTTTCTCTTTTGTCAGTTACAATTTACACCCCAACTGCTGCTGCTGCAGCCTCTCTCCACCTTCTACTATAATATCCATTTAATTTACACCGCATCAACTATCAACACCAGTGCGAGTAATCCTTTAACCTTATTACCATTTCAGTGGTGTCAACAGTTGTTGATGGATGTAATGAAAATGCTAGGTTTTATATTTTTTGTCAAACACTCCATGCTACAAACTATTTGGGAGCATAATATGTTTGCTGCTTTTCTATTTAGGCTATTCATCTCCATTATAAAATTTCTTACTTGGTTTGCAGGAGCCAGTGCCATTTCTGGATTCTTTGCGGCGGCATGCAGTTTGCCGTTTGATTTTGTGAAAACTCAAATTCAAAAGATGCAGCCTGATGCGACTGGAAAGTACCCATACACTGGGTCTTTGGACTGTGCAATGCAAACCTTAAAGAGCGGTGGCCCGTTGAAGTTCTACACCGGCTTTCCTGTATATTGTGTCAGGATTGCCCCCCATGTCATGGTAATGGCTACATGACAGACAGTTAACTTTTGTTTCTAATCCGTAACATGCAGCATACTCATTAAGCTACTTTGTGCAGATGACGTGGATCTTCTTGAATCAAATCCAGAAGTTTGAGAAGAAGATTGGCATATAAGATCTCTAATTGGAAACAGTATCCATCCTTGCTCGACACATTTAATAACATTCCAGCAGCTTCGCATTATGGTGGTTGGCTTTTGGTAGACAGAGTTTAAGCAATTTTACCGTAGCTTACATTTGCTGTGGTACTCTTGACATTGTTATAATAATCGTATTATTTGTTGTAATTGGGCATTTTTTTGGCGGGATACTTCAGTTAAGAGGGCATACTACCTTTTTTTGGCAATAATTGGGGACACTACCTTCTTGTGCCATTGAATTGAATGAGACCAGATGTTGCAGAAATCTTTTGAGATGTTTCTCTTGTGATCTTGTATGGTACAATGTGGAAATTTGTGTTGGCAGCCTACATGTTTGTGGAGGCTACTTTTACGTACGAAAACAACTTAAATTGACGTTGAAGGTAGGAGTATGAAGTTAAAATGAAGGATTTTAAGGTGAGCAGCATGCAGGCATCCCTTTTAGACCTCAAATAAATTTTAATTTGATATTTAATTTGAATTTTGAGCATATTCTATGTCTGTCATAGAGTCTAATGATGTTTTTAAATAATATAAATATATGATAACTTATTCAATGCATGATACAAACAAAACTAATTAGAACCCGCAAAACAAAAGAATGCATGGGAGCAAATTGGCAGAGCCCGTCGTAGATTAAAGGATATATATCCATACAGAGAATTTTTTTATGGGATCCGATCCACAATCTGATCAGTGTTGACTATACCTTGACGTTAGAGATGTAAACGGATCGGATTGGATCGGATATTTCTATTATCATATCCTTTACCATATTTTTATGACGGATTCGGATTAGAGCGGATAATGGTCGGATGCGGATTATATCGGATTACGGATATGGAGCGGATTCGGACCGAACTCGGATCGGAAGCGAATTATTAAGCAAATATACACATAAAAAATAGAAGCATGCTTTTTTTATGTATAATATGTTTGTAATTATATGCTATAGCTAAATGTACACATATATTTGTACAACAAAGCAAATTGGGTGCTAATAGCATACATATTTTAGCCGATGAACTAACTATATTGTCTAAATATTTAAGGTTAGGCTAATTTTATCGGATTATCCTCATTGAGGACCTCGGATAATCCGCAAAAAATGGCGGATAATCCGTATCCGTCTATCAATACCATATCCTCTATCGTATCCGCCGGATATCCGCCTGAGCACTATCCGCTTCCGCATTCATATCCGATGGATTTCTAAAAAAGTAAAAATGCATATCATATCCTCAAAAACGGATGCGGGTTCGAAGCGATAATTATCCGTACCATTTACAACCCTACTTGACGTACACCGGGCTAGGCTTTGGGCCAAGAAAAGCACGTAGCTAAAAACCAGGCCCAAGCATGGCTCGGCCGAACTAAAAAGCTAGAAAGCCGAGCAGGCCACGGGTTGGCCGCTAGGCCTACATTCCAGGGCCAGGCCTTGGATTTTCGGCCTGAGCCATTTGGATCGGGCGGCCAATGTGCTACAGCTACAAAGAAATTGATTGCTATAGCGCCACTCTTTTCGGAAAGTGCTTTTGGCACCCGAACTCCAATGCTGTTGTCATTTAATTTTTTTAAACATCTTTACAAGTTATCAAAAAATCTGAAAATAATTCTGGACGTTGTGAGTGATACATCTCACATCACGCAAAATCTCAACTCGAAATTCTTTTTATTTTGTGTTAGACAAAAATGATAAAATCTGATATATTTTGGAGATTTGAAAATAACTACTCAGATCTACACTTTTGTTATTTTTGCGTATCTCAAAATATAAAGTACGGAGAATTTGAAATTGATATTTTACACGTTCGTGGAATACATCATCGGTAATATGCTTTTCATTTTGAGATTTTTTTAAACTCAAATATACGATTTTAGATTTTATTTGAATAAATATCATTTGTGCCCATGTGTCCCAAATCTCTCTCCAATTCTTTTTCTTATCCTCCTCCTTCTTCTTCTTCTTCTTCCTTTTATTTTAGGATGTGCTATCTGTAATATTCGAACATCTCATTGTTGCAGGGCTAAATATAATTTGCATGTTCACGTTAGTAATACATTTTATTTACCAAAATAAAATTGATGCACTGCAATAAACCAAGTGAAAAAGAAGGCTGCAGGTTGTTTCCGTGTCCTTAGGGCATCTCCAACGGAACGACGTAAATCGAGCGCTAAAATCGACCGGCTACGTCCGTTTAAGTCGGTCCGCGGACACCGAAATGATTGCCAGGCCAAGATTGTCCGTTTGCGTCGGGGGCAACCTAGTGGGCCGATACATTTCGTCCGTCGAGGCTAACATGTGCTCTATTTTGAAACTAGAGAGAAAAAAAATGTTCATCATGGTAGACACGGTTGAGATATTCACATTTCTAGGTAGACTCGATATTTTGAAATTAGTGCAACATGTTAAAAACAAATTAAACATACGAAGTGCAGAAAAATATGTTCAAACTAACTTTTAAACTAGCTACTTCTTCTTTACGGAGGTGCTTCCTACTCGTCATCCTCACGGAGGCGTTTCCTGCCGGTCACATCCTCGGAAGAGCTAGTGGCGGTCGACGCGTTCGACGAGCTTGTGTCCCCCTCAGAGGAGTAGTCATTGGTGTCTTCGTCGTCGTCGGTGCCACATTTGCCGCGCCTCCGCCTTCGCCCGGGCCTTGCCTTCTTCTTTGCCGCCGCCTCCTCGGCCTCCTCCAACCGTCTCTACCTGACATCTCCATCCTCTTCCTTTTCCTCCTCCTCGTCCTGGCCATCGAGTGGCAACGACGTCCCCCTCCTCGTCCTGTCCGTCGTCGGCGACGGCTTCCCCCTCCTCCAGCTGCTCGGCGTGGCAGTTCTATCCCACCAATGGCGCCATCCCGGCGACTTCCCCTTGCTATCGGTGTCCGATGGCAAAGAGAGGTTGCTGATACGTCTCAAACGTATCTATAATTTCTTATGTTCCATGCCACATTATTGATGATATCTACATGTTTTATGCACACTTTATGTCATATTCGTGCATTTTCTGGAACTAACCTATTAACAAGATGCCAAAGTGCCGAGTTCTGTTTTACTGCTGTTTTTGGTTTCGAAATCCTAGTAACGAAATATTCTCGGAATCGGACGAAATCAACGCCCATGTTCCTATTTTTCCCGGAACCATCCAGAACCCCGAGAGCGCCGGAGGAAGCCACGGGGGCCCCACACCACACCTGGCGCGGCCGGAGGGGGGCCGCGCCGCCCTATGGTGTGGTGGCCCCGAGCCCCTCCGAGGCTGCCCTTCCGCCTATTTAAAGCCTCCGTCGCGAAAACCCTATTACGGAGGACGAAACCCACGAGAAACCTTCCGGAGCCGCCGCCATCGCGAAGCTAAGATCCGGGGGACGGGAGTCTCTGTTCCGGCACCCTGCCGGAGCGGGGAAGTGCCCCGGAAGGCTTCTCCATCGACACCGCTGCCATCTCCACCGCCATCTTCATCAACGCCTGCTTGCTCCCATGAAGAGGAGTAGTTCTCCATCGAGGCTCGGGGCATGTACCGGTAGCTATGTGGTTCATCTCTCTCCTATGTACTTCAATACAATAATCTCATGAGCTGCCTTACATGATTGAGATTCATATGATGATGCTTGTAATCTAGATGTCATTGTGCTAGTCAAGTGAGTTTTACTTATGTGATCTCCGGAGACTCCTTGTCCCACGGGTGTAAAGGTGACAGTGTGTGCACCGTGTGGGTCTCTTAGGCTATATTTCACAGAATACTTATTCACTGTTATGAATGGCGTAGTGAAGTGCTTATTTATATCTCTTTATGATTGCAATATGTTTTGTATCACAATTTATCTATGTGCTACTCTAGTGATGTTATTAAAGTAGTTTTATTCCTCCCGCACGGTGTAATGGTGACGAGTGTGTGCATCCGTGTTAGTACTTGGCGTAGGCTATGATTATGATCTCTTGTAGATTATGAAGTTAACTATTACTATGATGGTATTGATGTGATCTATTCCTCCTAACTGGTGTGAAGGTGACAGTGTGCATGCTAAGTTAGTAATTGGTTTAGTCGTATCGATCTTTCATGCACTCTAAGGTTATTTAAATATGAACATTGAATTGTGGAGCTTGTTAACTCCGGCATTGAGGGTTCGTGTAATCCTACGCAATGTGTTCATCATCCAACAAGAGAGTGTAGAGTATGCATCTATCTATTCTGTTATGTGATCAAAGTTGAGAGTGTCCACTAGTGAAAGTCTAATCCCTAGGCCTTGTTCCTAAATACTTGCTATCGCTGCTTGTTTCTTGTTTTCTTGCGTTACTATCTGCTGCGTTACTACGCTTGTTTACTTCCTACAATATTACTACCATCAACGCACGCCGAGTAAGCTATTTTCGGCGCCGTACTACTGCTCATATTCATTCATACCACTTGTATTTCACTATCTCTTCGCCGAACTAGTGCACCTATTAGGTGTGTTGGGGACACAAGAGACTTCTTGCTTTGTGGTTGCGGGGTTGCTTGAGAGGGATATCTTTGACCTCTTTCTCCCCGAGTTCGATAAACCTTGGGTGATCCACTTAAGGGAAAACTTGCTGTCTGTTCTACAAACCTCTGCTCTTGGAGGCCCAACATCGTCTACGAGGAAAAGAAGCGTGAGTAGACATCAAGCTATTTTCACGGCGCCGTTGCCGGGGAGGAATGGTAAAAGGTACTCACACTCCGGATCTCGGCTACTAAGCTATTTTCCGGCGCCGTTGTAAGTACTCGAAGCTATTTCCTTTAGACTCTGCAATTGCGACATTTGGTTTCTTGTTTACACTACACTACAAGGGAAAGGCCTATTGCCGGCGCACCTAAAAGGCCCATTGCCGGCGCACCACGAGCCCGCCGCTGCGAACGGGCCGGTGATAACTGGCCACTGCCGGCGCACCAGGCAGTGCGCCGGCGATAGGTCATGCTATGCCGGCGCGCCATCGTAGCTTCGCCGGCAAAGGGCAAGTTCCACCGGCGCAGCTGCAGCACTGCGCCGCGCAGAGTGCTTGCAGCATCGGCGCATGCCACGTGCGCCGGCAGCGAGGCATGTAGGTGCGCCGGCAATAATATGCGAAAATTCTTTTTCAGATTTTTCCCAAGCATATTAGAATACATATTTGACAACGAGTATATATTTACAACACAATTCATATTTATACAGCAGAACATGCAATATGAGAAGCACATAGAGAGCCAGTCTCATTTCGGTATCAATACACAAATACGCAAGTCTGGTTCCGGAATGTTGATTCATACAACACATGTGCATATGCAACACCGAAGGACGAAGTTTCACAAAGTTAGAAGTCTCGATACATAGTCGTCACAAGTGTCGTCATACACCTCACAATGTAGCTACTAACCTAAACTACAATCACATAGAACATGACCAACATGGTCACGATGACCATCATCACGAAGGCCATGGTCTTCATCCGGTTCCTCCTCATGTCCCTCATCTCTCCCGCTAGATAACGGGCGTATCTTCCTTCCGCCTCCACCCTAGTGGGGTATCCCTTGTAGGCTGTTGCCGCTGAAGCGGTGCACCTGTCTCCGACAGTCCTCCCGATCGTCGTAGACTCCGGGAACCCTCCCTTGTACACGACATATGTCGTCGGCATCTCCATGCACAAGACAAATAAAACGTTAGTACCAATGCAATTAACAAGTGCCAACTCAAATAAGAGACAAGTAATATGAACTAAATAGCATGTGCCTCATACTTTGTCGGTCGAAACAAATAGTAACATTCAGGGATGAGGTAAGTGAAGCCAAGTAGGATGCACAACAGATTGATATTTGTGCCATCACACTAGGTTCACTCACCCCACCCCGAGTGTACAAGTGACCAAACATTCTAATCATCGGCCAACGCAATGAACAAGTGCGAACTCAAATAAGAGACAAGTAGTATGAACTAAATAGCATGTGCCTCATACTTTGTTGGTCGAAATAAATAATAACATACAGGGATGGGGTCAGCGAGGCTAGGTAGGATGCACAATAGATTGATATTTGTGGCCATCACACCAAGCCTCACTGGCCCCACCCCGGAGTGTACAAGTGACCAAACATTTTAATCATCGGCCAATGCAATTAAGAAGTGCAAACTCAAATAAAAGACAAGTAGTACGACTTAAATAGCGTGCCTCATAATTTGTCGGTCGAAACACATATTAACATCCAGGGATGGAGTCAGTGAGGCTAGGTAGGATGCACAATAGATTGATACTTGTGGCCATCGCACCAAGGCTCACTGGCTCCACCCCCGAGTGTACTAGTGACCGAACATTCTAATCATCGGCAAACTCCAAATACGAGGCAAGTAGGGGTCGAGTAAATGCAAATAATTATTAAGGTATCTACGGCATAATCTTGAAATATATAGCAAACTAAATGAAACTATAGACACCTGTTCACATGCACATCAATACAACTAAATAAAAGCAACAAGTCGATTCTATGGGAATATGTAGCAAGTATTACAATACGGAAGTTCAAAGACATATCGTTCAAGCTTTAGCAATAGTGTTCCCATCGTAGGATCAGGTTGTACGCCTAGGGGGGAATGGATGGCAGCCCTCAAGCGTGTTGAAAGGCCTCTCATCACGCGACATCTCCAAGCGGAGTTCTATCTCGTCATTAGGTGGTAGACCGTAGCCGTAGAAGAACTCGCCAGACCTATTGTTGACATCATGCACGATTACCGTGCAAATGAACTGCTGGATGCGACCCCAGTTCTTTCTAATCTCTCTATCGGGGACATCCGCCATGTTTAAAAACCTCTCTCCGAGACTCTGCGGCAGCAACATGTCATCTGCGTACTTTATGTACTCCTGCATCCGAAGGATGGCGTACCACGCGTCCATCCCATTGTCTTCATTCGGCTGCTCGAGGCGAGGGAAGTTGGTTGTGTGGGTTAAGACCAAGCCTCCTCGGGATTTCCTCTCTACTTTGAGGGGGCCTGCCTTGTTGGCGAAGCCGGTGAGAGCATCATTGAGAAGGGCCCTGATGTTGGTGTAGTCTTTCTTCTTGTCCCTACCCGAGTCGAGATAGACTGCATGCGAGTGTTGCGGGTGCACGACGATGAGGGTGCAGTACATGTCTCTGCGGAAAACACACAGATTAACCTTTGGAAATGCAAATGGAGATATAGGATAGAATGGTGATGGGGACTAGCGAGTGATTACTTACTCGGGGAAGTAAGGGATGAGAATTGCGCCCTTCTTAATGTTCGCCAACATGAAATCCTCGACCTGCCGGGTGGCAATCGCCCGATCCCCAGCGTTGCAGATGATGCTCTCCCGCATATAGAAGGGGTCCATTATCGCGATGGTCGGCGTCCCCTCCTTAACGATCTGGGAAGACAAGCTAAGAGCAACTAGGCGAACCACACTAAAGTGGAGCATTTGCATGCGATAGATGCTGAAGATGTCATTGAACCGGATGAAGCACAAGTCCGCGGGGTACTTCTCGACGAAGTTCATGCCAGTTGGCACCTTCGCCACGAAGAGAGGGTAACTAGGATTTTTTGATTTGAGAAGCTGCCTCTCCAAATACTGGACTTGGTTATGCAAGCTCGCCATATCCCCAGTGAGTAACTTGAGGACATGCTCCGGCAGCATCGGTTCACCCAAGTGATGCGAGAGGTCGCCAATTGTTTGGCAACTTGTCAAGGAGTGCCACCTTGTCCTTGTCTTTGGCCGCCGCCTTGTCTTTGGCGTCCTTCTTAGCTGGCCTCTTCCTCTTCTTGGGTTGTAGTACTTGGACCATCTCCCACCGCCGTAACCGTAGCACGGAGTGTGTTAGGGCTCGGCATCTTCTTGACGGCGGCGGCGGCGACCTCCTCGGGATTTTCCTCCTCGGCCGTTTCTTGAGAATCGAACGAGCTTCTTGGAGCACCCATATTTTGAGGCCGGCTCATCCTCATGGACAACTTGTGAAGACGTAGGAATATCCCATTGGAAGTCGTCACGTTCGTATTCCTCGGCCTCCGGCGCCGGCCGGCTGTTGTGGTGGGGCGGCGACCACCGGCGCCGGCCGGCCGTTGTGGTGGGGCGCCGACCTCTTGTGCAGGCTGGCCGTTGTGGTGGGGCGCCGACCACCGGCGCCGCCGGGCCGTCGTGGAGGGACGCCGACCTGTGGGGCCGCAAGGTGCTTGTCTTTGCTTGCCGTCGACCCCGAGTAGGTGTTGATCCTAATTAGGGTCTTCGGCCATAGCAGTACCCAACCCTTCAGTGAGGCAAGATTCAACGGGTCTTCGTCATCGGCACCATGCGGTTGATTAGGAGGAAACAAATCCTCATAGCCCGGTAACGCCCGATCCACTTCAACCCGGTAAACGTCATCCTCCATATCTCGTGTGTGCCACTTCTTATCCGGGGGCCGAAGGATGGACCCCCTCGCGACGTCTTTGAGTTCGCCGTTTACTCTCATCAGGAAGGTGCATGGCGTTGAGAGCGCCTGCGAGAACATGTGTATGGCGTTAGAGAGAGGGCAAGGATGACGAAACTAATATATTAACTTGATGTACACATGGGTTAATTACCGTGAGGGCGTTGAGCTCGGCTAATGTCGACGGGCCGGCACATGCGGCGGCGGGCGTGCAAGTGATGGAGGGGCTGCTACCCGGCATGGACGGTGAATCCCTAGCACCAGCGACATTGCCGGCGGCCGGAGGAGTCTCCATTATAACATTGTCATTGCCGGCGGACGGCGGCGCCATCGAGTTGCTGCCGTCGAAGCTAACCACTTGCATTTTCGGGGGGGGGGGGGGCCTTGTTTGCCACCCTCATACCACGCGTGTAGAGCGTTGAAATCTGCTTGGACTGAAGCGGCGACTTCAGCTTTGACTTCAGGTACGAGCGTAGCTTTGAGTTGCGGTACCAGTTGCGGTACCAAACCAGCTTGGACTTCGGCTAGGATTGACTCCCTCATTTCCTCCGCCTCCTGCTGCTTCCTCTCACTGCGCGCATTTTTATCGTCCGCAGACGACAAGCCATAATGACCATGCTTGTAGCCTGTACCGGCGCCAGCCACACGGCCTCTATGCGGCCTTCTCGTCGGTGAATGCTCATTAACGATGTTTAGCGCCCGTACGAGAGGCTTGTCCCGAGCTACCCTGCCCGTCGACGCTCGGGAGGAGGAGCCTTCGTCACATTGAGAAAGTTTTTGTCTTTCTTCTTCCTGCGGAAGAAACGCGAACCATTTAGAAATGTTGCTACTATTATATGAACGATACTTGATCTAATTAAACCGGTAAATTGCTTACCAGTTTTTTCTCCAACGCCAGGACCTTCTTGTCGTTCGTGAACCAAATTATGTCGGTTACGACCTTCGGGTCCGTGACAAGTTCCCCGGTTAGTTTCTTCTTATGGTACCGGGACCTGATGAATCTTCTTTCAAGCGGGTCCTTGTACTTGAGCCGAGGGTTCTCAATGCCGGCATTTACATACGCCTCGTCCTCCTTCGCCCAATAGGGCTCCTTTCCCTCGTACCCACCGCTCCCAAGGTTGTGGTTGCCGATGTTAAGCTCCCGCATTTCCTTCCCCCACAACTTGCGATTCTTGGTTGCTTGTAGCTCTTCATTGGCCACAAAAGCATCAAAGTCCGCTTGGGAGACATGCGGAAAGGCGGAGTGGACCTCTTCGAAACCTTTGCCCTCAGCAATCAGCTTCCGCACCATGTACTTGTAGCTGCTGAGGTGTTTGGTGAACTTCAGGAGGGCTTGTGAGTTCACAATGTTATTGGTTTGATCAGTGGAGGCGTAGTCGCCTAGGAACTTGTATCGTGAGTGCAACCTCGCAATGAGCTGGGCTCGCAGAGGCGCTTTGCTCTCAGCTCGGAGGACCGTCTCGTTGAGATTGACGACCTCTCGGAGGATACATGCCAGTTGGTTGCCGTACCCCTTGGCAACATCCTTAGGCTCCTTCGGCAATCCACTGGCGGGGTCTACCTCTTTGACTGTGTCTCTGCTGGTGCCGACCGTGTTTTGGCGCCTTGCCTTCCGCGGCCTCTTGGAACCACTTGTCCCGGTGCCACTACTCCCGGCGGCGCCGCTAGGATCGTCGCCGCTTGTCTCGCCGCCACCCCCGGCGGCGCCGGTTGCCTCGTCGCCGCTTGGCGCGTAGGTACTACCCCCGGCGGCGTCGCTTGCCTCGTTGCCGCTTGGCTCGTCGCCACTACCCCCAGCGGCATCCTCCATCTCATGGTCCTCGTCGCCGCCAACACCAGCGGCCTCGGCATCCTCCTCCGTCCTAAAGAAGTGCCTATTGTAGTGCTCCTCTAACTGTTCTTCAGACGCCATGGTGGCTTGCACTAATAGAAGATGAAAAAGAGTTAGAATTCACGAAAAAATTCGGCATGACCTTTGCTAAAAATTGGACATGCCGAGTGCTAGAATTGCCGGAACGGAAATGAATCAACATTCCGGCACTCAATAGCAACTCAATCCCTGTAACAGAAATGCAATTCACATATATATAGCCATGAACACCATAACCATCACCATAAACTATAACCATCAGTAATAGCACTTTCATTTCACAATAACCATCAGTAATATCACTTTCATTTCAAAATAACCATCAGTAATAGCACTACAGTAGCATTACAGTAGCACTTAGCATTACAGTAGATGAATGTAAATCAAATTCTCACACTCAGACAACAACAACTTTAGAGCCCTGGACACTTACAGTAATAGCACTTACAGTAACTACTGACTATGTTCTCTGTATTAAGAAAGAAATATTCCAGTGAGTCAGTGACATAATTTCATCATGCTAGCCCTGGATTCAAACCAGAATTCAAACACTAAAATAAAAACCAGAATTCAAACACTAAAATAAAAACCAGAATTCAAACCATCTTTAGCATTTTACACCATAACCATTTTACATCAACACCATGCTACTCTCTGGCTACATAATTAAAATTGGTTTAGTGTCATTTCTCATTTGTGGATTATCAGAAAGCTCCAATTATATTTCCTTGATGTGAAAAATGAACTAAATGAACTAAATTCAAACCAGAGAATAGCACTTGTTCTTTTTATGAACTAAACCTACTGCTAGCACTTGTTCTTTTTTCAAACCAGAGAATATCACTTGCTCTTTTTTCAAACCAGAGAATAGCACATTTTTTCATTAAGCATTATTAAACCAGATAATAACTGTGAGGCATGCCTAACCCTAACACTTGCTACTGGTGGCATTTGATGCTTGGCAGTTCTTGGCGATAGGCATTTAAATGAACCAGATCATTTTTTCATTTTATATATCAACCAATGAATTTTATATATCAACCAATTCTTGGCAGTAGGCATTTAAATGAACCAGATCCATAAGAAAAATCAAACTGACCAACCAATGAACAAAAACACACTGAACAGCCATGCTCTTTAAGCAGGTGACAAAAAAATGATGAGGACATACCACCCAAATTCTTGAGAACATGTTCAAGATTTAACTAAACCAATTTAGCTAGCAAACCCATTTTCATTTTCATTTTCATTGCTTAATCCAGAGAACTCCACCTAATGAACTAAATACCACCAGTAGCATTTTACATTGTAATCCTCATAGTGAAGCTCTCTGCCCAGGGTCATTTTTATTTTGATCAATATATAAAACAATAGGAGCCTAGCTAAATGAACTAAATTTCAAACCAGATAACAAATTCAAGCATAAAAAAAAACCAATGAATTTTATATATCAAATTCTCCAGGTACTGCAAGCATAAAAAAAAACCCTACTGCCTAGCTACCTAGGTACTGCAAGCATTTTTATTTTCATTTTCTTTATTTGCAACCAGTGAGCATCACATGAGCATTCAACCATGGTGAACTAGCTAATTAATATTCTCTTGCTAATTAAAATTAGCTAGCACAACCTCTCTTGAAAACCAGATAAACTAGCTATGATGTACTTGTCTTTTTTAACTACTGCTTATTAAAATTGCTAAAATGAGAGAATCTACACACTAAAACATGTCATATTGCAAGCATTTTTTTTCATTTAGTTATTTCTATATCACCAAAACAAGAGAACAATTTTTAGCATTTAACTAAATCAATTAAATGAAATCATCCAGAGAAACCAGAGAACACCACCTAATGAACTAAATACAACAGGAGCCTAGCTAAATGAATTAAACAAGGAAATTGCAATATGGTTCATTTAAAATTTAAACCAGAGAACTCCACCTAATGAACTAAATACAACAGGAGCCTAGCTAAATGAACTAAATTTCAAACCAGATAACAAATTCGTTTTCTTTTGTTTTTTCAAACCAGAGAACACTTGTTCTTTTTATGAACTAAATGAACCTAGCTACTGCAACAAAACTAATTTAGCCTTGCTACTGCAAGTAAATTTTTTTGCATTTTAGCTAAATGAACCAGAGAATCATCAAACATGTCATCAAACATGTCATACTGCAAGTATTTTCATACAAGCATCATTTCATCATTCATTTTAAACCAGAGAATTGCTAAAATTTGCATTTCTTGCAATGTTAACCAACCGTAATCATCCATGAACCAGGGTAATCATCCATGGCATCAAATTTGCTATGAACCAGGGCATAAAATTCAATTACCTATGAACCAGGGCATCAAATTCACTAAGGGGATCGAACCAGGGCATCAAAATCAAAGAGTAGAGAGGGGGGAAACAGAGACTATGAACTCCAATGAACCCTAACTAGCAGGAACCCTAGCCGGGAGGGGGGAAGGTGGAGGGAAGGGGAGAGGGGAGGGAAGAGGGGAGGGGAAGGTGGAGGGAAGGAGAGAGGGAAGCTCACCGATGGTGACGGTAGCGACGACGGTGGCCTCTCCTCTTCCTCCTCGAGGTGCAGCGGCCTCCTCCTCCTCGATGTGCGGCGGCCTCCTTCTCGGGTCCTCCGCGGCGGCGTATAGGGAAGGTGGTGGGGGCTGGTGGAGGGGATGGTGGAGGACGGTGGCAGTGCAGAATGGCGGCGCTCGGGAGGGGGAGTTGGGGTGGCGCGCGCGGCTCCTTCTTCTCCAACGACGGCGGCGCTCGATCTCTAGGCGAGAGGGGATTTGGTCGGGGAGAGGAAGAGAGAAAACGGTTAAGTCCGGACTATAGCCGGATCCACCTTATTGCCGGCGCACCACATGTTTGGTTCGCCGGGGACAACTAAACCCCCGGCGAACCAAACAGGTGGTGCGCCGGCAATAAGGTGAGCCCGGCTATAACCTGGGACTTGTCCCCCAGCCCCTGGCTGGCCATTTCCTTTTTTATTTTATTTTATTTTTCTTCTTTTCTTTATTTCTTTCACTTTCTTTTATGTTTCTTTTCTTTTCCCACAAATCCTATACTATTTTATTTCCTTCTCTTTTCAAGATAATAACCAAGCAATATGAGTTAATTAGGCATTACAAAAAAAAAATATTTGAGTTATAGGAAAACAAAGCAAATATGCATGAGTGTTATTAATTATGCAAAAACAAAAAGATATATGTGAATTACATACACACATAATATTGACCAACACAATATTAATTAGTCATACATAAAATATTGGCCATGACCATATGAGTTAATTATGCATTACAAAAGCAATATGAGTTATAGATTGCAAATAAAGTTTTACATCATCGATTGAGAAGAGTGTTTCGCTTTCTTCTTGCTTTTCTTGCTCGTCGTTGAATAATTTAGCCCCGTGTCGTGACTTCTTCTTTTGAAGGGTCGACCTGACCTCGGTAGCGTGGTCCTGCTTCTTCTTGTGGTGTATGTTGTGTCTTCGTCCTCGGATTCTTCCATCATTGGGTCTCCGACTTGTCCTTCGAAGTCTTCCTCGTTGGCGACTCCATCCATTCCGACGATGGTCCTCTTGCCTCTCCTCACGATAACACGGCTAGGCCTGGATGGGTCGGTTATGAAGAAGCATTGGTGCACGTGTTACGCCGGTACCGATGGCTCATTCCGCGCGGTGGCGTTCGTGGACTTTGATTTGTTGGCTTCGGTAGAAACATGGTGGTGAAATACCGGTCTTCTTTTGTGACGCTCTTAGCCCATCGATACGGAACATCGGCACTTTCTCCCCGAGCGTAGCTAAGCTCCCAGATTTCCTCGATTCTTCCGTAGTATCTAGTCTTTACGTCACCCGTCCGGGAATCCATCGTTACCCCGAGTTACGGTAAACTCTTGTTCTTGTCTTTTTCTTCCGTGTAGAATGTGTACCCGTTGATATCGTACGCTTGGTAAGTCATGAGGTTGGGCGCGGGGCCATGTGACAAGGCCAATAGTAGTTTATCCTTGTCAGAATCCATTGGTGGGGGATTAGCATCAATGTGGTCTTTGAACCAGCGCGCGAAAGAGGAGTTGTGCTCTCTGTATATTTACGCTTCCGTCATCATCGGCTTGCCACTTGTTCTCTATCATGGTTTTGTGCTCTTTCAACCAAGGATCGATCAAGTCAATGTGTTGTAGCGCTACTAAGTTGGCCCCGTCAAAGTCGGAAGTCCGACCGGACATGTGCACGTGCAGTTCCTTCCTTCCATTTTTGTGGCCTACTCCCTCGAACTCGCGGAGGTGCTTGTTTTGAGGCAAACCAACGGGGTCCTCGATGTCTAGATAATTCGTGCGGAAAGAGATGCACTCTTCGGTGAGCCAGCCACGTACGATGCTTCCATCCGGATGTGACCTGTTACGAACGTATCCTTTAATGACCCCATTCATTCTTTCAAACGGCATCATGTTGTGTAAGAATGCCGGCCCTAGACCGACGATATCATCCATGATATGGACCAACGAGATGGACCATCACGTCAAAGAATGCGGGCGGGAAGTACATCTCAAGCTCACATAGGATCACCACGATCTCTTCACTGGAGCCTTGCGAGTTTCTTCACGCTTATCGACTTCCGAGTTATGACGTCGAAGAAGTTACGAGCCCGATCAGCGTTGCACGGACATGGTCATCCATTATACCTCGGATTGCAACCGGAAGAATCTGCGTCATCATCACGTGACGCAGTCATGAGACTTCGTGCCGCTGAAGTTTCGTTTCTTGGGGTCCATGTATCGCTTATTAGCCCGGAGTAACCGAAGGGCACTCGACTCCTAGAAGGCAATTGAAAAATTGATCGACCTCGGCCGGACTAAAAGTGAAGCGAGGAGGGGGACGAGTAATAGTCCGGCTGCTTAATCCTTTTGCGCTTCGACCGCCGTCCGCCTCCTCCTCCGATCTGTCCCTCTTGGGCCGCCGGGATCCGAAGCTCTTCCCCGATGCCCAAAACTTTCAGGTCGTGTCTTGCTTTCGGCCCATCTTTGGTCCGGTCCGGCATGTTGAGAAGAGTGCCAAGCAAGCTCTCGCACACGTTCTTTGTAATATGCATGACATCAAGGCGGTGAGGTGTATCGAGAATTTTCCAATGACGGCAAGTCCCAAAACACGGACCTCCTTTTCCATACACCAATGAGCGGCGTTGCCGTTGCCTTTTCTTCTTCTTCTCTCCGGGCTTTTGACGTATCTTTCCCGGCGGAGGGCACTCCTTCCAACCTTTCAGTAATGTATCGATCTCTTCGCCGCTCTTCTTCCGTGGAGGTCCTCGGGGTTCATTTGTACCATCGAACAGATCTCCACGCTTTCTCCACGAGTCGATCTTCCGTAGCCACCTTCGATGCCCCATGTAAACTGTTTTCGAAGAGCCGGGATCCTTACCAAGCTGCAAAAACATCGTCTCTTCCATGCACACGACACATGCCTTGTGTCCATGGCACACCCGGCACGAAATGTAACCGTATCCGAGGTAGTCCTGCACCGTCGTGATCAACGCGGCTCTCAAAGGGAAATATTCTTCCGCGACGGCGTCCCATGTATCTACCCCTTCCTCCGCCCACAACGTTTCAAGCTCCTCCTTTAATAGTTCGAGATACATGTTGATATCGTTTCCTGGCTGTGTCGGCCCTTGAATTAGCATACTCATCCGTATGTACTTCCTCTTCATGCACGGCCGGGCGGGAGGTTGTAGATCCATACAAACACGGGCCATGTGCTATGTGTGCTTGCTCCGGTTTCCGAACGGATTGAATCCGTCCGTGCTCGCACCCAACCTGATGTTTCGGGTTACGCCCCAAAACTTCCGAATTCATTGTCTAATGCTTTCCACGGCTTGCATCCGAAGGGTGTGTCGAGCCTGGGTGCTCAATCCGATCTTCATCATTCAACATCTGCCTCCTTTCTTTCGGCGTGCCGGCGCATGAGCTTTGCTTCCTTGCGGTCCGCGTAGAACCGTTGCAGCCGGGGGCGAGCGGGAAGTACCACACAACTATCCGAGGAGCTTTCTTCTTCCCTTTCTTGTACCGTTCAGCGTCACACACGGGACATTTGGTCTTGTCCACGTGCTCCTTGCGATACATGATACGGTCGTTGATGCGGGCGTGATACTTTTCGTGGGGTAAGTCGAGAGGGCACGTGATTCTCTTGGCCTCGGCTAGACTACCGGGACACGTGTTCCCGGCAGGAAGATCTTTCACGTATTCCGAGGATGTCGTCGACGCTTGTGTCCGTCCATCCGTGTTTCGCCTTCATCCGCAGCACATCGAGAGCTACTCTCAAGCGAGACTCCCCCAACCCGCGACCTGAGTCGTACAACGGAGTATTCGAGTCTATCTCCGGTTGCTCAAGCTTTGATTTCCGCTTGGCGCCTTTCGTCTTTTCGAGAAGCAGATCTTGAAGATGAGGGTCCCGCACGACCGAAGCTAGCGGCACCTCTTCGTCGTCGTCAAGGTTATTGTCATCGTCAAGGTTATTATCGTCGTCAAGGTTATCGTCTTCTGCGACAAACTCTTCATCGTCATCAATGTCATGATGCCCTCCTTCTTACCGGCCATTATTACCACCTGCTGCCGTCGCCCCATTGACCTCCGCGCCATCATCGCTCATCCATTGAGTGTGTCCATGCATGAAACCATTAGTGAGCAGGTGCCCCTGCAATTTTCCTGAATACGGGTCAAACCATTTCCCTCGTTTGAATCTCCGGCACGGACACAATACCTCCGTGCGTTTATTTTCATACATGTCGATGATCGCGTGTTTCAGATATCTCATCACGATGCTTTCACTCATCTCGATAACCATTATCGCCTTCATGGTAAGATTACATAATTGATTAGAACCATGCATCCGTCGGTAGTTTTCACGGAAAATTTCGGCATGACCTTCCTACACGGTAGGACATAGGAGCGCCAGAAATGTGCCGAAACGGAAACTTGAAGAATCAACATTTCGGCGCAACGTTGGCAACTCATTTTCAACGCCAACACACACACAAGCACAAGCACAACATATATATATATGCCACACACGAGAGCTTTGCTTCAAATGTCCAACATACGTCGATTTCATTCCTCAATTTGTTCATTAATCACCTATTTGTTTGATATAATTGTCGACGAGATCGAGACGACGCGCCGCGACAATGGCGTATGGAAGCCGACTTTCTAGATCTAGATCTAGATTGAGCGGTCAACGCGGGATAGTAGATCTAGATCTACATAGGGGGATGTGGGAGATGCATGTAGGAAGGGAAGATTTGCTCAAAAAATATGATTTTGTTTGGTCAAATTAGCTAAATTGGGGATAGAAATAGGCAAAAATGAGCTGGGTTGGGAGAAGGCTCGGGTTGTGTGGATAAGTGGAGTGTAGTGAGTGTGTGAGTGAGTGTGCTGGTTGGTGGCTGAAATAACTCCCAGGTTATTGCCGGCGCACCTAGGCCGTGGCGCGCCGACAATATATACCCCATCCGGCTATAGTTGCTCCGGGCCAGGCCCAGGAAACACTGCCGGCGCACCAGCCCGGGAGCGCGCCGGCAACATCAAATTACCGCCGGCGCGCTCCTGGGCTGGTGCGCCGGCAGTGTTTCCTGGGCCTGGCCCGAATCGGCCGAGCCCATGCCAGGAATTTGCCCCGGCGCGTCTTCTCCGGGGGTGCGCCGGCAGTATGCCTGCATCGCCGGCGCGGCGACTTCCTGGTGCGCCGGCAACACCTTCCACCGGCGCACGTCCTAGGTGGTGCGCCGACACGTTTTTCCTCCACCTATAAGCTTTTTCCTAGTAGTGCTAGTTTGGCATAATGGACAACAATGACCTTCTTATTCTATTTCCTGATTTAAGACATGGATGGTTTGATGCGAAAATTAAAAAACCCATGGAACATATTAATATGAATGCTTTGAACACTATTGTTGCTAATGCTATGGAAAATTCTAAGCTTGGGGAAGCTGGCTTTGATGAGCATGATATTTTTAGTCCCCCAAGCATTGAGGAGAAAATTTACTTTGATGATACTATGCCTCCTATATTTGATGATGAGAATAATAATGATAGCTACTTTGTTGAATTTGCTCCCACTACAACTAATAAAATTGATTATGCCTATGTGGGGAGTAATAATTTAATGCATGAGACTCATGGTAAGAATGCTTTATGTGATAGTTATATTGTTGAGTTTGCTCATGTTGCTACTGAAAGTTATTATGAGAGAGGAAAATATGGTTGTAAAAATTTTCATGTTACTAAAACACCTCTCTATGTGCTGAAATTTTTGAAGCTACACTTGTTCTATCTTCCTATGCTTGTTACTTTGCCCCTCATGAACTTGTTTATTTACAAGATTCCTTTTCATAGGAAGCATGTTAGGCTTAAATTTGTTTTGAATTTGCCTCTTGATGTTCTCTTTTGCTTCATTGTCTATTCTTATGAGTGCATCATTAAAACTGCTGAGCCCATCTTAATGGCTATAAAGAAAGAACTTCTTGGGAGATAACCCATGTGTTTACTTTACTACAGCAATTTTTGTTTTGTCGAGTCTTGGAAGTTGTTTACTACTGTAGCAACCTCTCCTTATCATGTTTTTGTGCCAAGTAAAGTTTCTATGCTAAAGTTGATGTTATATTTGGGATCGCTGCGCAGAAACAACATTGCTGTCTGTCACGAATTCTGGCACAAGTCTCTGTAGAAAATTTGAAAAAATCTGCCAATTTACGAGCGTGATCCTCAGATATGTACGCAACTTTCATTAGTTTTGAGTTGTTCCGTTTGAGCAAGTCTGGTGCCATTTTAAAATTCGTCTTTACGGACTGTTCTGTTTTTGACAGATTCTGCCTTTTATTTCGCATTGCCGCTTTTGTTAAGTTGAATGAGTTTCTTTGTTCCATTAACTTTCAGAAGTTTTGTGCAATGTCCAGAAGTGTTAAGAATGATTGTGTCACCTCTGAACATGTGAATTTTTGATTATGCACTAACCCTCTAATGAGTTTGCTTGAAGTTTAGTGTGAAGGAAGTTTTCAAGGGTCAAGAGAGGAGTATGATATACTATGATCAAGAGGAGTGAAAGCTCTAAGCTTGGGGATGCCCCCGTAGTTCACCCCTGCATATTTCAAGAAGACTCAAGCATCTAAGCTTGGGGATGCCCAAGGCATCCCCTTCTTCATCGACAAAGTATCAGGTTCCTTCTCTTGAAACTATATTTTTATTCAGTCACATCTTATGTACTTTACTTGGAGCGTCTGTATGTTTTTGTTTTTGTTTTTGTTTGAATAAGTTCATCCTTGTGTGGGAGAGAGACACGCTCCGCTGGTTCATATGAACACATGTGTTCTTAGCTTTTAATGTTCATGGCGAAGGTTGAAACTGCTTCGTTAATTGTTATATGGTTGGAATTGAAAAAGGCTACATGTAGTAATTGGTAAAATGTCTTGGATAATGTGATACTTGGCAATTGTTGTGCTCATGTTTAAGCTCTTGCATCATATACTTTGCACCTATTAGTGAAGAAATACATAGAGCATGCTAAAATTTGGTTTGCATAATTGGTCTCTCTAAGGTCTAGATAATTTCTAGTATTGAGTTTGAACAACAAGGGAGACGGTGTAGAGTCTTATAATGTTTACAATATGTCTTTTATATGTGAGTCTTGCTGCACCATTTTATACTTGAGTTTGCTTCAAATAACTTTGCTAGCCTAAACCTTGTATCGAGAGGGAATACTTCTCATGCATCCAAAACCCTTGAGCCAACCACTATGCCATTTGTGTCCACCATACCTACCTACTACATGGTATTTCTCCGCCATTTCCAAAGTAAATTGCTTGAGTGCTACCTTTAAACAATTCAAAATTTATCACCTCTTATTTGTGTCAATGTTTTATAGCTCATGAGGAAGTATGTGGTGTTTTATCTTTCGATCTTGTCATTTACTTCTGACAGACTTTCACAATGGACTAGTGGCACATCCGCTTATCCAATAATTTTGCAAAAAGAGCTGGCAATGGGGTTCCCATCCCCAATTAATTAACTTTCATTAATAATTCTCTTCACATGTTTTGCTCTGATTCATCGAGTAAGCAACTTAATTTTGCAAATAGACACTCCTCCATGGTATGTGAATGTTGGAAGGCACCCGAGGATTCGGTTAGCCATGGCTTGTGTAAGCAAAAGGTTGGGAGGAGTGTCATCCATAAATAAAGAAAAACTAAACTAAAGTACATGTGTAAACAAAAGAGAAGAGGGATGATCTACCTTGCTCGGTAGAGATAACGTCCTTCATGGGAGCCGCTCTTGAAAGTCTGGTTGATGAGGTAGTTAGAGTGCCCACTACCATTCGTTGACAACAACAAACACCTCTCAAAATTTTACTTTTATGCTCTCTTTATGTTTTCAAAACCAAAGCTCTAGCACAAATATAGCAATCGATGCTTTCCTCTTTGAAGGACCATTCTTTTACCTTTATGTTGAGTCAGTTCACCTATTTCTCTCCATCCCAAGAAGCAAACACTTGTGTGAACTGTGCATTGATTCTTACATACTTGCTTATTGCATTTGTTATATTACTCTATGTTGACAATTATCCATGAGATATACATGTTACAAGTTGAAAGCAACCGCTGAAACTTAATCTTCCATTGTGTTGCTTCAATGTCTATACTTTGATTTATTGCTTTGTGAGTTAACTCTTATGCAAGACTTATTGATGCTTGTCTTGAAGTACTATTCATGAAAAGTCTTTGCTTTATGATTCATTTGTTTACTCATGTCATTACCATTGTTTTGATCGCTGCATTCATTACATATGTTTATAGTATGATCAAAGTTATGACGGCATGTCACTTAAGAAATTATCATTGTTATCGTTTACCTACTCGAGGGCGAGTAGGAACTAAGCTTGGGGATGCTTGATACGTCTCAAACGTATCTATAATTTCTTATGTTCCATGCCACATTATTGATGATATCTACATGTTTTATGCACACTTTATGTCATATTCGTGCATTTTCCGGAACTAACCTATTAACAAGATGCCGAAGTGCCGTTCTCGTTTTCTGCTGTTTTTGGTTTCAGAAATCCTAGTAACGAAATATTCTCGGAATCGGACGAAATCAACGCCCGGGTTCCTATTTTTCCCGGAACCATCCGGAACACCCGAGAGCCGCCGGAGGGAAGCCCCGGGGCCCCACACCACACCCGGCGCGGCCGCAGGGGGGCGCCGCCCTATGGTGTGGTGGCCCCGAGCCCCCTCCGAGGCTGCCCTTCCGCCTATTTAAAGCCTCCGTCGCGAAAACCCTATTACGGAGGACGAAACCCACGTAAACCTTCCGGAGCCGCCGCCATCGCGAAGCTAAGATCCGGGGGACAGGAGTCTCCGTTCGGCACCCTGCCGGAGCGGGGAAGTGCCCCCGGAAGGCTTCTCCATCGACACCGCTGCCATCTCCACCGCCATCTTCATCAACGCTGCTGCTCCCATGAAGAGGGAGTAGTTCTCCATCGAGGCTCGGGGCTGTACCGGTAGCTATGTGGTTCATCTCTCTCCTATGTACTTCAATACAATAATCTCATGAGCTGCCTTACATGATTGAGATTCATATGATGATGCTTGTAATCTAGATGTCATTGTGCTAGTCAAGTGAGTTTTACTTATGTGATCTCCGGAGACTCCTTGTCCCACGTGTGTAAAGGTGACGAGTGTGTGCACCGTGTGGGTCTCTTAGGCTATATTTCACGGAATACTTATTCACCGTTATGAATGGCGTAGTGAAGTGCTTATTTATATCTCTTTATGATTGCAATATGTTTTGTATCACAATTTATCTATGTGCTACTCTAGTGATGTTATTAAAGTAGTTTTATTCCTCCTGCACGGTGTAATGGTGACGAGTGTGTGCATCCGTGTTAGTACTTGGCGTAGGCTATGATTATGATCTCTTGTAGATTATGAAGTTAACTATTACTATGATGGTATTGATGTGATCTATTCCTCCTAACTGGTGTGAAGGTGACAGTGTGCATGCTAAGTTAGTACTTGGTTTAGTCGTATCGATCTTTCATGCACTCTAAGGTTATTTAAATATGAACATTGAATTGTGGAGCTTGTTAACTCCGGCATTGAGGGTTCGTGTAATCCTACGCAATGTGTTCATCATCCAACAAGAGAGTGTAGAGTATGCATCTATCTATTCCGTTATGTGATCAAAGTTGAGAGTGTCCACTAGTGAAAGTCTAATCCCTAGGCCTTGTTCCTAAATATCGCTATCGCTGCTTGTTTACTTGTTTTATCTGCGTTACTACTCGCTGCGTTACTACTGCTTGTTTACTTCCTACAATATTACTACCATCAACTGCACGCCAGTAAGCTATTTTCTGGCGCCGTACTACTGCTCATATTCATTCATACCACTTGTATTTCACTATCTCTTCGCCGAACTAGTGCACCTATTAGGTGTGTTGGGGACACAAGAGACTTCTTGCTTTGTGGTTGCAGGGTTGCTTGAGAGGGATATCTTTGACCTCTTCCTCCCTGAGTTCGATAAACCTTGGGTGATCCACTTAAGGGAAAACTTGCTGCTGTTCTACAAACCTCTGCTCTTGGAGGCCCAACACTGTCTACAGGAAAAGAAGCGTGAGTAGACATCAGTTGCACATGGCTCAATCGTAGAGATGAATGGCGTTGGTCGGTTGGAGATCCTTATGGGCAGACGTAGGGTCTTATCGAGCGGGAATTAATGGTGGCGCAGATACCTAAGAGAGTTGCAGTTGCTCTTCCGCGGCGGTTCGCGCTTCATTCCGGCTAGACCTAGCCATGGGCAGCCCGGCCTGAGGCCTGGTCCGAAACTCCGGCTCGAAAAACTCAGGCCTAGGCCTGAAAAAGTTGGCCCAATGGTCGGGCCGTCCGGGCCTGGGTAGCTCGAAAAACGTATTTAACACTACGGCCCGGCCCGGCGGGCTTCATGGGTATTTGGTGGGACCAGGTCGGGCTTGGGCCTTATTTTCCGGCGTTAGTCACCGGCAGGGGCGCCGTCACAACATCCTCTATTTGGGGATGCTGCTCCCACACCGGCGCCCCCCATACGCTAGCCCCGATAGATTTTGAAATTTAAAAACCAAAATTCGTATGAAATTCATACGAAATTTATACAAAAGTAACTCGAATTTAAACATAACTAAAACTTAATCCCGATCTACTGACCGTCGGTTGGGGCGCTCGACGGCCCTGCCTCATCGTCGTTCTTCGCCATTGCCGTCTGCGTCCGTGCCCGCTTCTCGTCCCTTGCTTCGCGCATCTGGCGGTGGAGCATGGCGGCCAACGTCAGAGGAGCTTGCCGGCGCGCCTCGCCTGCTCGCGGGCGAATGCCTCGTAGGGGCGATGAGCGTTGAACTCTGCGAGATTTTGTCGCTCCGCCTCCATGAGGAGGCGTCCCGCGTCCTCCGTGGCCGCTCGTTGGCGCGAGATCTCGGGGACATGCTCGAGGTTCGCGTAGTTGACGAACTCGCGCTCCTCCTCGTTCAACCGCTGGTAGCGTTGCGTGTTCAGCGACGCGAGGATCCGCCTACTCCGGGTGGGCGGGGGCTTGCGGCGGCTCGCCCCACTGCGCCGCCTCCTCCACTGCCACTGCTTCCGCATCTGCGATGTAGACCTCGTGCCACGCCGTGAACCGTGGATTCTCGTCCTCGTTGGAGCTGTACTCCGCATCGGGCTGCGGCTGCGGCTCCGGCTCCGGCTGCAGTGGTGGTGGTGGTGGAGGCAGCCCGCGGCCGTTGAGGCCAAGCATCGAGTATGTGGTCTTTAGATGGCGCAACATTTTGAGGTGTAGAGGAGAGAATGGAGCGGCGACAGTGGTGGAGATGACAGGATAGCACCGCGGTGGTGGACGGCGTACGTGCTATATAGCGGTGGCAACTACCCATATTTACGATGGCGTAGGCGACTGGACGCCACATGGCCAGTCGCTGCCCTCATGGCCGCCTCGGTTTCCGCGCGGGAGACCATTAAACGGCGATGACCAACCTTCTCGCGTCGATGCGAACCGTCGTGTCCTCTCGCTGACAAGGCGCCCCGACCTGCGAAAACCGTCGTTTCACGTGCCGCCGACGCGCCCGATTCGCGACCTTGTCGAAGGGGCCGGCACGGGTATGCCGGCTATTCTATTGGGCTTGAAAACTAGCCGGCGCCGTTTGAAACGCACCGGTGCGAGACCAATAACGATGCTGGCCCCCAAATCGTTATCAAGCCGCTATCAAGGCTGCCGATGAAGATGTTCTAAATGCTCGATCCAGCGTCGTTTGAGAACGTTTGGAGTACGTGGCTGGCTGGAGATGCTCTAATGCCAGGGCGACCAGAAAAGGCGGCGACCGGCGAGCAGAGCAACACCACGGGCAGCACAGGTCTGACTCTGATAATCGGCCCGGCGAAGGGAATGGGCGCTGCGCTGGAAACAGCATCGGCTCGCCAATCCGGGCAACGCGCGGCAGCCCCGGCCGGCCCACGCCCCCCTACCGCCTCCGGCAACGCGTCGGCCCCCCCTCTCACACGCGTCCCAGCACGGCCACGGCCAGGAGGACCGCGCCTGCCTGCCTGCCTCCATTCACCTCCTGACGTGGTACGGCAAATATTCCGCAACGTGCAGCAGCTCACGTCCAGACGGAGACAGTCCACCGGCGAGGCTTCCGAGGGACGATGTGCGGCGGCCCTTGCCGGAACGGCGCGACACGCGGCGAGCGGCGCGGCGTGGACCGCCCCTCCGCTCCCGCTCGCGGCCTCCTGTCGAGGCCAGGATATCGTAAAAAACGGAGCTTGTATGGAGTACCTCTTGGCTCTTGCTCTTTCCAGAAAGGGACTCGGCCGGCCGGACGGCGATATGAGTGGTGGTTCCTTCATCATTCATCATGCATGGGAGATCCGAGCGCGGCAACGTGAGGGTATTGCGATATTTATTCCGGAATGCCACGCACGCAGGCATGCAGGCGCACAGGATATTTTTCCGTTTTGTCAGTTGGGACTTGGGAGGATGATCGATCGGTACGAATCCTTCCACTATATTCTGCCGTGTAAAGCGTCGTCAATCACCGGCTGCCCATCTAAATATCAGTGCGATATTTTAGTGTGTAGCTGCTTTCATTCCGCGACAATTATTTTGAGAGGGAGGGACTGAGGGAGTGCATCACTTTTAAATATAGTGCTGAACTGCTGATCCTTAAAACACTCGAGAGGAGTGAATTTTTTACTTTCAAATATATCTGGCCGCCGAGCCGACGAGTAAAACTACACCCTCCTCACCGCGTCGCCAAGCTCCTTTCGTAGGCACCACATCATCCCTTTCATCAACTTCGGGCTGTCTCATAGCCCCGCCAACATTCTCATAGTTTCGCATCGGCTCAACTCCGCCGGGCCTACCTTTGTTACCTCCTTCGTCCTTGGAGTGTTCGGCGAATTGACTAAAGTAAAGAGGGTCCCTATAAAGATGGAGGGCCCATCCTACTTGTGCTTGAAAGATTGCTGCACTAGTCAATTGAACCAAAAGTTCAAACTGATGGAAAGAGTCTAGGCAGTGTATTTATATTTAACACTCCCCCCACGTCTAGGTTATTTTAGTCCTTAGCGTGGGTTCGGTGTAGGCCGCAGAATATTTTTTCTTTTTTGTTTTCAAAACTGCGTGAGCAGGGTCTTGAACTTGAAACCTCTTGGCTCTCTTACCATGAAAGACTGCTGCACTAGCCAATTGAACCAAAAATCCAAACTGATGGAAAGAGACTAGACAGTGTGTTTATATTCAACACTCCCCCTCACGTCTAGGTTATTTTAGTCCTTAGCATGGGTTCGATACAGGCCGCAGAATATTGCTACACTAGCCAATTAAACCAAAGGTTCGAACTGATGAAAAGAGACTAGACAGTGTATTTATACTTAACAGTGCTATACACACATGTTTTGAAAATTTTGGGAAAGGTGTTGAAAGCTAAAACAAGTTACCAACAACATAGTACCAACCAGCTTCTCAGTCGAATTAAGCATTGACAAAGCTTTTTTTTTTCTCTTTCTCCTACGACCAAAGTGGGTATTATGCTTAGGTTCTATATATCGACGCTGCATACCTTAGGAATCTTGATCTGACGGCTAAAACATGCAAGGTATTTATTTACATAGAAAGACCAATGGATCTAACCTAAACCATTTTTTTTGCAAGTTTAGAGACCACCGATTAGGGTATCTCTAACCTAAACCATTCATTGACCTCCGGTCGTCTCATAGCCCCGCCAGCCTTCTCATAGTTTCGGCATCGGCTCAACTCCGCCGGCCTACCTTTGTTACCTCCTCCGTCCTTGGAGTGTTCGGCGAATTTACTATGTGAATTACTTTATTTACAAACTTAGCTGTGCTAAATCGCCTAGAGATGGCCTAGCTCAACGCAGCATGTTCTCTGCTTTGCCCGTCGTAATCAGCCCCCAAAATCTCCGAAACATTTCGACACCGAGAATCTAACGTTCCGGACGAACCCAACTGTCAAGATGCGTAATACCTGTGCTGGAGTCTCGTCTAGATGCATCGACGGACGGCCCTGCAAAATCTCATAAATCGACGCTGTCGCGATGGCGACCCATTAATTCGATTTGCAGGATATCACTACAGTGCACTGTATCATACCGAGACAGCTAACTGTCAGACCCCATGCCCGTGTCGCGCACTCGCCCGATCATAATAGGCGTCATAATACGCCCATGATACACGCACCGAGGTATCACCAAATACTCCTCTACACTCCTCTGCTCTGCTCCCATGCCTATATAAGGAGAGACCACGGCCTTCTCCTTCTTCATCCCGTGTCAACCAGCCCTCTCAAGCTCAGCAACACCAGTCTCTGAATCCACTCCTCTGTTTCTTGGATACAGACCTACACTGCTGTGTGAGTAGTGCACTAGCTAGACGCTCTCTGTGTGATCCCTCTGTTTCTGTGACCATGGTGGTTCTTGCCAAAGGCGAGCTGGAGCAGATCGCGCTCCCGGCGGTGCACAGGGCGGCGCCGCCGCTGGCCGACGTCCCGGAGGTCGACCTGGCCGCGGCGTGGAGCGGTGGCGCCGAGGGGAGGGCGGCTGCGGCGCGCGCCGTGGCGGCGGCGTGCGAGGAGCACGGCTTCTTCAAGGTCACGGGCCACGGCGTGCCTGTCGAGCTCCTGGTGCGTGTGGAGGCCGCGGCAGCCGCCTTCTTCGGGCTCCAGCAGCGGGAAAAGGAGGCGGCGATGTCGGCCGCCTCGCCCGGCAGCCCGTTCGGGTACGCCAGCAAGCGGATAGGCAACAATGGTGACCTCGGCTGGGTCGAGTATCTCCTGCTCGGTGTCACCGCCGCCGGCGCCTCCACGGGGGACCGCTCCGCCGACGCGCCATTGTCCGTGCCAGCCGAGGAAGCGGCGCCGTCGGACTGGCGCTGCTCTTTCCGGTGAGTGCACCCTCTACATATCGTCAATGTCAAATTTGAATTCGCTGCACGTACGAGTGGGCGACATCTGTTTATTTAGGACCAAGTATAAGTAGGCAGTAATAGTGATTAACCGCGTAGAATCAAATTCCATTTCGGGCAAAGCAGATTTCTTCCTGCTGTATACAAGCACAAAAGAATCTTCCAAAGATAAAACAGGTTAGTAACAACGACACACCAACGAGCTTCTCAGTCGATTTAGGCATTGACGAATCACGAATGACGAGGTACCTTTTCCGCCCTTTTTCTTCCACGACCAAAGTAGAAATGTGCTTAATGTTGGATATTATGCGTAGGTTCTACCTTAGAAATCTTGATCTGACGGCTAAAACAAGCAAGAAATACAGAAAAAAAAGTTGTTCCTGCACAGAAATGAAGCTATGATCAGTTCCAGGCCAATGGATCTAGCCTAAATGTTGTTTTTTTGTAACTTTAGAGCCCACCAATTAGGGTATGTCTACGTCTTATATCAGTTCAAAGAAGTGCAAATTAAGAAAGTATTAGTCTATTAGGGTATGTCTACGTCTTATCAGTTGAAAAAAATACAAATTAAGAAAATCTTAGTCAATTGAGACTTAGCAAAAGCTAGTAGTAGTAGTATAAAGTAATCTTGATTGTTAGCAAAGAAATGAATTGTAGCAAGGCTTTAGCACGAAATTGTGCATTCTTGTTAGAAGAAAGAGAAAAGGTGCTAAGTGTGATGGGCTGGTCCCCCTTGCCTTAATACAGGCTCAATAAAACAAGTGTCTGACCAAAGAAAGAGTCCAGGTCATTGCGCAAGATTGTCTGACCAAACAAAGACTACAGGTCATTGTGCAAGCTGGAATGTAGGCACTCAAACCTTTTTTTCTTTTTCGCCCGATCGACCCGTAGATCTACATGCCGTTTCTTCACACCATTGGAGCACATGGTGTATTCACAAGTAAACATAACAGCGCAGCTAGTGAAAAGATGCGTCGCAAGTAGCACGTGCAGTTTCTGAAGCGGCAGCAACAGTAGGGAATCTGAATCTCTGGCTGAAGCAGCTCATCCATCGCCCCGTTCTCATCCCTGATTATTATTTTTCAGAGGGTGTGACGAATTAAGTTAATTTAGCTCATCGAATTCCACTTGCAAACTATAGCAGGTCATACCTAGGACAAAGCACGAATCAATTTAATGTTTCATGTTATTTTTTCTCGGTTGCAACTCTCAAATTTAAGTTGAGACACGTGACTAGCAGGAATCATGAAATGACCAAATGGTATGATGCATTTTCTCGGTTGCGACTCGTGTGTAAGTATAAATCTCAGTTGGAACCTCATATGCAATTAGAAAAATCTCGATTGCAACTCATGGCTAGTAAAAATCACGATGCAATCCTATAGCCTAGGAGTCGATCGAGAATAAAAATAATAGGAGTCAAATTAAGCTAATTTTCCACTCGAACGAGGATTAGCAATACCATTTAAGAAAGGTATATTATTTTCTTGAAAGGTGTTGAAAAAGCTGACATAATATAAAACTTTGATAGCTGGCTCACTGTTGCAAGCTTTGCGTGGTTGCTCATTCGATTTTAGTCTTTCTTTTCTCTTTCCCTGGGCGCACGTGTGCAGCTGTGGCCTACGCCGAGCTGGCCTTGAATAATGGGACTTTTTCCGGCCGCCGTCCCGTCGCCTCCGAATCTTTTCTGCCGCCCATCCCCCATGCGCGCGTGACCACTAGCCTAGCTAGGTTCAGCATGGCATGACAAGGAAACGATTACTATGATTTGCGCTGACACGATCGAGTTGGGCATGCAGCGATCTCCTGAACGAGTACACGGTGGCGGTGAGGAGGATGGCCTGCTCGGTGCTGGAGCTGATGGCGGAAGGGCTGGGCATGGCGGAGAGCGACGCCTTCGCGAGGCTGGTCCTGCACGAGGACAGCGACTCCATGCTGCGCGTCAACCACTACCCGCCGCGACCCGAGCAGAAGCAGCTTCACGGCGGCGCCGGCGGTAATGGCAGGGTGACCGGGTTCGGCGAGCACACCGACCCGCAGATCATCTCCGTGCTCCGCTCCAACGCCACCTCCGGCCTCGAGATCGCGCTGCGGGACGGATCGTGGGTCTCGGTGCCGCCGGACCAGAGCTCATTCTTCGTCAATGTTGGCGACGCACTGCAGGTACTACATATCCTGTCTATTTCTTGTTGTTCTTCTTCTGAGCTGTTCGTTATCGCAATTAGCATGCAAATCCGTTCGCTAATGCAGCATAAAAAAAGGATCAAAAGCACCTAAACTGGCCCCATTGTCTGATGTCTGAGTGGATGTCAAACGGGCAAACCATTATTGAACAGGAGAAATCTGCTCCCGGGCATGATTCAAAATGTTTTCAAAATTAAAATCATGGAGTAGAGCACAGAGCTGGCTAGCGTACACGTCAAATCGACGACAGACAGGTAGTACAGTGATGACCCGTCACTGGTAACCGTGCACTCGTCTCTTTTCCAGGCAGCCAGGTGAACTGAGGTACACCAACTTTTCTGAAAGAAAAATGTCGGGATCGCATATATGCCAAGTCTTTTTTTTTTTCGAATGGATGACAACTAAGTTCATATGAGACACTAGAAGCTGCTTCCATCTCCTCCATATGAAACTATTTCATTAGCTTAATTCAATAACCGCGAGTTTGGTTACTGATGATCCGACGAAAACTTTGCTTCTGCCCGCAGGTTCTGACGAACGGGAGGTTCAGGAGCGTGCGGCACCGGGTGATGGTGAACAGTATCCGGTCACGGGTGTCGGTCATCTTCTTCGGCGGCCCGCCGCCGCGCGAGACACTGGCGCCGCTGCCGGAGCTCGTGGGGGAAGGCGGCCGCAGGCGGTACAGGGAGTTCACGTGGCGGGAGTACAAGGCGTCGGCCTACAGGACCAAGCTCGCGGAGAACAGGCTCTGCCAGTTCGAGACCACGAGCTAGCAGCGGACCACGCGGTCGCTGTGATTTTTTTTTTTTTTGGTGTGTGACGGGGAAATTGAGTCTTTGTGTGCAAGGTTTTTGCTAGTGTGTTCGTAGTGGTAACTGGTATATATGCCGATGAATGCTTTCGTGCTGCAGAGAAGTTTTTTGTAGGTCCGGTACGTTTTGAGTGCTCAAGCTATGCACAAGATGCTTAGCTATTCTAAAAATTTGGAATGCTTTGGTGTGTGTTCTGTTCTTCTCAACGTAGTATTAACCTGAAGTTTAAATACAAACTTTGAATTGTAAACAATAAAAATGGAATTTGAACAATAATAGAATAAGTTACAACATTTCATACTTAGAGAAATTTCAGCTTTATTGATAAAACACATTATACATTGTCTTTACAATATTCAATTATATTACAACAATGAATAATAATGTAAACCTAAATCAAAATTTCTAGCTACTGTTTCTTCTTCTCTACTTCATCTACATCACCATCTTCCATTCCTTGATCTTGATAACCTGCACACACACAAAATATAACAAATGCAAGATAAGTGGAATGCCAAATGAAATTCAAATTCAAGTGGAAACAAGGAGAAAAAAAGGATAAATATGACACTACTGAGCTGATCCACAACAGCTTAGGAATCATGCTATGTGACTAGAACACAGGCTGCTCACAGCAAAGGCAAAACAAGATTCACCAGGACACGTGTCCAACATGCCAGCACTACAAGCGGCTATAAAAGAAAATTGACAGCCAAGCACAGCTATCCATTGACTGCATCAACATCAACCACAACAACCATACACAACCAGCCAGCGCATCACTAAACTAGTTAGTTCATCCAGTTCATCCACCAAAACCACCAGAAAAAGAAAATAGCCAATATCATCGCATAAAGCAAGAGCAGCCAAGATCAGGAGCAAGGAGGAGCATGCATAGGTCCACAAGATCATCAACAACATATACATCCAGTTGAAAGGTATGTACATGCGACTAGAGGCGGTGAATAGGAGCTAGCAAAATTATAGGATTTTCAAGGTTTAGGCTTAAGCAACAAGGTAAAGGTGATCAGTGCAAAGTGAACAACCTAAATGAAACAAAAACAAGGATAACCAACAAGAACAAATAACAAACAAAAGCAATGTGGAGCAAGAAGTAACTGCCGAGGAGACACGAGACACGAGATTTTCCCCCGTAGTTTCTTCCTTTTTAGGGGAAGTACGTCTATATTAGACAGGTGTGGTGCCACAACGGCCACCAATGCCACAATGGCGTCACATTCTTCTCTGTGTAGATGTCGTGATCGCACATGTGAGAGTGAACTTCACGCGAAATTTTGATCATTACCCGTAGCCGCTTGTCCAGGGCATCAGAAGATAAATTATCCTTGGTGGCGCGCATGTTGTCGTCACGGCCACCGTAGAAGTACATCAACCGCTCGCGGTGCTGGAGAGGTTGGATCCGCTTGGTAAACCAAGACATGGTAAGATCCTTCCCCGTTAGCCCGGAGCTCACCAACTTCGAGATCCGCTTGGTCATTTTCTCAACCTCTAGGAAGTCGGAGATGCGCGGGTTGGCGTACCAGGTGGAGGTCTCGGTCGCGGGTCCGTCCTTGAAGGGAGGCTGTAAGGGTATTTTACCCTTAACCATTATTTTGGTTAACAATGACACTGGTGCTATTGTGTGGACTAATAGTATCTATAAGTATGTACACAGGTTTTAGTCCACATATAAGAATGCAAGGCGGCAAGAAAGGTCTTGTAGTCGGACAGAAGGATGCGAGGTGAAGAGAGACCCCCCAATTGTTGCTCTCAACTAGTGATGGTGTGTTGACCGTTTGTCTCTAAAGAAGTGCTTGCCAAAGCCACACATACACATAATCTGCACACCAAAAATGCTGAGAGGAAGAAGTGCCGAGAATACAAAGTCATTTTGAAGCTCCAGGAAAAGTCGGTAGTCAGCCCGGTACACCGGGTGCTGCTACCGGACTTAGAAGAGAAGCCGAAGCCAGGAGATTCTGGCAGGCAGCTCGGTACACCGGATGCTGCTACCGGAAATGTCGGTAGCCAGCCCGGTACACCGGGTGCTGCTACCGGACTGACCGAAGAAGCCGAAGCAAAGGGAACCCGGCAGCCAGCCCGGTCCACCGGGTGCTGCTACCGGGCAGTCCGGTACGTGGCCCGGTACTACCGGGTCAGCTACCGGGTGGCTCGAGTCTGAAATGGAAAACGACTAGAAATGGCTACTTTTCCGAGACGCCTATAGAAGCCCCTTCTTCCAGCTTGAAGAGGTAAGGAAACCAGGACAAAAAGCTCAAGACATTTATCTCTCTCTCATACTCCATTGTTGAGCTCCAAATCCTTCAGATCTCCCTCCTCCACCCAAAATCAAATTAGTGTCACCATAGGAGGCAACATTTGTGGAGTGTCCCTCTTGATCATTGTAACGGTACCAGCAGTCCCGTGCACTATGGCCAGGTTTGCTGCAGATTTGGCAAGGAATCTTGGCATGATCTAATCCCTGTTTTCCATTGCCATATGGGTTGTTGCGAGAGGGTGGCACTCCCCTATTATTGTTGTTATTGAAGAAGGGTCATCCACCACGACCTTGGCCACATCCTCCATTACCGCGACCACGAGGGAAACCTCCACGTCCACGACCACGTGCTGCAGAAAAGTTTGCGGATGACTTGAAATTGCCACCACTCTCCATGCCTGACCCGCCGAGAAGTTCAGTACGCTGGTCGAAATTCGACATTTGCGCGAAAAGATCATCGAGGGTGGTTGCCTCTGTGCGAGCATCCATGGCCGACACAAGAGGATTGTAGTTCTCGTTCCTTCTCCATCATGTTGAGGAAGTTTGATTCTTCCTTGGCCGCCAGGCGGTGACTACGGCGAAGCTTCACCATAGCCTCCTGTGCTCGCCTTGTATGTGGCCGTAGGTTAGGGAAACGGAAAGTACACGGACAACGGTCAGGTTTGCAGGGACAGAGCTGGAAACGTCGTCAGCAACATACACCTCCCCTGCTGCAGCGTAATCATGTTCAATAGTCGGGGCAATGTCGTCAGTCTAGGTGCCACAGGCTGGACATGCCCGGAGTCTGCGACGTGTTATGCAGCGTGGGCGGAGCGGGAGGGGCAGGTGGAGCATCATCATCCCCGCCCCTCACTGCCCACGGGCCCTCGACGGACATGCGCGCAACGACGATGTCGTTGTTCGGGAGGCACATGATTGCGGACGGCGGGACTCGCGCGCCCCATTCCAGCATGGTTCTTACCCTAAAGCTAACCCTTCATGCTCAAATTTTGAAAAACTACCACTTGTTAAAAATTTCGCATAAATCTGGCACAAAACCGCATTTTTTTGCCGTACTCCCTCCGTCCACAAATAAGTGTACATGTGGGTTTTCTAAGACAAATTATGAAGTGGAGTAAAAAATACATTGGGAACAAGCGTCTCTCTGCTTTAATTCTTTTACCTCCAATAAGCTAATTGTATGTAGAAAACAAGAAAAATATATGCTTAATATTAGGTTTGATTTCCGTGCGATCAGAGAGAAGCAATTGAAGTGCATTGGGAAGATAAGAGTACACTCTTTTGTAGATAAAGTTTAGAGCTAGATGTCCACTTATTTGAGGATGGAGGAAGTATGCACTAAAACAAAAATTAACAAGGATTAATAACATTGCTAACAAGTGGGGCCACATGTAAGGATGATGTGGTACAAAACTTGAGAATTATTTTGATGTCCCACTGTTCAGCTCATTAAAAAATGTAAAAGTAAAAGTAAAAAAAATAAAAAGTCGCGATGATGTCCAAAGCACCGACGCCGTCGAGCTCCTTCCTCCTCCGGCGAGTCCAAGGCCACGACCGACCGGAGAGGAGATCACCTCTCCCCTATGGCGCAGGTCCGTCCGTGGCGGCAGCCGGCCGGAGCGGGGGCTCGACGACCGGCGGTGGCCGTCCTCCAGTGGCACAGGTCCGGTCGGAGCATGCAAATCGACGGCCGACAGGATACCCTTCCTGCCCTCGCGGCGGCCGGCCAGCGGCACGTCCTTCCCTGGCGCAGGTCCAACCGAAGTGGGGAACTCGCCCCTCATCCACTGGCGGCGGCTAGCTAGCGACCCGTCCTTCCCTAGCGCAGGTCCACCCGGAGCGGGGAGCTTGACGGTCGGCATGAGCCCCTTCGCCCCGTAGCCTTCCGCGGCCACACCCAGGCGGACCAAGGAGGTGAGCGGCAGAGCCTCCTGGTGGAGTGGGTTGCCGGGGATGGGGACGGCAGGTGGATGGGGAGGTGGCCATCCAGCAGTGGCCGAGTTAGAAAGGCTTGGCACGCCGACGTCCACATCCTCGCCACCGAGAACGGGATGAGGGGGCGGCCGGCCGAGCCAAGCCTCAACAATTGTTGCTTTTCACGATGGAGACGAAACCGAGAAATATTTATTTTTTCCTTTTTAATATTTTTTAGTTCTTTTAGTTCTTTAGATATTCTCAACTTAGGAAATTTCTTAGAGCAAGTACAATAAGATCCAGTCAGCTGGCTATAAAAAATAAAATACTATATCTTTGCTTAGTTGGAGGAGTGAGAATAGGAGAGAGAAGGTAAGTGGGCTCTTATGCAAGAGCTAGCTGTAGCATGTGCTCCTTGGCACTTTGTGAAAATGGAGGGTGGACCCTATTTTAATAAAGTAGTGCATTTTTAGAGCCAACTTGGCGACTATAAGACTACCCACATTGAAAGTATCATAGGTAGTACCATGCATCTCATGCATGCAAAAAAGCTGATGTGGCAGTGCAATTAAAGATGAGAGTGATGATTATAGTATCATAGGTAGATACCGTATCATAGCACGTAGTACTAGAAATTTTACATATATTTGCATTGAGATTCTACAAATCAATTAATATAAGAAGAATATAATACTACTGATTGAACCGACCCGGACACTGGAAACATGTGGCCGGAGAGAATCTCTCGGCGATGGAGAAATGTCAAATGGGAAGCTCTATGTACATGATATCATGCATTCTAGACATAGTAACATATAGTAGTATCATATCGCATGATACTTCTATATGATATTATGCATTGTGACTAATCTAAGTTAGCTATAGATTACATCACAATCCACTATAGCAAGCTGCTAGGCTACACGATTGTTCTTACTCTTAGACTGTTGCCACGTCATCATTGCATATGGGTTCCATTTGTCAGAAAGGCTATCAATTCGATACTCATTTTGTTTTAGTGCACATTGCAAAAAAAATAGCTGTACACAGGGAGGCCGCGAAGCGCACTGGAGCCGCTTGAAAAGGCTGTGAAATGCCACTCTCTGAAGCCACCCCGAACATGTTGTGAAGGGGATCAATCGCTAGAATGAAGAGCATTGAGGATAATGGGTCTCTCTCGTAGCACTTGACGGTGCGCAATTCTCGGCCCTGACTTCCTGTTGAGCATCACTCTAGTTGTGGCCGACGATAGAAAGTGGCAAATCCATCTCCACCATCACACGTTCTTGGCTTTGAGCTCAATGAGCAGATCGTAGGTCGTGGTGGAGCGGCTCTCAGCCTCCTCCGAGCGGACATGTGGGCTCACATCCGAGGGAGAGAAGATAAAAGGAGGCTGACATGTGGGTCTAGCAATTGCAAAAAGAAACCCGTAATTTGGAGCAGTTTTACGTTTATCAAGACTCATCAGATTAGTTGGATTAGTTTCTTGAACTCTATTTTTTGGAGGTGCTCATAGGGATAGGATGTGCGCGTATTCATAGGGGTAAGTATATGTATGTATCGTATATGTGAGCGTCTGCACCTGTAGCGCAAAACAAAAACAAAAACTAACCCCAATTGTGATGTTTTTTGTTTGTAATTTCCTAAGAGATGATTGGAGAAGGGAACAACAAGGCTTGCGAATACGTGTCCTGGTAAGTTAGGAAGGATGTGTAACACCCCGTTGCTACCGGAGGTTACCGGAGCGTGAGGAGGAGGATAACGCCGCTTGTGGAGAGCGGCCACCGGAGAGGAGCCTGCCGCTTGTGGAGAGCGGCCACCGGAGAGGTAGGGGACGAGAGAGAGGACGGGAGCAACCCGAGTTCTGTTCAATTCTTCGATGGCCTCCTCCGATGCATCTTCCCCTTTTGTTGGCAGCTACCGGTACAGGCAGCCCACGATCACCAGGCCCGTGGCCCGTGATGTCTAGCCCACCTCTCCCAAGGTACCAGGGTGTGACAATACCGCCCCCAAAAGACATTGCTTGTCCCCAAGCAATGGATGAATGCCGCTTCCACGAACACCTCCAGGGTCCCATGGCATTCCATCAAGCTGTGTCCTGTTGCATGGCTTATGGATACTGAATTCAGACAGGAACTGCAAGCAGAAGTAGCCTGGATCATACTGCTTGCACTGAAGGTAGCATCCAAACCCGCCGACGGAACAGTAATTACTGCAGTTGTATAACTCATACTCAAGATGAACCCATCCATGTCCACAATATAGCTCAAGGATAATGTCAGCGCGACACTGAACCATGAGCACGACCGATAGAAATAATGTTTCATCACGATCAGCATCTTGTAACATACTGTTTCGAGTTACTTGTCTGTACAAATTGATGTGTGCTTTTGATACTGAACTCGCATCCATTCGTTGTTGGCAGTTTCTCAAGCAATAGCTACATTCTTGTAGATCGCTTCCCAAAAGTATGGGACATCCATGGTGTATAGTAGCAGCATCACAAGCAGTACCAGATCGCATGGATAGCTCAGCGGGCACTTGTAGAAGCCAGATGATGTCAAAAACTTCAATGGGCGTGCTCTCCAGATGCCAACAGTGACAGGCTGAAAAAAACACCAGTGGATTCCCAGCTTGAGATTGGAAATATGTAGCCTCTTCTGCTAACTGTACATCTGCATTTGTTCCTTGACGAATGGGAACACTTGTGTGTATTTTCACCTCTTGGTCGTGTACACACTGAAGGATTCCCATTGACAAAAGCACCGCATTCACAATTTTTTTGATGCATCTGTAATGTTCTGACTCCCACTGCTCCCATTTGGATATCATGAATACAGGGGCAACTTGAAAGATCAAAGTGCTAGTAGGACCAAAATCTTGTTTCACACCGTTGAGAAGACATAATTGAATTTGATATCCTTTAGTACATTGACGAGTTGGTAGGGTGTGTTTCCTTTTCCACATAACATGTTGCCGGTTCCTATGGACAACCTTCTGAAGCTTGGTATCTTTGTCATTCAGTAGGACAGGCAGAGTCACGAGAGCTCTGAGCAATAAGGATAGGAATCCCACTATATCTTGTGCCAGCCAGTGAATGAGCTGAACCAGGCTATAGCCAGCCTCCTCCACCAGAACTATTGCACTGAAATTTAGAGGTTTTGTACATTGGTCTACCCAAGTTTTTTGTCCTTCCCTGGCAGCTATGGACAAGCCCATCAAAGTATCATCTATATCTTTCGCTGACAAGCAAACGAAGTCCAGCGACATATTATCTATGGGTATGTTCTTCAGTAAATATAGAACGAACTCAGCAGTGCTTGGTATGAATACATCACACTCATAGATAGCAAAAACGCCTGGATCCCAAGGTCGTTGTCGAGAGATAACCAGTCTTGATTCAGTTGGGCTAGTTGAATGATAAATACCTTCTTGGTGTCTTGGAATCACCTGTAGGGTATTGCCCAAACATGGGTTGAAAGCACTTCGTAGCCATGATGGTATCTGGTCCAGCAATAGAATATCACCTTTTGTAGTAAAATTTCCAGGTTGAAATGCATTATTCCCCCATGGTGGCACCTTGTCAAACACACTGAGTACCTCCTATTCCAAATTTCCCAGGCGCGAAGGCACTCTGTTCGCACGGTGAAGTAACAGTGAACACCATGTTCCTGTGAGATGGTGGTGGTACCCAGATCAGATTTGTAGCATCTTCAGCTTCATAAACACTTCCCTCAAGTTTCATGTGGCTATCCATATCCAGCTCTTGGAATAATGACAAGCCACCAACATAAGTGAGCACCTTGTGAGCAAGCTCATTGCCCCACACTACGTCCTCAGATGGCATTTCGCGAAGCCTCACCTCTGCTGAACCCAAATCTAGCTCCCAGAAAAGTGACATTCCTCCAACACAAGTGAACACATCATCAACAAGCTCTATCGAAGTTGTTTCCGAGAATAATGCTTCTGCAGGTTCCACTTCCACCTTAGGCTCGAGGAATAGAGACACACCACTAACATGAGTCAACAACTCTTCTGAGGAATCTGCAATTGGCTCTGCCATCTCAGTTACAGCCCCCAAGTGTTTCTTCTTCCTTTCCTCGTACTCACTATTCAGCACCAGCTTCAATTGCGCAAACTGCAATTTGATGCTCTCTACAAGTTGAACAAGTGTTGGCTCTGTCGGCTCGGAAGTTGTGGCCATCACCTCCTTGGGGCTCACAGGCAAACATCTAGTGGGTGTGTCGGGTGAGATGTGCCCACTAACATGAACAACAATAGGCGGGTGATCAGTACCAAGAATTGTTGTCGATGGTGGCAGATCCCCAACACCAAAATGTGCTTCCACGTCATCTATAAACTTAGACCAATCACTAACCACTTGACGCAACCTGTATGCCTCAAACCACTCCTTGGCTTTACCATCCATGTGCATTCTGGCAGCAGTAGTCCAAAAGGGCTTACTAATGTTGAATTT
Organism: Lolium rigidum; assembly: GCF_022539505.1. NCBI lineage: Eukaryota > Viridiplantae > Streptophyta > Magnoliopsida > Poales > Poaceae > Lolium > Lolium rigidum. Next base: position 4,971,553 of record NC_061511.1, on the reverse strand, counting down.
CGTGAAGAACTCAAGGCACTTCTCTCGCCAGAGGCTTGGATTTGTGCCATCAAAGTGAGGGAAAGAGTTGTTGACTGGCTGCCTGGTTCCTACAGCCTGAGCACAATCAACGAAACCTTTATGTGGCTTGGTGAGGACATGAGCCGAACAACCTACATGCGTGTCCATGCCAGTCTCGCCTGCACATTGCAACCCGTTATTCCCGGCATCGGTCCAGGGCGTAGCATGAAGATAATTCATGCCACTGATCGGGAACGCGGCCACGACATGGTTGACACCGCCGTTCACAGCGGAGCCAATTGTCGAACACCTGGCGGGCGTGGTGGTAGTGAGGGCCGCTTCCGTGTAGATAGCACCAGCAGCCACTACCCGATAGGCCGAGAGGGTCGAGGGTGAGGAAGACTTGGTTGCTGGCTGCTCCGGTACTTGACCAGGCACGAACAACGGCAAGGCGGAGCTAGCAAACGACGCCGTGCTAGCTTCCTTCCCTTCCCTCTCCTTGAACCCAAATCCGTGCACACAAGAGGCCAGCAGCGCCTTTGACTCATTGAGGCTCGCCATGCTTGCCTCTAGTGATGCCTCCATCGGTGTTCTAGCCACCTCCATCGCCTCAGCGGAATTTTTTTTTGTGTGTGGAATTTTCGTGGAGGGGAAATTCGGGAAAGGAACCTTGCTCTAGATACCAAGTGTAACACCCCGTTGCTACCGGAGGTTACCGGAGCGTGAGGAGGAGGATAACGCCGCTTGTGGAGAGCGGCCACCGGAGAGGAGCCTGCCGCTTGTGGAGAGCGGCCACCGGAGAGGTAGGGGACGAGAGAGAGGACGGGAGCAACCCGAGTTCTGTTCAATTCTTCGATGGCCTCCTCCGATGCATCTTCCCCTTTTGTTGGCAGCTACCGGTACAGGCAGCCCACGATCACCAGGCCCGTGGCCCGTGATGTCTAGCCCACCTCTCCCAAGGTACCAGGGTGTGACAGGATATAATTCGTATTCATGAGGCAGCCGTGTCTGATTTGGAATGTACATGGCGGTACAGCTCAGGATTCGTGTGTTATGGAAGGAGATAATTGTGCAGGTCATTTTGGGCGGTAGCCGTGCCGTGCATGTCGGATCGACAGTTCCCTGATGGCTCAATATAAAAGGCGCCCGCCCGCCCACGTGCACCCCTCACACCATTGCAAAGTTGGCTCTACCATTTCCCTTGAAACATCATCTTCTTGTTCCCCCACGGCGACTTTCCCAGCTGAAAGAAGTCTCACTCCGGTGGCATGCCTTCCTCGGGGCATTTTATAATATACCACACTTTTCTTCACATCTCTATTATTTGCCACATGACCACCACCTGTCATTGTCACTGACAGGTGGTGGTCACGTGGCAAATAATAGAGAATCAAAGAAAAGTGTGGTATATTATAAAATATCCCGCCTTCCTCTGCCCGGCGACACATGGAAGAAGGCCACGAGCAGCTGCTACCAACAGGTCAGGAGCAACCTTTGTTCTTCACCAATTTGTTAGAACGGATGCTATATAGCCTAATGATGATAAATAAATAAATCTGAGACGGCGGCTTACACCTTTTTTTTTTCGCAGATCCTAAATTCCGGCGGCAGAAGGCCGAGCCCACCGACATGGGCCGCACTGGCCCAGCCTACGCCGAATCGGCGGAAGGATCTGGAAACTGGAGTCGAACCCAAACCGACTCGATCGAACCCGACTCGCACCACAACCGCCACGAACCACATGCTCCTCCTAGTCCCCTCCCTAAACCCTCCCATTCCTTCTCGCGATTTCACTTCGATTCCTCTCCTGCTCGATTCCTCCTCAGCGCGGCGATGGACGGAGGAGGCCATCAGCGCGGGCTGCGGCGGCGGGGTCGAGGAGCTGGTGGCGCGCCTTGCCAGGGACCTAGAGCCGGCGTGGAGGTTGCGGTCCGAGGTGGCGGAGGAGGCGCCGCGCGCCAGGGCGGTCGCGCCGCGCGCCAGGTGGCCGCGCCAGGAACGGCAACGATGCCCAGCCTCGACCACGGCCTGCCGCGCAGCGCCCGAGGGCACCCAGGGCTCCTTCCCCACGCCACAGGGTGAGAAACCCGCGTCCTTGTTCTTCAGTTATCCTCGTCATGCACCGCTGCGCTAGGCGAATTCGTTACGAAAGTAGCGGTTCCTGTGCTAGGTGCACCACGAGAGATGATTTTAGTCCTGTTTACCGAGCACTAGTGCTTCGAAATTACTAGCGTGCCTGGATTCCTCGCATCACAGTTTTACTTACTCTGTACTTGATTTCAGGTTTCTTCTCGTAATAAGCTAGTTGGGCTAGATCTACTGAATTCCGACAATAAGGAAGCTCTAGGCCCCGTGAGGTTGCATGCTGGGGTTGGGTTGTAACTAGGATTCCCAAGTGTGTGGAACTAGTTTTCAATTCGTGCTGGTTGTTAGTGATTTCGCCAGAGAAATTATCTACTGCTTGCTCCTGAAGGTAGTTATCTGTGATCCTTTTGTCCACGTATCAAATTTGTGAGCCTGGTTGTTTACCTGACTTCGAATCTCCTGGTTGTTTATCAATTAATGTTTCGGACTGATATTTTGCTTCATCTTCACATCCTGTGGTACTCTGTATTCCCTGTTATTTCTAGGATTGGTGGGCCAGTATCAAGTATGTCAATACTGGGGGCCTAAGCATGGAGGCTTACGAAGATCAGCTGGATGAATCTCTGGCTCGTAACCCAAGGGTTGACATGGAGGTGCGGAGTCCCGACTTACTTTATCTTGCAAGTGTTGTTTACATGCTATTCCATTCTGCTTGCTATGGCATTGTGTATGCTCCATTCACCATGAGCTCTTTTTCCAACTTTTGTTTAATTTGTGTAGGCACTTCCTCCTCGAAATAGGCTTTCGCCCCGCTATATTAATATAGCAACCAACCGATACAACAAGCACGCTGGGGCCACAGCACAACCAAAGCCCAAAAGAACAAAAGAGAAAGAAAAAAAGAAAACAATGCCAACACCGGCAGCTCGACAAGAAGAAAGACGACTCGCCACCGCTGCGCCCTCCGGAGAAATCCACCACGCTCCAAGCACGTCGAAGCGCCGCATATCAGGCAACACCTTCAACAAGGAAAGCGACGACAACGCCGCTGCTGCCCGGACTGGTCCTAGGGTTTCCCCCGATATGCGGAAGGGATTGGGGAAGGGGGACAACCGACACCCTTCAAGAAGGTAGAGCGACACCCGCAGGCGTCACCGTGTCGGTGTCGGACCTGCCGACCAGGATTTCTCCTGCCCACCAAACCCACAAACCCGGACGATTCGACATGCTCCACCTGACGTGCCACCCACCAGCATACGCCACCACGGTCTTGAAGTCATCCTCACCGTCTCGATGTGGTCACCGGAGCAGGGCCTAGACGTAGAGAAGAGAAGCAGCCAGGTCGGGGGTAGCAGACACCTCAGCCGCACGGGAGGGAACTACCTCCACCGCGACGCCTTCGCGGTCGCCGACCGGACATGGCAGCGAGGTCACACCAGGCCCACACTGGCCCGGCCGGGCCCTCAGGCCCGCAAAGTCCTCACGGCCATGCTGCAGCAGGACGGCCGGAGCACTGCCGCCACCCAGCCACCGCCGCCGCGCTACTCTACCTCCAGGGAGCTTCACCAGCGCGCCAGGGGCAGGCGGCCCGTCCAGCCCAGATGGGCCCCAACCTGGGCCCAGATCTGGGCCGAACAAGCCCTGCGTAGCACCACCGCCGGCGTCGCTCCGCCGCCAACAACGACGCCGCCGCCCCTCCTCCCACCCGGCGTGCGGGTCTCACGCCGCCACGCCGAACCGCCGCCAGCCGAAGAGCACCTCCCGGCCGCACCTACCCCGCGCGGGCGCAGCGCCGAGAGGGGAAAGTCGAGGGACCGCCGCCGCCGGCGCCGCCCGGGCCTAGCCCGGCGACGCACGCCGACGACGGCGGGGGAGAGGAGGAGGAGGGGGGAGCTGGACGAAGGAGGCGGCGGCGCGGCCCCGTCGCCCGCGGGGGACGACGCGGTCGCGGGAGCGTTTCCGCTGACTTCTTTTGGTCATGAAGAGCTATTCTGAACTTGTTCTGCTTTATCTCAATTTCATTCCAGTTTATGTTTATTAACCTTGCATATAATCCACCCACAGTGACCTCTTATTCCAGCTTTTGTGTAATCTTTTTAGTCACCTACTGCCTATTCCATGCATGTTGGGCCAATGGAAAAAGTTTTCTTATATCTGAGTTTCATTGAAATTTTACTTTTAGGAGCTTGCCGTTTATACCATGGATGATGGGCACTTGGAGCAGGGTGTAGTTGTGGCAGGTCTTATCACTGATGCAAATGACGGCTACAGGAAATTGGCTCTCTCTCGCAAGATGTAAGGCTACTGTTGTCCTTTTAGGAATGGCATTCCTGTGTTTGAGTAGTTGTCTGACCACTTCCTTACAAAATGCAGATTACTCGACATGTACATCAAGGGGAAGTATGGCACCTCGGAGGCTCAGTTTTGGCGCAAGAGCGTGCAATCGCAGAAGAATGACCTCGAGTACATCATCGACTCTCTCGAGAAGTCCAAGAAGAACTTCAGGCCCATGCCAACAGTGTTCCTGACAATGCCTGAACTTCTGCCCAAGGAGAAGAAACATTAGTAAGTTTTTTGCTTTTCACAAATGGCTGTTTTAAGAAAGTTATGAGTTGTGTTGGAATGTAATCCTTTTTTTATTCTGTAGGGTTCTGCTGCTATTGTTGAGAGGAAAGTCTTCAGATCTTTTGGGGTTGGAAAGCTTGTGTGAATCGTGAGAAGGCCAGGTTACAACATTGTGTTGTCTTGAATTCTTTTGGAGCATATGCTTCGCTGGATGCTTCATATATGATGTGTTGAACTTGTGGTTTTCTGATATGTTGATTGCATGTGGGAGATGGCATGCTGTGTAGTATTGATGATATGAAGAGTTAATCCCCTTGGCCCCTATTTCAGTATGCTTTATAATGTGTGTAGTTGTACATTGGCTTGATGCTGTGAAGAGTTAATCCCCTTGGCCCCTGTTTCAATATGCTATATAATGTGTGTAGTTGTTCATTGGCTTGATGCTGTGAAGAGTTAATCCCCTTGGCCCCTGTTTCAGTATGCTATATAATGTGTGTAGTTGTTCATTGGCTTGATGCTGTGAAGAGTTAATCCCCTTGGCCCCTGTTTCAGTATGCTTAATAATGTGTGTAGTCGTACACTGGTTTGATGCTGTGAATATTTAGCAATATATGCTCCGATGGTTTTAGAAGATAATTTAAAGTTAACCTGACAGTTTTGTTGTTAAATGCTTGACTTAGATGCTAGATTGTACATAAAGTTGTTTTCTATTCCCTGTACAGCAGTATGGTTGCTTGCAAGATCAAAAGGCATTCTAATGTTCCTTTTTTTGTATGCTAGTATCTGACCCACTATCATTGTATATACTACAAAAAAACAGAAGACTTCTTGGGTTAGTAGTTTGGATGGCTTGTTGCAAGCGTGTTTTTATTTTTTGGTGGCCGTGAAGCAGTTTATCTTCCACCCATACCTTTGTACCTCTGTTCTTGTTTCCTTGTTTTTAGCTGGTATTGTATAATTGGTATTTGTAGGTGGTTATACCACATATGAGCTACCTACTGGTTAGGCTGTTGATTGTGCCCTGCCTTTCCTGTTGGGTTAGTTGGGTTCCCTGCTTGGATTTTAGGTTATGTTTTTTGCTATGTGGGATACCAAGGGAATTCCTTGGTATTCTAGGGACTGCATGCTATTAGTTTTTTCACTTGTCCTCTGATGCTGTGCTATTGGCGCCCGGGCAGTGTATGGTTTTGCGTTATAACTAGCCCAGACAATTTTAAGCCTTATAGATATGGAAGGGATTAAGTGGTCACAGCAAGCTTGATCCACACGTTTTCTTCTTCTTCTTCTTCTTCTTCTTGTTGTTGCAAGAAACTACATTTTCAGAGTAGTATGTTGGCATTGAATCCGCAAAGTTTGTTAGGAGTGCTTTACCTTTTCCGTCACATCCTCCGTGGTGTTATGTAGTACAGTATTTTTTTTTAGAAATTTCATTTCAGGGGTTTTTCAGTTCCATGGAGGATTTTTTTTCCTCTCATGTCCCTATAACAGAGATGATAGGACCAAAACAATCCCCATGAATAGTACAATCATGTTTGCAACGTAGTTACTATGATCATATCTCAATGGAATTTCGTTCCACTTTTGTGCCAAAACATTAGAACTCACTTGCCTAGTTGGACTGTTTCAGGGTGGGCACTGGAATGATTTGATTCTCACAATCAGATAGTATTGTTGTAACAGCCTTTGACAGTGGTGCAATTCTTCGCCCCAGTTAACATAATGGATCAGCTGGTTTACCCAAAAAAATTTGTTGCTCATCCCCTTTAACAAAAATTCCTGGAGTGTATAGTCGTTATTAAACTTCGTGGAAATCACTGCTCCATGATATACCCCAGCTTGTGAGGATAGAGCGCTAGCTGAGCAGGCACAAATATGGGCAGCCTGTGAATTTGTTGTGTTTCCCATTGTGAATGTGCATTCTTTCCTGTACTGCTGAGAATGGATTTTAACTGCACACGACTGTGTGTGATAATGTATTTCAACTAGGCAACGAATTACCTGTTCTGAAAAATTGCAAACATGTCAGTTCACCATGAACTGGAAAAAACAACAAATATCTATATAAAATTTTCTTATATTTCTGAACCATTAGCAACTGTTGAAAAAAATGAAGCAAGAAAGACTCGTGAATGAAAAAACAATGGGTGCATAGGGGACATTTCAAGGAAAACTTGCAAAGATGTGGGTTCACCATGAACTGTTAAAGAAACATTAAGGACGAGAAAATTTGAATAGTAGTGCAAATCATGCATAAAGTTTGGCATACAATGCATGAACGACAAAAATAACTAACAAACAATAGCCGCACTGGATGATTTTCAGAGAATCTAGTCCAGCTCAATAGATCAATGCTACTTATATTGAGTTTGACTCTTGAAACGTAGAACCAGAAACTAACTAGATTAAATGTGAAGTACGAACGGGAATTTGTACATCAGATATCCTTTTCTTCTAGGATATGGAGAGCAATATTTTTGGACATGCATGCACATAACACAACTGAACTATCAATTAATTGATCCATGCACAACCCAACTCAAAGAGAAAAAATGAATTTAGGCACATTTAAGACTAAGCGGGCAGGAGGATGGCTAACTACCTTAATTACATCAGCAAGCTCATTAAGGAAGTCATCAATCTGGTCTTCTTTCGGTCCTGTGAGCACCACAAATAGGCTGAGTAGTTTTTCCACAAACATCATCTTTAGTACACACAAAAAACATGTCATTCATATATCTGAAGCCACTGAGAAGAGAAGAATGAAACAAGTATCTCAGCATACAAGAGCCCCACAGCCCAACCAATCCAGCTAGTCCATAACACACAGCTCCAAGGAGAAAGCAATAGCCGTAATGTATCCAGATGTCATCAGTGTAGTGATGAGATTATACAACAAGAAACTGGTAACTGAGGTTTCAGAATATCATTCAAAAATCCTTGAGCTCCATATCAAAAGGGCATCAGCTATCTGAACAGAAGATGCAATACCACAGATCAAGAACTTGACAACATTATATGTAGAATTCAAAAAAGTAGTCAATTGAAATAAAATATTGGAACTCAGGGCATCCGAAAGGGGCAACATGGACGTAGGCTTCAACACCATAATTCATGTCCAATTTACATGTCCAAACGAAATAGTTTACACTTGTACAGAAAACAATTTACTTATTAGCAACATGAGTAGTCACAGTATATGAGCTTGCTAGGTTTTCACCAGATGAACAATGGCCATCTGCAGGACATATAATGCTTGATCTGTAAAAGAATGAAACTTAATATATGGAATTAAAACAGACATTACAAACCTACGTGCTGGCAAGTATTCATAACCTGTAAAGATAGAAAAGAGTGACAAATGATCGACATAGTCTTTTGGATTCACCTCTACAGGAGGAAGCTGCCACGCACGAGACATACACTCATGGAAGGGAGGCAGATTCAGACACTTCCATGCCTACAAATCAAAATGGAAATATGATTCGATTTCCCTTTCGTTATACGTGATTCCAGTCCTCATACACAAAATAGAACACCTCACATCCAAATGGAACAAGAGATAAAACCCCACCCAATCTGCCATACACCTCACATCAGGAAGAAATATGGAAGATACACTCCAGCAACCCAGTAACCAGAAGGGAGGAAGTTTGGAAAACATACCCCTGGGTGCGCTGGTCTGGAAGAAGCATGGTAAGCCCAGTAACCCAATGAAACAGAAACAAAAAACCTGTGCGATGCGATAGCTTGGAACCTGACCGGAAGAAAAAGTGACAGTTGGCCAAATGAAAAAAAACAGTTAGCCTTGTACTAGAAAAGCGTATTTGTATGATAAACTCAGTGGTTACAAATTCTTCACTTTTTGCTAAGCAGATAATAATATTATGAACATCGTCTACTCTGTATACTTTTCATCCACGGCACCATGCTAGTATGCTCTATAAAAACTGAACAGTGAACCTCACAGAAATTGCACCCAAATCTGCATTGCCACCCTAACATTCCGTCCCTAGATACAAGATAGGTCTTTACACCAACAAAGAAACCATGCCCAAGTCCCCCCAAACATGATCCGAATCAAATACGAGCAGTAACCTTTACACAACATACAGGCACATTGTAATCGTAACAGAAAACAAGCAGAGAGATGTACATTTCATCTTACTATGGATCAAAGTACCAATACCTTAAGAAAGGAAGCCAAGCAACACCACAAAATGAACTCAGCAACACCGGTGAAGCTTAAAAACAAGTATAGCAAGGTATAAGGTAAGGATGGGCAATTAAGTCACAGATTGTACAGAAATCTGCACAGGAACAATAAAACTTCTTTCCATCAAGATCCTGCCAAATCAGCTACTGCATAATGCAGCAATTCGGACACAATTCTGAGATGCAGATGGTAGATAGAAGATTCATCTTGGACCACAACAAAGAAACCATGCCCAAGTACCCAACTCCCCAAAAAGATGGTCCAAATCAAATACAACAGTAACAAGCAGCATTGTTATTATCATCATTATATAAAAGGAAACAAGCAGCATTGTACAATAAATCATAACTGATTGTTTCAAACAGAGCTTAGGTTCGGCATAAGATATGGCGTTGTAATAGAAACATAGCTGTAGACGGCTGGTAATAGATAGATATGGCGTTGGCCAAGACTGCAAAAACGCATCATATGTACCCCCCATGTTCCTCAGAATAACGGCAGATCCCGTCCTCGCCGGTGGCGACACGGATGCGACTCAGGTTGTTGTTCTGGTTCCACTCTTCCCGGAGCTTGTCCATGAACTGCCGCTCTAACTCGTCCTTCTTTTCGTAGTAGTCCTCGTCGACCTCGACATAGCCCTTGTGGATGAGCTCGGTGCGCACCTTGGCCCGGAACCGCTCAAGCTCCTCGTCGGGCTTGTCGTACAGCGGCAGGAACTCCTTCTCCAGCTCCTCCCACTCCTTGTCCTGCTGTTCCAACTTGAGGATCAGATCCGCCGGAAGGCCGTCCCTGGACGACTGCCGGCGGATGATGCTAGGGGGCGGCGGCGTCCACGGGTCCAAGGCCTGCTCGATGTCGGCGGTCAGCAGCCGAATCTTGCCTGGGCCAGCCACGTCCGCGTACTCAGGCTTGGACTGCTCCAGGATCCTCTCCACCGCGGCGTCGAGCTCATGAGGTTCCAGGTTTGCTGTCTCTGGAAAGTGAGACAGCACCGCCCTGACCTTGGGCCGTTCCTCCTCGAACAGAGGCCCGTAGTCGTACTCTTCCTCTTCGTAGTCAGATCCATAGTCGTAATCATCCTCATCATCATACTCGGCATCATCTTCATAATCACCCTCATCATCATACTCGGCATCATACTCATCGTCATCCTCGGCCTGGTCCTCGTAACCATCAGTGTGCTCGGCCTGAGGCTCCGAAACCGCCTCCTGGATGCCACCCTCGGCCTGAGGTTCAGAAACCGCCGCCTTGGCAAGGTCGACCACCATAGGCCCGGTAACCTCGACGGCGGCGGCCACAGACACAACATCCGTAGCAGATGGGTTAGGGAAGTCCTGCTCTTGATGAGGGCGGATCTCCTCCTGCGCCTTAGTTTTCAGGAGAGCATCCCCGCGGGTCGCTTCCATGGGCTCCGTGGTGCACCGCTCCCCGTCGGTGGCCGACTTGTGCTCCGCCGTGCACCGCTCCATCACGCGATTGCCCTCTTTGGAAGTGATGATCAGCCGTGAATCGAATCGCCTCGCCTCGCCGAAGCTGTAGTCTACGATGGGAGCTGGGATTGGAAGAAGAGGCGGCGTCTCCGTTGGTGTATATAGAGGAGAGGCGGCGGAGGCTAACCCTAGCTCCTCCGTTCGGAATAGGGATCCGGGTCGGGTTATGGCCAGTGAGGTCGAAACCGTCACGGACTGCACCGCGGCCTCAGGGTGTACAGCCACGCTCAATATTGGATAGCTTCCTCCTTGGACTACGGTTTCTAAGCTGAATGATAAGTACTGGAAATACCGTTGTCCAGAACAAATTAGCATGCATACTCTTCCGATCAGCTCTAGGCTGTTGTTCGTGAGATAAAAATCTGGTGATTTATCAGACATCTCCGTTGAAATAGACCAGTGCAGTAGTCAGTTTCGTCAGGTTAGACGAGTGTCGATTTTATTCAGTTAGCAGTAGTTTAGCAGTAGTTTAGTCTGTCAGGGTTTCATGCCAAAGTTTCTAACAAACTTTGAGCGATTCTTGCGAGGCATGATCAGGTCATGGGATGGCGCGATTAGTGGATCATGGCCTCGTTGCTTTCCGTTGTAATCTCCAAGTAAAATGCATGAATGAGAAATCGGAAAAGTCGCAAGTTGTGCGCGGCGCAAACCCTCTCTCCCTCCTTCAGTTCTTATCTCTGTTCTTGTGTTCATCTTGGTGATCTCAAGGTTAGAGACGACAATCTACTGGTAGAATAGCAAAAATGGCTACTCTAAGGTTCCTGTTAACAAAAAATTCTACCATGTTACATTACCGCTATCTTTCCATATCTGCCAAAATGAGGAAAATAGATGGTCTGTTTATTTGACAATGTTGGTGTTGAGGTATAAACACAATGTCTTGACTAGAGCCAATAGTATCTTATGCTCTTGCTAGTTCTTGAAAATAAGGACTGAAAGTCAGAGCAATGCATCTTAGTGCCTGAATGGTAGCGAAACCAATTTCTTAGTGCATAATACAAAGGCCTGTGATTTTAAACGACGAGTCATGCATATAACGGGATAAATTTTTCCAAGCATATAACGAGGAGCACACAGGTTAGTTACCAGAGGGCATGCATCTCCAAGATTGAGTACAAAGCCAGATGCATAATACTCCAGAGGGAATTACATTTGTAAAAGGTAACAACAGTTGTGAGTCTAAAACATATGGTTTACACATCACCAATAATGCTCAGATGTAAATGCTCGCTCACAATAAACTCTGGTCCAATTAATTTTGGTGATCGCAGAACAATTCATACATGAACCGCACTTTTGATATTCAGAGGCAAGCAACATGGTAGGAGTTCATCTAGAGGTTTCTACGGTCAGTGATGGAGCTCCAGAAAGTTTACTGCACAAAGAGCTTGCATATGTTGCCATTTTTATCCCGGACACCATCAAAAGCAAGTACTTCCTGTTTCATTATCTCCCAATAGAAAGACTACAAGCATGATCAGCACCATCCTACAGAATAGAAGAAGCCTGGAAATCTTTATCTGTGGCGCTCCTCTGTAGACTTGAGCCGAGCTGTCCGAAGGAACCCTCTGTATAATGCCAAGGCTTGCCTCTGGATACCAGATAGCTTTACACGGAGCGCCATCTCATCCTTGTGAAGCAATCATCAAGTCTAACAAAACAAAAACAAAAAGCCTACCAAGTGAGTTATCATGCAGTGATCTGCATACTTTTGAAGAGAAAAAGGATTGCAACTACTGAACTAATCACACTATTCACCAAATCCGGACCTCACAAAGGAAAGATTCAGGTTTGATCGGTCGTATCTAACATAGAAGAACAAAAATCTCGGAACAAATCTAAGTAAGTTAGGGTTCTTCACCAGCAAAAAGTCATTCCCAAGTCCGGATGGATCTCCAATCCAGCCAGTTCTTTGCAGCAGATGGTACACATGATTTCTTCTGGAGCTCCCTCCATCCATCCAGTTCTAATTGTTCCATTCATCACAAGGCCATCAAGCTGCCCGTCGCCGGCCTTGGTGGCTGTTGAATGGAGGCACGGAATCGAGGGAGGATGCGCCGAACCAAGAAATGAGTGGAGAACTGGAGGTGCTAAGAGCATCACTAGCAGTGCCCTCAAACTGATAACCCTCAAATTCTTTGAGGGTCGAGAAAACGCCGTCCTCCGAGCTCGCCCAGCCGCCCCGAATCGCCGTCGGCCCCCGCTGCCTCGCCCTCCACCACCCCGATTCGGCCGCGCCGCCTCCGACCCCGCCCGCGACGTGTCCGCCTCCGCCTTTGGTCGCCCCGCCGCCTCCTCCTCTGGTCCGCCTCCGCCGCGCCGCCTCCGACCCCGACGCGTCCGCCTCCGCCCCCGACGGTAAAACTTCATCAATTTGTTGTGTATTTTCGTTTTTGGTTCATTTAGACTAATTGTATGGGTCTTGGTATTTTAGATGGATGAGAACATGGACAATTCGATGTCCTTTAGTACGGATTGGTCATCGTCGGATGATTCAGACATCAAAGAGCTGCTCGAAGACGATGACATTGATATGACGGTTGCTCTCGTCGCCGTGAAGGAGATTCAAGACTGCTCGATGCTGCTTGATCGGAGGCAGGGGTAGAAGATGGGTCGCATTTGCATCCCTAGGAACCGCGCTCTCGGCCACGACCAACTCATGCAAGACTATTTTGCAGAGGTACCAACATATCCACCCCGCCTCTTCTGTAGAAGGTACCTAATGCGCCGCAACTTGTTTGTGAAAATATTGAAAGATTGTGAGACCAACTCAAACTATTTCAAGCGGCGTTTAGCCTGCACCATGGGATTTAGTGCACTTCAGAAGATATCGGTGGCAATGCGGGTGATCGCCTATGGCATACCCGTGGACTATACGGACGAGTATCTTCGCATTGGCCAAGATACAACCACGGAGTCCATGCGTAAGTTTGCCAAGATGGCCATCCGTTTGTATGGTGATTGGTATCTTCGAGCTCTGAACGAGGATGACACAAAGAGATTGATGGACATGAATGAAAAAAGGGGATGGCCGGGCATGCTTGATAGTCTAGATTGCATGCATTGGACATGAAAAAATTGCCCAAAGGCATGACATGGAATGTATTGCGGTAAAAACCATGATGCTACCATTGTGCTTGAGGCCGTGGCATCCGAGGACCTATGGATTTGACATGCATTTTTTGGGTTGCCGGGAACACTCAATGACATCAATGTGCTTCAAAGGTCTCCTTTTATTTGCAAGACTAGCTTCAGGTGATGCACCAACTTGCAATTACAAAGTTGTGGACAATGAGTACACAATGGGATACACCGATGTCATTTATTCATAGTGGGCAACTCTTGTGAAGTCCATTGAAGAGAAGAAAGGAAAACCCTTATCAAAGAAAGAGCTAATTTCGCAAAGGCACAAGAGGCAGCCCGCAAAGATATTGAGAGAGATTTTGGAGTTTTACAAGCAAGATTTGCCATTGTTCGGGTCCAGCTCGTTTTTTGGGACAAGAAAACCCTTGTGAACATCATGAAGTGTTGTGTCATTCTACACAACATGATACTTGAGGATGAGAGGGGGTTAAACTTGCCATATTTTTATGACAATGTTGGTACCCGAGTTCGAGCGGCGAGGAACCCCGATCGCCTTCAAGCTTTTCTTCAAGCACATCAGGATATTGAAAATACCACCACTCATAACAAGCTCCGTGATGATCTGGTCGAGCACCACTGGCAGCTGCCTGGCCGCGGCCAATGATCTACCTAGTTCATTCATTTGCTTGGCCGTGGCCGTGGCCAATGTTCCATTTGCTTCGAACACTTATGCATGTTCTATTTGCTTCAAACTATTATTGTAATTTGCAGAAAACATTGTTGTAATAAGTCGACTTATTATTGTGTGTTTGAAACTATTATTTGCTTGTGTTTTATGATAGATAGATTTATGTGATGTAAACTGTTAATTGTGTGTTTCAAACTGTCAAAATCCTGTTTTGAGAGTTTGAAGGCCGGGGCGTGGATCAATGTCCTCAAACCAACCCTCAAAACAGAATCAATGCCCTCAAACCAACCCTCAAAACAGAATCTGCGCCGGCCGTTTTGGGCCTTCAAATTCGCGTTTTCTCGGCCCTCAAATTGGCTTTGAGGGTTACCAGTTTGAGGGTACTGCTAGTGATGCTCTAAGGATTAGAGAGAGAGGGAGATTCCCTCGGACCCGGAGGCAGAAGGGCGGCCATGGTGGCACTCCCGTGGCGGAGGGGAAAGAGAATACCCTATCCTATCGTATACGCTCGCTGCGATATGCGGTGCGATGCGGCAACTGTGGGCCGGCCCGCATATGACGCTTCTTTTTATTGCAGTTCCGTGGATGCTCGCATGTGTGGCTAAATGGGCCCAAGTTCGCGGCACCGCGGACGGCCCACTCCCGCTTGCACCGTGAGCGCTCCCTCCCATTGGCCACACTCGGCCCACGGAGGATATATTTCCTTTTTGTTTATACCTCTTTCTAGGTGAGTTCCTTCCTTAGAGCATCTCCAACAAACGACCATAATAATCACCTCCGCGGTGCAAAAATGATTGTTTCCCAACGGGCGACGCAAACAAGAGCTCTGACAATAATAGCACGCGGTAAATAGCTTTCAGCGCGTGGGATATTTGGCGCACCCGGTACCGAGCGCGAAAGCCAGCCGCCATTCCGATTCCACTCGCGCTCTTGATTTTGCCCCCTCTCGCGCCGACTTCAGCGATTTACCGACAATGGACGGCCGCTCCCCCTTCCCCCCACCCGCACCGAATTTTGCTGCCACCGACACTGATGGTTCCATTCTGCCGGCCTCATCCTTCCCCGCCATTGCGACAACAAACCCTAGCGCAGTTGATAGAACATTTCAATGTGATGTAGTGTTGATGATGAGACATACATGTCATATATGAATGTTGGTTCCAATTACTCGCAAGAGTATGCGTCTCAACAAGTTGATGAGGATGGTGAGGGTTTGCGCTATGCGCCGAGGGAAAGGTCGGCCAACTACACCGCCATTTGTTCTTAAGAAGTACAAGAAGGGCAAGTTGGTTGAAGGGAAGCCATTTGTTTTGCACCATTGTTGGTCCGAGCTAAAAAAATGAACAGAAATGGAGGAACCGTGGTGGATTGGAAGTGCCAATGAAAACAAGAAAAGCAATCACGAAAACCGCAGAAAGTGCCATTGGACTTGAAGATTCATCATCAAGTGAAGAAAACTCCTAACTCGGTTTTGCATTGGAGGCTTTGGTGGACATGGAGGAATGGGTGGCATGGGAGCTCATGGCACAGACCGACAGAGGCCTGCGCCGTGGGCAGGAGTGACAACTCTCTGCCCGAGCTGTCACGCCATCATCACGAGCGTCAGTGCACCGCCTGTGGCCATCCATTGGCCACGCGCACCACCCACCTGCTCGTCGCTCGCGTGGCTTCATCCGATTGAGCCCGGGAACGCTCTTGGGCGGTGCTCGGCCGAGCCATTGAAAGCACCTCTGGAGGTATATAAGCCGGAGTTCAACAGAAGGCAGAGAGATTTTTCCTTTCAGTGAGCCAAAGGCAATAGAAGACAAGAGAGATCAACAGGTAGGGTTCGTTTGAGCTAGGACACGCTAGAGTCCGGCCCGCGAGAGAAGAGAGGATAGTGAGAGCTTAAGCCTTGTTCTTGACAACGTCAAAGCCAAGATTGAGTGGGAGAGAGGGAAGGAAAAGAAAGAGAAAGACCGGAAGGAGTAGGAGCTGATCAAAGCGTCCTACCTGCACTTGAGAGTTCATCATCTTGTGTACCTTGTGCATCCGAGATAATTCACCAAAGCAGGACGTAGGGCTGTTAGCCGAAGGGCGGCCTGAACCTGGGTAAAAAATGATCGTGTGTGCTTTGTGTATGTTCTTGCTCCGCCTGGGAATGAACCTAAGGCGGCGTTGAGGCCGAAACGCCTTCGTGCCCACTAACCAACAAGAAATGGGGGTGTGTTCATCCCCGGTGTCCGTGCAGGCGAGATGCGACACATGCTGGCCTGGCCGAGCCCGAGCGCGCTCGTGAAGCTCTCGTCACCGTGCTGCTGCACACGAGCTGCCGACGACCACGCCACCCCCAGCTCAGTTCACCCGCACGTATTCAGCGAAATCATGCTCCCATCCTAAACTATGTATGTAAGCTATAGTTGCCACATTATGTCAGCTTAATGGTGATGCCAGGAACAAGCAAGAACATAGACCGGCTTCTAGAGAAAGGGAGATGCATCTTGTAGTCTTCATTCTCTCAGTTCAGCTCCCCTACCCACTATGCGATTAAAGCAGAAGCCGAAAGCCATAATCCTATTAGTTTCAAGTTCCGCTTTGCCTTGGTGGAAGATCAGCCCTTACCTTTGTAAGATAACAACCCAGAGGAGAGCCCGGGACCATCAACAGAGGGGGAACCTAATCTAAAACAACCCTTCTACACTCATATAGCAAGACGAATGTCCATCCGCCGGAGGCACCACAGATGAGCCCGAATCTGGCCTACCCGGACCCAAACATGCGCCACCACGAGCCACCGTGCCGCCCCCGACCAAGTAGCTACGCCTCCGTCTCGAAGCCACCGGTCATTGCTCCGCCTGGGAGGGCGCGCCGCCGCTGGAACCACCACCACCGGCCGAGGAGACCCTCGTCTCTCCTCCAAGTTCGCGGGGAGGGCCGGTGTACCGCCGCCAGCACTGCGCAGGCTTTGCTCAGCGGCCTGCACCGATGGTTGCGGCTAGGAAGGAGGAGGAGAAGGGCAGCTGGAGTAGGGTTTTTCACCTATGCCGAACACAAGAACTTATGGAGAAACTAAATTTCGGAGACCAAACCGGCGTAACATTGCCTTTGGCTTGTTGTACTGAACTGGAGCAAATATGAGCAATTGTCCATCTTGTTTGAACTTTGAAGTAGGAGTATCAGTTTAGTTCTATAACTATTTATCTACTCCTACCTGAATCGGTCATCTATTCGTCCTTGGACTTAATAGATTCTGGAAAATTTTGACCAGAATAGGACGAAAACATGAAGGAAAAAAACCCGAGAAAATATCTTTCGTAGATCGAGTCACCAAGCTCATGAACCGGGGCGAGGATTCTCGTCAGCGATGGGGACCAGCCGTTTGCCTCGAGCGCTCCCACAGGCGCTTGGGCGAACCCTAAAATCTTCCCCCTCTTAGGTCCCACCATCCTCCCCTTCCCCCAGCCGCCGTCGGCTGGAGCCGCCGGGTAAAGCCCGGCTGGTGCTGGCGGCGGTGAACCTCCCTCTCCTCGCGCTTCTGGTCATAGGCGCGGACGGCGTTACCGGAGGCGCAATCTTCCGCGCGGATCTCGACGCATTCGGGGCAGGCTGGCCGGTGGTCTACGACCGGTGAGGTTCGTGCGTCTAGAGGCGGCCTGGGGGAGCGATGCAGACGCCGTTTCCGTGGGGGGCGGAGGCCGGTGGCTCGTGTGTTTCCCAGACGTGATCTGACCCGGCGGTGGTTGGCCCTCCCGGCGACGGTGACTGGCGACGGTGACGCAGACGCCTTGGCGCAGCAGGCAGGTATGGTGGGCGCGAGGGGTGCGGGTGGGCGGCCACGCCGGACAGATCTGGGCCAGGGGGCGATCTAGGTCTGGCTACCCTGCTCCGCTTCGCACCTTCCCGGAGGTTGCCATGCCATCCCAGGGGGATCTGCTGGCATGCTGGGCCGGCGACACAGAGGGTTGTGTCTGTCGGAGTGTCGTTCCCCTACTGTCTACTAGCCTCGGCCATCTTCGGGTGTGTCTCAAGTCCAGTCAAGGTGGTGCCTTTCGCTGCGCGGTTGCAAGATCGAGGATGCCGGGGCGGCGACCCTAGAAGGTGGGAACCTTGTGGGTTGGCGGGCGAGCCCGAAGTTCTGGTGCTGGCTGGGGCCATGGACAGGGGGTTGTCATGGTGCTTAGCGGGCTGCGTTTTTTTGGGGCGTGGTGGCTGCCACCTCGGTGGCGTCCCTTGCCATGTTTGGGTGGCGGAGAGATCATGCCGAGAGGAAACTCTCGCCCTGGATCTTCTAGGGCCACGACGGTGGCGTCCATGGACATCGTTTCCTTATTGAAGGCATCGTTGTGGCTTCTCCCTGCCCCCTTTCGTGCTCCGGGTGAAAACCCAAGATCCCCGGATCGGGCGGTGGCGGCACTCCATTGTCGTGCTCTTCTTGAAGACTCCGTCTTGGAGCCCACAGCTCGCGGCTCTTCGATGGTTGTGTGGCGGAGGCGACTCTTCGTTTGGCAACCTTCGGCAAGGCTTGCTTCGTGCCCTCTCTGTGTTGAGCTACTTTGGCGCTTCTCTTCGGTCTGTGGGCAGCGTGGGTTGGTTTCCGGTGGTGGTTGGCTTTCGGTGGCGTTTCTGCGACGGAGGGGTTCTATCGACGGCGCGCGTGTTCGTTGGCTTGCTCTTGGGTGAGCTCTGGCCCGACACTATTGTTGTCCAGCTCCTCTTCGAGCCATAGTAGTCTTAGTAATGACCGACCTTGTCGTGCGCGCTTCTGGTTGTAGCTTCTTTGTTAGTTCGTGTGGGTGTGTGGTTCGGGTTGTAAGCTGAGTTCAATATTTTTTATCGTCGTGATGGCTTTGTTAATTTAAAGTTGGGCCTTTTATCTAGAAAAAAAGCTAATGAACCAAATAAGTGAAAGTCATTTGCACATGAATACAGCTAAGCCAGTGAAAAAAAAAATGATTGGCTGTCACCTGTGGTGAATCTGCGATTCTGTTATTCCGGAGACAGTGGAGCGTTGCGTCCAATTCTTTCTTTCCTCCATTTCCATTCCATCACGCTTCTCCGCACAAAGCAACAAAAAGCCACAAACCCAAAGCCCCCGACCCAAATCCAACTGCACGGGCAAAACCCCGCAACCTCCGCGTCGGTCTCCATGGACTCCCCCGGCTCCAATGTCGCCGGCGACGCCGCCGCCCCGACGACAACGCCAAGCGACGGCGTCAACAACCTCGGCCCGGTCTTCGACGACACGCCACCGCGCCTCCGCTTCACCATCGGGTCATGCCCGCACAAGTTCCCGCCCGCAGACGCTCCCGGCTTCATCTCCTCGATCGACGACGCGCTCGCCCGCCACGCCGACGACGCCCAAGTCGAGTCGCTCGAGATCTCCCTCGTCTTCGCCGCCCCTTACAAGATCTACCTCACCAGCCTCGGCACGTACGCCACGGAGCACCCCCACGCCGCGCTCATCAAGGCCCACCACGTCCGCGCGTGGCTGCGCTACGGCATGGCCCGCGCCGCGACATCCTTCGTGCTCGAGGTGCCGCCGCCATGCCCACCACTGCCGAAGAACGAGGCCATCGTCCTTGACCTGCCGGCCTCGGCTGCAGCGGTGACCATGGCGCTGACCCTGGGCAACGCCACCCTCAACCTCCCCGCGCCCGCCGAGGCCTCCTTCCACGCGCTCACCGACTTGCTGCTCAGCAACGCTCGGATCGACGACGGGGACCGCCTCGGCGAGCTCCTCTCGTCCCCGTCCTTCCCTTCCCTCAAGAGGCTTCGGCTCCAGTACCTGCCGAGCCTCGAGGAGCTGGAGCTCGCATTCGACCAGCTCGAGGAGCTGACCATCGTGACCGCTCGCGACCTGCAGTGCCTGGTGGTGGACGCGCAATGCATGCGCACGCTCTGCGTCACCGACTGCTGCAGCCTCGAGTCCAGCAAGGGGGAGCTGGCCATCGTCGCGCCGGCGCTCCAGGCGCTCACCTGCGCCAATATCTGCAGCTTCCAGCCTGGTTTGCAGTTCAACGCGCGGTCCGTTCGGGAGATCGGGGAGCTTCCCCTGTGGACGCACGGGCACCGGAACGAGGCCAGCCGCAACCAGGCCTCCATATCCATCTTGAAGCACTGCCACGCCGCACACCGCCTTCACCTGCACCTGCATGCCCCGCTGGTAATTAAGCTTCACGTCCATGCTCCATCAAACCTGCTCCTCCATGTCATAACGAAGCTAGCCTCTAAATGTTCATTGCAATCTTATTATATATGCTGGTTAAGAGTTATCTGAACTTTACCTAATCTATGAGTCATGAGTTCCAATCATCTTATTATGATCGTAATTAAGTTGGTTAAGAAATGCTGAGAAGCTTATCCAATTCACTTCGCTAAAAAAAATTAGATCATCAAAAATTATTCTGACTTCTGACAAATTAGCTTGTCGTGTAACAGAATTTGCCGTTCTGCCTAGCTTGTTGGTGAGATCACCTTAGATTGTTGACGTTCTTGGCTAGTACGATCTGCCTTTCAGATGCATGCTAAATGAAGCAACATTTCAATACTTAGTGCAGTTATAAGTATATTCATCTTATTATGTTCATATACATGTTGGTCGAGACTATTCTGAAATTTATCAAATTCTGTTTCGCTCAGTTGGTACATCACCTTATAGTATTCTTCTCACTTCTGACATTGTGAGTACAATCTGCCATTCAATCTGACATAGTTAAGTTGGTTAAGAAAATTGAGAAGTTTATCTGATTCACTCTTCACTAACTTTATAGATCATCATAAACTTCTGGCAAACGAGATTGTCATGCAATATAATCTGTCATTCTGCCTAGCTTAATCTGTTATTTCCTTGTAATGCACAATTTATCAATGTTCAGTGGTATTTTGCTATGGATTTTCTGCAGTATATATATACAGAGAGAGTTTCTTTATTTTTTTCTGTTTTCCTTTTATTAATGTAGTGATTAGGTGCTGAATACTGAAATACCCCTTATGCGGTAATATTTTTTTTTTGAGGGTCCCTTATGCGGTAATATGATTGTACTGATTAGCTAAATGTCATATATAACGAAGCCTATAAATGCAATCTTATTATGCTCATAGCTATGCTGTTTAAGAGTTATCTGGACTTCACCTAATCTATTTCGCCAACCGCCTTATAGTATTCTGGCTTCTGACATTGTCTAGTATATAGTACAATCTGACACTCAAATGCATGCTAACATCTAGATGTTCAATGCAGTTATAATTTGAAATCATCTTACTATGACCACAGTTAAGTTGGTTAAGAATATTAGTAAGAAGTTTATGTAATTAACCTCACAAATTTTATAGATCATCATAAATTGTTCTGGCTTCTGACAAACTAGATCGTTGTGTATAATATAATCTTCCACTGTACCTAGCTTGAACTGTTACTTCACTGTAATGCACGATTTATCAATGTTCAGTGATATTCTGGTACTGTTTTTGTGTAGTATATGTATAGTCCTATATAGAATTATCTTCATTTTTTCTGTTTTCCTTTATTAATGCCAGATACTAAAATATCCCTTAATTACGTGGTATATGACTGTACTGATTAGCTGCCGAATACTGAAATTCCCGTTATGCAGTCCATGAGGGATTACCTGCACTCAGGTATTGTGGATTTTAAGAGCATACTGGTGGAAGAGATACCAAAGCTACCTAACATAACTGCTCTGACGGTCACTATCTCAACATGGAGCGGGCATTCCTATGCTGCCAGTTTGGCAAGACTTATTGCACAGTGCGTCAATCTTGAAGAACTTCACATTGACGTGAGGAGAGACTCCGCCAAGGTGAGTTCCTCTAATACTCAAAAAAACCAGCTAAACATGCTTGCAGGTTACTAATTCAGCAGTTCAGCTCAGAATACAAATTGTGTTGTTAATTGGTATGCAATTCACATTTCATTTTTTCTCTTTATCTGATGGCTTAATCACTCTCCGTTTGGTGAACTGAAACAGCCTGCATGCTCCGATGAAGCCTGCATCTGTAACAACGAAGGCGGGTGGGAGAACCAGGACTTCTCACTGGAGCGCCTCCGAAACTTGGACATCGCCGGGGTCCAGGGACTGGACTACGAGAACCGCCTCCTTCAGATGATGCTAGCGGGCGCCCCAGCTATCGAGAAGTTCAAGTTGCCTCCCTCGTTAGCGCAGGCGTTTGAAACGTACCTTCCTGCTAACTCCAGGCGACGTTGGCTCACTTGTGGCAATGGTGTCTACAGGTGGACGCCCAATTAGCTACTAGCTGCGACACCATTTCAGCTGTGATATGCAAGCCTGAACGTCTTGTTGTGCTTCTTTAGGATACATCAGATCGAGTTTCAGAAATTTTCGTCCACTACTTCAAGTTCATCTGTTATACTGCATCCTAAATGTTGTTGGATGCAGGCACTCTAGTGTATGATGTACTAGCTGCTATATTTCGTTGGCTGCCGTGCGATTTAGCTGGGGATAGTGCAGTATATGAACAAACACTTCTGTGGAATTAATCCAAGTTTTTTTCACAGACGATGAAATGCACAACTTCTGAGACTGAACTTGCAGGACAGCTCATGTTGGATTTAGTAGAATCTATATTACTGCATTCAGCTTGATCGGACCTGGACTTGAGTATGCGATACCCTCGGCTCTGAGAACTTCCATGTTGCCAGAAACGCTACAGGAAAAGCTCGACAACAACAACAACAGAAACGCTACAGGATCCCATTACTTAAAGTGGCGCATGCCAATCAAGGACGAAATAAACTTACTAGAGGGTAATCAACGAGAAGCAATACTGCCAATCCAGCGCACTATGTGGCCACTTTTTTCACATGTGCAGAACACTCTGGGAAGTATTGGCCAGTTCTAAGAACAGAGCATCTGATTCGTAAAGAAGAGGAGGAAAACGTGAAGGAAAATCCCGGGACAATGTTTTTCACAGTCCAAGCTCATGAACAAAAAATGTGATTATCATTTGCACATGAACACAGTTCTAAGAACAATCCAAGCCAACCATTGGATGCTATTTTTAGGCTGTCTATAAATCCCCATACGGGAAGGAGGGAAAGAGGGGACTGTCCTCGCCTTATTTCACGGTGAGGACCATAATAACCATAACCAAATACTCGTGCCCCCATAGTTCTCTCTGTCATTCTCTGTTGCCGTATTGCAAAACACAGGCTGGGTCTCGGCTTCCTTGAAGAATGCTTCCTCACCTTCATTTCTTCGTCCCTCGACCATCCACATGGCTCATAGAGGAGGAAGCCACAAAGAGGCAGAAGCACGTCGTAGCATGTAGTCAACGCTGTAAACCAATCATCTTTCCTGCAGCTGCTGTCACGCCAAGATGCCTGACGGGATGGAGAAAGGCACCGTCCTGATGAACCGGTACGAGCTCGGCCGCATCCTGGGACATGGAACTTTTGCAAAGGTGTATCATGCTAGGAGCCTTATGACCGATCACCACAGTGTCGCCATCAAGGTCATCGACAAGGAAAAAGTGTTGCGTGTCGGCATGATCGAGCAGATCAAGCGGGAGATCTCTATCATGCGGCTCGTCCGCCACCCCAACGTCGTCCAGCTGCACGAGGTGATGGCCAGCAAGACCAAGATATACTTTGTCATGGAATATGTCCGTGGAGGTGAGCTCTTCAGCAGGGTCGCCAAAGGCCGGCTCAAGGAGGATGTGGCGAGAAAGTACTTCCAGCAGGTGATCGGGGCCATCGATTTCTGCCACAGCCGTGGTGTGTACCACCGGGACCTCAAGCTGGAGAACCTACTCGTTGACGACACCGACAACGTCAAGGTTTCAGACTTTGGGCTCAGCGCCGTGAGGGAGTCTCAGAGGCCAGATGGGCTGCTGCACACCACATGCGGCACGCCTTCGTACGTCGCCCCAGAGATCATCGACAACAAGGGCTACGATGGCGCCAAGGCAGATGTGTGGTCTTGTGGAATCATACTGTTTGTTCTGCTCGCGGGCTACCTTCCATTCTACGATTCCAACCTGATGGAGATGTACAGGAAGATAGGCAAAGGTGAATACAAGACCCCTCACTGGTTCAGCGATGAGGTCCGCAAGCTTCTGGCAACACTTCTTGATCCAAACCCGGAGACCCGCATCACCATCGAGAAGCTAATCGACCATCCGTGGTTCAGGAAGGAGTATAAACCAGCGGTGATGCCGGCACAGCCACACAGCCCAAACAGCTTGAAAGACGTGCAGGTTGCTTTCAGCACCGACCACGAAGATAGCAAGTGTGAGAAGGCAGAACAATCATCAAGCCCCATGAAGCCAGCAAGCTTGAACGCGTTTGACATCATCTCCCTCTCCCATGGATTTGATCTTTCGGGCCTGCTGGAGATGGAGCAAAAGCAGAAGGTGCATGAGCTCTTCATAACAAAGAAGCCAGCTTCAGCAATTGTATCCAAGCTGGAGGAGATTGCTGAGACAGAGCACTTCAATGTGAAGAAACAAGATGGGGTAGTGAAGCTGCAGGGGTCCAAGGAAGGGAGGAAGGGGCAACTCACCATCGATGCGGAGATATTTGAGGTCGCGTCATCCTGCTACGTCGTCGAGGTGACCAAGGCAGCAGGGGACACCTTAGAGTACCAATCATTCTGCAACAAGGACCTAAGGCCTTCCCTCAAGGACATCTGCTGGACCTCGCCGTCAGAGGATCAGCTCCAATCTGTATCCGAGTAGCCATCTCTAACTCCTGTAAATTCATCACAAAACACTAGTATAGGTGGCCAGCCCATATGACATGACATTAAAACATTTTAGTAAGCTTACTGATCTTTCTTGTTTGAAGATGTATCTATAATGTCTTCTTATGTGTAGTAGACTAGGCACCCTCTTTTTTAGTTAATACAATAGGATCACGACTTGACGATATTTTCTTTGAACAACATCACGCCTTCAGTGTGTGCTCACAGATGGGCAATATACTAATATCAAGGTGATATTAAGTACATTAGACATCTACAACAACACAATGTCAAGAGTTATGCTAGATTGAGGGTGCGCACATCAAGTTACTACAAAAAAAGGAGATGGCTCATAATGTCATGTCTGAGCATCGCAGTTGACAACACTCGGATTGCGAGTAATGTTATCCACAAACAACATCTCGAGGAAGATAACTGCGCGTGAGCTCCGCCGCCACCGGATCCAACCACTGAAGCCAGACCATGGGGTTTCACAATGGACAACAAGTCCGAGCAATTCTATGCAATGACTTCAACCAAATAACCAAGTGTAAACGCCGACATTTCCAAATACAATCAATAAATATCTGACATGGAGTTCTCACACCACCCAATACACCAAACCGAAGTCGACTTGTATTGTCTCCCACACTTGCCTAGCTCACACCAAAGTGGCGGAGCCAGGAGCCCAGGACTGAGATGGGCCATGGCAAACATAAGGTTTAAAGTTGTTTTAGGCACAAAGCAAGTCTATTAAAAGAAACAAATGGTTCACATAGATTCAGTTTTCATAATTCATGAACATAAAGAAACATAAAAATGACTTAGACACTACTAATGTGGCACTTAGGTTGCTCAATTGTGTGCCACAATATGATCTCAATATTCAAAGACATGCATACAAAATCGAAGTTGAGTCTTCTGCTACACTAGAGGTCACAATTGAAATCATTGGGATGGAGAGAATTGACCCGCTTGTGACTGTCTCCCGTGTAGTGGCGCGCGTGCTCCTGCTGTCGCCGCCGCCTGCCTTGCTGCCTCTGTTTCTTTCTTCCTCTGCCTCCACCTCGGTGGATATGGCAAGCCATTCAGCCTCCTCTTCCGTGTCCAACGGCAGCACGCGAAGCTACTTCTCTCGCTGCTCGTGCTCGGAGGCGGAGCTGCTCAGGGCGGCGCGGAGGCGGAGCGACTCAGGGCGGCACGGAGGACTGCTCAAGGCGGGGCGACCGACTCATGGCGGCGCGAAGGCGGAACTACACAAGTGGACCAGATCGATTGGATAGGTCTAAAGGGAAGTGGGCCTAGCTGGACGGGCTTTTTCACAAACAGTTGGCCCAAAATGGCCCATTCTATGAATCCCCTCAAAAGAAGTTCCTTCAATAGAACGTGACGGAGCTGGCGACGGTGAATCCTATTTAATGCTTCAGGCGAAAGTTAGCCTTCATGCATTTTTTGAGTGCACCTGGGCACGTTTTTTTTGGGAAGATATGAAGGAACCTTGTGGTGTAAAGATTCACATGTTTCATCCTAAATTTTGGGCGATCAACATAGTTGATACTGAACTTGTTAAGGAAGAAGATGCGACGAAGATTATGTGTGGTTGCTGGTCGATATGGTCTGAGAGAAATGCTCGAGGCCATGGACAAGGCGGAAGATCGGTGACAAATTGTGTTAGATGGGTGATGCAAACTCCACTAGATCTTGCTCAAATTGGGAAAGAGAAGGGGACGAAACTACATCGAAAGAAACAATGTTGGAAGCCACCTGCTCAAGGTGTGATCAAGATCAATAATGATGCTTCTTTCAGTAAAGACAGGATGGCAGGTGGCGCCGGCTTGGTTGTCTCAGATCACCAAGGTAAACTTCTCATAGCGCAAGCAAGATGGTATGAAAATATTCCTGATGCACGAACCATGGAGGCACTTGCAATCAGAGATGGGGCTACCCTAGCGGCAGAGAGGGGTTTTTACACATGCCATTTTAGAGAGCGATGCAAAGGAAGTGATCAATATTTGCAATGATGACTTTCAGAATAGATCGGAGATCATGGCGATTTGCCAGGAAGTAGCTGAGATTAGACGAGCTTTACCTAGCTTAAGCATTAGTTTTGTTGGGCGTGATGCTAATAACGCAGCTCATGTTTGTGCTAAACAAGCTAGTTCTGATAGGAGGAGATGCATGTGAATTAACTATAACCTAGGTTTTCTCGCTAATACTCTTCGAAGTGATTGTAATCCTGTCGAGTAATCAATAAAGTTCTTGAACCCGCAAAAAAAAAGCCTGCCTACGCCTACTCCTTCGGTCGCTACATACTCTAAACGGGCTGGCTTTTTTCCGGTTTTGGGAAACTTCTACTCCCTCTATCTATAAAAAAGATATCTCAACTTTATCAATATTTCAATGTATTTTGACCTATTTTAGTATCTACATACATCCAAATTTATCCAAAGTTAAGACATGCTTTTATAGAAGAGGGGGTAGATCTTTCCAATACTGGTTTTCTTGTTTTCGGCTGAGTTTTCTGGTTTTTGGTATTCTCTTTTCTCTGATTTTTTTTGTTTTCTGTTTTTGTTTTTCAATTTTTAATATTTTTTAAAGCGAATTTTTAAAATTTGAACATTTTCTAAAATTCATGTTTCGAAATCTAAACATTTTTAAAATCAGAATCTTTTTCAGATTTGAACATTTTCTAAAATTTGATTTTTTTGAAATACAAACATTTTATATTTTATTTTGTTTGAATTTTTAATATTTTTCAATTTTAAACGTGTTAAAAGTCTGAACTTTTTTCCAAATCTGAACATTTTTTCAATTTCTTTTCAGATTCGAAGGACAGCGATCGGTATGTGT
This sequence comes from Lolium rigidum, assembly GCF_022539505.1. Taxonomy (NCBI): domain Eukaryota; kingdom Viridiplantae; phylum Streptophyta; class Magnoliopsida; order Poales; family Poaceae; genus Lolium; species Lolium rigidum. Next base: position 4,943,878 of record NC_061511.1, on the reverse strand, counting down.
TCTGAACTTCTGATGATTAATGGCTAGGCAAATAGTAAACCAACCTTTTACTATGTATTGCAGGTTTGGTAATTCTATAAAACCACTAATGACCCCTAAAATTTGGGCAAAAGATGGCTACCTTGAAACTTATGTTTTATATCTGCTTTTGAGTCATAACTATGGGGGACAATGAGAATGGTCATTGGGCTAGTAAGAGGGGAACTTGGTTTATTGCAAATTTATCAAAGATTTTTTTGGAAATCCAACTTGTTTCTCTTCTTTCTCCACACAAACACCTTACCCCGAACTATCAAACAAACCTTGTCGTAACCTTTGAATCGGAGAGAAAGAAAGCTGGCTAGGAAAAAAGTTCTCAAGCACCTTAAGGTTTCCACCAGAACTTTCTAGTGAAACCCAAAACCTCCGAGGCTGCAATTCCCTTCTACCAGACAGTTGCTAGTAGACCATCCACTATGTGACCCAAAAGCGATTCAAAGGCTTCTATGAGTCGATTCAATACATAGTGGAGAACCGGTTTCAATTGTCTCACAAGAAAAGCGCACCAACATATTGATTCGGTTCAAAGCCACCAACATGCAACATTGGCCCACATGGCATGGAGAGAACAATGCAAAGAGAAGGTGTCAAAAAGGTGCATGCATTGTAATTTTTTCATGCATCGGCCAACATGCAAAGCGATTCACACATAGCTCACCTGTTCTAAAATCTGACGCTTTTTTCTTTGAACCGAACACACATAGTATATGGCCAAAACTTCTGAGCGGACTTTTCCTGGAACTTTTGAAACAGAAACATGAACAAGTACATGATTAGGATTTCCAAGCATCAAAGGCTGAAAAGATTATTCAAGTTTTGACTGAGCTGATAAATAGGATCCAAAGAATCAACTATTGCAATTACCAATAAAATCATTTCGCAAATATTATTATGAACAATATAACAGTGTCTTTGCCTTGACATCTAATAATAATAATAATAATAATAATAATATTATTATTATTATTATTATTAATTGTGATGACCCACCAGTTTGGTCATGGGCGGATCCAGCCTATAGCCAAGGGAGGCAGCTGCCCCCACTCAATTTTCATTTATCTTGTAATATGCTAAGCTAAAAACCGATTTGCCCCCACTTAGAAATATTATTTGCACCACTTATCGCATTTTTGCCCCCTCTCAAAAATTGTCCTGGATCCACCCACGTGGTAGTATGTTTTGCAGTTCATGTGGGTTCTTGAACTATCCAATGGGAATTCAATTATGAATACTGGGGAGAGAGGTCACTGTCATTTTCAATTACTACCACAAAAAACAGACAAGGCGAGAGATGGGCCACCAGCATTGTATTAACAAAAGGATTTGCTAGTTCAATAGTTCTTGGTTGAAAAGCTCTCCAAAACTATGCTAATGGACAATTGATGACTAGTGACAAGGCCATGTCTACAAGCAAAACTACAAGGATTGTTAGTCCACATTCATGTACTGCTATGTTCTAGAGCAACAAAGTGCCATGTATACATGGAAGAGATCAGTACAGCACAGAAAAGCAATCTCCACGTATGCGGCCACTTCAGTTCATCTAGGACAGCCTTACAACAATACACCAATGTGAACTTGCCTTCATTGTGATCTTACTTATAGAATTTTAGGGAGTTACCAGTTTAATTACCAGATCGTCCCCTAGCATCGATAAGCCTTAATCAAAGAGATGTTGTACTATACGCTCCTTTTGGTACGAAATGCCAACCAGTCCTTTACTGGCCTCATTTCTCTAGGCTTCGGAGTGGTCTTGTTGTATAAGGCAGTAACCTCCCTCTCTGGTTTAAATGTTTGAGCTGTTCAACTGAGAACTCATCTGCACTGTAAACAATTATTGCTCAAAGATACAGATAATCATGGGCAGTACATTCTGCCCTAAGAAAGGCACAAATTCAGATATTGACCACTTGCTGATGCATGTTTGACAACTGAAAGTTACATTTAAATGGTATTCAGCACATATATAAATTTGAAATAAGGATTGACAGCTGAAGGGCATGGAAGAAGTAATGAACACTTACTAAGCACTTCCATGTATCGCTGACATGTGTCTGGTTGAATAGGGTTTGTTAACTAAAAAGCATAATGCAAGTTTTTGCAACTTGCTTATCTGTAGTTCGACAACGATTGCTCTATGTGATAACCAATGTCTTTGACCAAATAAATATAAGCATTCTCTCTTGAAAAGAAATGTACAAACACAAAGGACAGAGTTAATAGAGTAATGGCAAGTCAAAAAATTCATGAAAAACATGAACGCTGCAGGCACCTAGAAAACTCAAATCAAAGATATGATTTTATGGGATGACAAAGAAATGAGTTTAACGATCCATTAAATTGCATAAATATTAATGAAGGTGACAGAATGGAAAAAAAAATCAATGATGCAGATAAGAAAATAAAGATAAAAGTAACTGCAGATGTTATTCAAAGCAGTTCAGGATTCCAGTAGTGAGTTTGAAGGCAAGAAAAGAAGCAGTGGGACAGCTCGAAGCAAATAAATTGTGTATCTCTCCACAAGCAGTCAAAGCAGTTCAGGATTCCATAGAAAGTATTCTGGAATCAGATAGCAGAAGAATTTCCACAATTATTGTACAGGCTTAAAACAGTATCAGCTCAAATAATGACAATAGCTTCACAGAGACACATAACATGATTCATACGTATTCGCAAAGGCATTAAAGTGCAAGAATGGCAAATCAAAGCTGTATATATCAGGATATTATGAAGGGATAGTAACTACTGTTTTGTCTCCTTCTCAAAAAAAAAACTACTGTTTTGTCTCAGTGCATATGATGAAGATAATAACTCTGAACAATAGATTATCATCTATCACAAGCATAACTCTGAGTGCATATGGATACATAGGCTGATCAGTACCACAGGTATTTGTAGTCTATTTGCAGGGCAGGGCACTCCAGTGCCCTGACACAAATGTCGAAGAACAACAGATGCAGGGAGATACAGAATTTTTTAATGAAAGTAGCCAAATATAGCATTAGAACGGAGCCATAGAATGATGTAATAAGCAGAAACTAAACTAGTGTCCTTGGCTATTGGAAAACTGGAAACAGACAGCAATCTCCCACCCTGCCCTGCATCTGTTATGTCACAAAGTTTCAAATGTAACACCTTTTTGTACCTTGAGAAATGAAAGAGAAAAATACAATGCTAATGTTATTAACGGGACGAATTCAATTTAAATTGAATTAGCTACTATTCACAGCTAGATTTATCTTTTGTTGCTTCTGGATTTGTGTTGCGAATTTGAATTTGGTATTTTGAGACATCATTGATATATGCTGTGTCAATGCCAACTCTTTTCTTTCACAAACTTTCGCGACATTTTGAGCGAGGATTTTGGACTTGGGAGTAATAGGGAGTATCCAAATAATGAGAGTAGTGGATACTCCTCCAGTATCAAGATATAATACAGTTGAACTAGCGCAGCAGCATATTATATAACAAATATTCCTGGTAGCCACTAATTTAATAAGATGGATGTCAATCAAAAATATTTAATTTGAAGATATTTGGTGTAATTTGAGAACCAAGAATCTCTACAGTACTCACCTTAATGCAAAAATAAAGAGTAAGCTGAAGACACTAACTGTGCAAAGAGCTATGCACAAGGAATAGCTCGAGATAATAAAGAAGCTTAAGAATCATAGTTGCACTCACCAGGTAGGCATGGACAAACTTTGGTGAGGTATATTGTATAAGAGGGTGGGATGGCTGACATATGATAGTAGATACATGAAGATAAAATCTTGGTGTTGCCACCAAGTAATTTCAAAATTGCAGGTTTCAGATTGCACAGTTTAGAGAAGATATATGACTTTCCGATAAATACAAGTACAAATCTCCAGATCAAACTATGAACATGACACATCTGTGAGCTTTCTTCCAAGAATGATTTTGGTGCCACTTGAAGTGCCTGCAGCACAAGCACAAAGATCCAGAAGGCTACTGTCATGGAATTGTGCCGTCCTTGTTCTAATCTAGTTGTCTGCAAACATATTTCTTGAGTTCCCACGTTTCTGTTAGTTACTTTTCTCACAACAGTACACTGACGCTATACGGTATCTGAGACCTGTGCCGCAGACCGAATAACTGGAAGCGGGTGGGCCTCTGTATTGAATACATACTTATCCAGTGGAAGAATATTGCTTTCACCAAACAGCAAATACAAGTACTTCAATGTTTCTCCCAGGAAGAAAGTTTCCATCTTGTCTCTCCTAGGAGGAGGTAGGCTTGTGACATCATCTAGTGATGTATAACCACCAGAATCAACTTTTGTGTACTTCTCAAAGGCCTTAAAAATTTGCCAACCCCACTCCCTGTACCTGCAGATGATACAGATTTTTTTAAAACAATAATAAGCAACTATTTAATAGCATGATGGAACTCAGTAGGCAGCCTGATATTATATGAGACCCCAAAAATCTTACTTTGGATCTTCTGTGATTCTGTGCAAAACAAATAGAGATTCCACAGTCTCTGGGCGTAAAAGGTTGTGACGATCAAGAGGTTTGATTGTGATGTCATTAATATATTCTGAACTTTTGTTCCCGCCGTCAGGTCCACCAGGATTACCCTGTAACATCCAAAGTCAAACAGATGTTAAATTATAAGATAAAATAAAGTTATGTGGATAGCTCAAGAGTATGTTCGGATACTCCATAGCTCAGAAGTGCTTACCTCAATGTGAAAATAAGCAATTTCAGGAGCAAGTCCAGTAGAAGTCACAAAGTACATTTCAACACATGTTTTAGCTAGATCTTCAGCAAGCTGAAGATTTTCAATGTCTTCTTTAGTTAAAAGATTACTTTCGAGAGCCTTTTTCTTGGTGATACCCTTTGTTGCACCTAGAGCAAGGGTACCAGGAAGAAAACAAACCTGCAGAATAAAGACATGACATCATTCATTCTCAAGGAACACTAGATAGTGAGCACCACAAGTAGGGTGAAAAGGTTGCTCACAAAAATAAGAGATTACAAGATTATGTGGTTCTAAATAAAGAGAAAAGGTGATAGATGCTTAATGAGTTGCATACCAGGTGATCCATTTTAGGGCTAAAAGCACCATTCCGTCCATTGGGAAGCTCCCCAACAAAAACCAATCCATTTGGAGTAGTTTTTCGAACAAGAAGATGTTTGACCCCTCTCATCGCTTCCGTATACATTTCAAATAGATACTTCAAGCTAGTGTTACGATAATTTTCTTGCTGAACCCAAACTTTTAATAAGTACTCATAGTAACTATCACCACGAGATCCTAGTCGAATATTTTCTCCGCTAAATTGACCAGAGTAGGGACTGCATACAAGAAGACAAGAATAAGAACATGATCATTTCTTCCACAATTTAATTCTGATGACAGGAAAAATGCAATAGAATATAATGGCAGGCAAAGTTTACATAGTTGCAGAAGATAGCAGAGTTGAAGCTATGCATACCTAATGTAAATAGGCACCAGACCCTCCACTGTTGGGAGTGTTCGCATATGCTCCAACACCTTCATTGCCTCTAAGTCATACTTAGGATCTCCTGATATTCTGCTAAGGTAACTGAACTCCAGTTGCAATGTTGTAGCCTCGGAGGTACTGCTTAAGCCATCAGGGGATGCATGTGCAGAGCGATCACGAAGAACAACATCACTATAAGGTATGGCTGTTGGGCTTGAAGTAAAAGCTAATAATAACCTGTCTGCTAAATCCTTTGAGACTTCCAGAAGACGATCTGGATTAGTTTTCTTAGGTGTTACTGGTATCCCAGAATCACCTCCACCAGCTTGGTCTCCGCCACTCAAATGATATGCACTAAGGAGCCCTCCCAAGACACGTATAGTAGTTTCAAATAAGTTGACCTGTCCTTTCTCATTGATCTTTTTCATTAGGTTGTCTTCAATCCATTTTGATGCTTCAGACACAACATCATCAGCACCCATTATTATCGCAGTGTCTAAAGAATCCACGACAGTGGCACCTAAACCTCCTAATCCATCTACACCTCTGTGACTCAAAGGCATAAGCTCGTCATAACCCATTGCATGATTTCGGTAGCCAGACCATGCATGCTCAAATGCTTCTTTAACTTTCTTCTGTCTTGATGTCCATTCAGATGGAGGGGACTGGTGAAGTGTTGAACTATTTTTATACATTTCATTTGGAGGAAGACGAGGAGGTAGCCTTGGCGGCTTTCTCCAAAACGTACGAATATTGGGAGAATCTTTACTGGCATGTCTACTCTGTACTTTGTCATGGAGCTCACCAGATACAAAACCCTCTGAACTTTTGTGCACAAGCAAATATACTAAGCCAGAAACCATTAAAAGACTCAAGAATTTCCCAAGGGTAAATTTTCCACATTGGTAATGGCTGCTCTTAGAAATAAGGGCCTGAGTAGCCATCTACACAGGAAAAATAAGAATTCTCAGATAAAAGAACTAATACGCACATAACAATACATAAACATTTCTACAGCAAGGACAGAAAACTGATGTGAATTAGCATGTAGTAGCTACCAATATGCTCCATCATCAGAAACGAAAGACACATAAACACAATGAATTAAATTACAACACTTCATCTAGAAGGTGCAAAGAGTATAAAACCAGGTTTACCAACGCACTGTACAAAATTCAATATTTAAGACAACCAAAACTACAATGTGTAGACTTCAGTCTACTGAATCAAACAAACTTTAACTAGCACATCCAACACTATTCATTACAAACTTAGTCATAGGGTAAATTCCAATTTGCACCCCCTCTTGCGGCCTTGTGACAATGTATACCCCGTTTAAAGTATCTTGCCACATTGGACACATCATTTATTACCTTGTGACGGCTTTAACCCATTTTATTATTCTGCCCAGACTAACAAGGCGGAACCAAGTGTAAAAATGACGCGGCAGCTAACTAGGCGCACAACTGAGACCCTTATTGCTAGGGGTGTACCCGATATGGCGCAGGAGCAGCTTCTTGCAGCTTAGCCGCATCTGATCAGGAAAAAGGACGAATTTTACAGACTTCAACTGAATTTGATGGAGTTTCAGAAAAATAGACATAGTTTGATATTCCCCTAAGGCCCTGACAAGTACTTGTCCGAGTTGCTCTATGTTAGCATCAAGTAATATGAATCGGAGGGAGTACTAATTCTTCAGTTGTTAATATGACCCCATTGCTATAGAGCTGACCTCATAGGATTATTTGCCTAGCTATGTCCCCTGTTAGTTCAGTGGCTGGCATGATTTATAAACACTTCCAGCAATGATCTGACATGGTTGTAGCACTCAATTAACTAGCATTACCTCCCCTAGTAATGCTAAGTCACAACTATTTTGATGCCTGTGGAAGCCGTTTCGTTTAATGTGACAAAATCGAAACAATTTGAATTCTTCACCACACAACTGTTGATGCAACACGATTAGCACCTGATTCATTTAACTTAGCAGACTCAAATAGATCTAGAAACAAAAGGTAGCAGCTCAAGGCCAGACGCTACAGCGATCCAAACAACCAAATCAACACGCCAAATCTGTTCCCACGACTCTAAGCCAAGGGCAGACGACCATGCTAAGCTGCTAACCAAAACGAACTCGGCGGCAGGTAAATCCGCAGATCCAAGGACACGAACCCCTCAAAACCGTTGCACGCTCGGCTGCCCAAGTAATTGAACGGAAATAGACCGGTCGAATTGTGTTAGCGAATCCAGCCGCCGCAGCGCACAGCAAACGCAAGGGAGACTAGGTTCCGTGGCAAGTCAATCTACGGATCGCCGTATGATGTTTCAAGAGGAAATGGGCGAGTGGATCGCGTGGGCACCTTGAGGCGAGATCGCTGGCGGAACTTGGCGTTGTTGTAGGCGCCGCCATCCACATCTCGCATCGAGTAGGGGAGGGGGGCCGAGGCGCCGCTCATCCGCGCGGATGAGGGGGTGGAATGGGCGGCGGCTTCTAGAAGCTTCTGAGGGGATGGGTCTCCCGCCGCGCGCGCGCGAGATCCGGGTGGGACTTCCTTTTCTTGGGAGGGAGAAGGGACGGGAACGGGGCAGACAGGACGGAGGAATCGGGTCGGGAGCTCGGGTTCCGTGGTTCGTTGTTGCTGTTAAAATCCCTGAAATTCTTTGATTTTAGTGCATATATGTGCCAAAAAATGTCAAAATATTCTGAAAAAAGAAAAAAAAAACGTGTATAATATAACTAACTACTTGAATGCTCGTGCGTTGCCACGAAACATTATAATTAATTATTTAAAATAATATTTTTGAATATTTGCGTTCTATTGGTCTTATCATTGTGTTAGTGATAAATACTTATGCTTGATTCCCTACAACGAACATCACACGGTAAGGTTTATTTTGATCGCTGCACATAAAAGTATAATTCACGTGTGTATATGAAAGATATGTTTCAGAATATAAAGTATTCAACCCCGCTTGAATAGAGTTTTAAGAGAGTTATATTTTTTTACATTGTGCGTGTAATAAATTTAAACTTATTTATTTTCAACTATCTGCAGTGTACCATACAGAGCAAGTCTGCAAATAGTAATTGCACAATTGCACATATTATCATTCGTCTCTATCGGACAAAAATATCAAAATAGTGATGCATTTTATTTCATCAACTCATGTCAGTTTCGGGCGTCCCTTGTTGCATTGTTCTGGACTACTCCCTAACAACCAAATACAACCTCTTCATAGGAGAAAGATTTCTCATTGTACTCAATTTTATCCATAATGAAAGCTAACAGAAAAAAGAAATTATCTAGTACGACAAAAAAAGAATATCTCAAATTCCTTCAATGTTGGTCTTGCAAATTCAACCTCTTCATCATGAAGACACTTAATTTGGTTGATTATGCAGCTCTACTCTTTCCTATCTAGTTTTTTTGTGCACTCTGTCATTGAAAAATGAAAATCCTTGACCTGATATAACCATTTGGAGAGATGAACTGATGAAGTGCTCAATCATGTTTTGCATGTGATGTCACACTAAGCTTGGATGCTCCTAGACCAAAACCCACCGGTGAACTACACCACAATTTTCAGCAAAGAAACAACCATTACTAAAACTCATGGTTTCCATGGCCTGCATGCTAGATTCAGGTATTTGTGAGTTACTTCATAGGGTTAAAGTAAATTATGTTGCTGCACAGATGTGTTGATCATGTGCTAGAGAAAGTTCGTTTGAGAAGGATGTCGGGCCGGAGCATGTAAACCTGTTATCACCAGAATTTGACCAGGTCGGAGGTGGGCCGCGATCAAGATGGACTTGAAGATATACATATGGAAGAGATATGTAAATCGGCCTTGTTAGTCAAGCTTGGGCTAGTTAGCCCGTGTATCTCTATAGTAGGTTATGTAAAAGTTAGATTTTATCTCGTGCACGGTTTGGTGCACGCCCACATTAGAAAGTCCCCTGGACTATAAATATGTATCTAGGGTTTATGGAATAAACAACAACCAACGTTCAACACAAACCAATCTCGGCGCATCGCCAACTCCTTCGTCTCGAGGGTTCCTTCGGTAAGCACCATGCTGCCTAGATCGCATCTCGCGATCTAGGCAGCACGAGCCTGCCTAGTTGTTCAAGCGTTGCTCGTGCTGAAGCCTTTTTGATGGCGAGCAACGTAGTTATCATAGATGTGTTAGGGTTAGCATTGTTCTTAGTATCATATGCTTTCGTAGTGCAACCCTTGCGCATCTAGCCGTCCTTGTACCTCATCATGGGTGCGGGGACGGCACCCCGCTTGATCATCGTTCGGCGGATCCGATCCGTTACGATCGCTCCTTGATTCATCAAGGATTAGTTTAATATCTGCAATAGTTAGGCCTTACAAAGGGTTGGAGGATCCAGCGGCATGCGGGGTGTAATTTGCTGCCCCTAGACGGGACGTTCCGAGGATCAACCTAGTGTTGGTTTTTAGGCCTTGTCTAGGGCTGGCTTACGATCACCGTGCGTGAGCGCGAGGCCCAATCGTGAGTAGGATGATCCGATTATGCGGTGAAAACCCCGGATCGTCGTGGATCTCATACGCTTTATCTTGATCAAGCAGGACCACCATATATTCGGCCACCTTGGACGAATCATGGGTGGATCGGCTCCATGAGCCGATTCACAGGACAACCTGAGAGCCGATCGAGGCTCGTATTTAACGTGTACGTGTGTGCCCTGCAGGAAACTAAGCGAGGCACCATCCACACCTTCCTGACCAGGTATAGGTCAGGTGGCACGCCCTTGCAATTTGCATCGGCGCGCGACCGAGGAGGCTTTGCGGGCCGTCGCTCTGAGGGACTGGGGCCAGCCGCAGCCCTAGTTGTTCCCGGCTCTACGGTGTTGACCAGTCACTGCCCGCCGGTGGGTTTCTGACGTCAACACATTCTGGCACGCCCGGTGGGACAATCTTCAACATCCCCCACATCCACCACATCGCCATCTACATCTGAGATGGCGGAAAGCACTCCGGTCAAGTACGAGGACCTGGCTGACAAGCTCCAGAAGAAGCGTAATAAGGTCAAGGCGGTCCTCGGAACCGAACTCGTCGGCTCCTGTGGGAAGACCCGTTCGCACGGCATCAAGCTCGACGGAGACACACGTCCGTTGCCTGATGTCAACACGGTCGATCTCAGCCACTCCATAAGAGAACCGGGGTTCTCTTTCGATGCCAATATGGCGAGGGTTCGTGATTCGCCATGACGCGGACAAAGCAGAGAGCAGCCACTCTCGTGACAAAGAGAAAGAGGAGGCCGTTCCACGTGACCGGCCCCAAGACGACGATAAACGATACCTGGCCGAGGAGGAGGTGAGAAACATACGGCATCCACGCCTATTATCCGAACATCTCCTCAGCAAATATGAACAGCCACACGACCGACGTCGCCACTACGATAACGACGATGAAGGATATCTTCGGTCTGATGCAAACAGGAGGTATCGTCAGCATGACAGAAACGACGACGGGTACGAACGTCGCGCCAGAGGGAGGTCAAAGGAGCAAGACAACATGACCGAGCACTGGAACTGTCCCTTCTTCAAACATTGCTGGGACTCAGGAATGAGCCGATTGCCAACAATCGAGAACTGCCCAGAATGCACGCAGCAAAGGAGAAGGACGAACGAAGTTTCAGTGTTCAAGCGTCTAGGACCTCTCCCACCTCAGAGCAAATGGACTGAGTCATCTCAGGGAGAAGACTTCGAGGAGTCAGAAGGAGAAGAAGGTAGGTACCACCAACCAAGGTGGTGCCCTGGTGGACTCAGCCAGTCTCAGGAGCGCCGGGTGCAGCGGCTGCGAAGCTTGGAAGAAGCCGAGGCACAGTACCTGTACATTTTGAGAAGGGCGCGGCCCGATCTGGCCGCGGAGATCCAGCAAATAGTGGAGACAAAGGCGCGCCCGCCAAAGAAAGTATGGCGCCCCAAACAGGCGAAAGCCGGTGCACAAGCATCGGCTGATGCCGATGCATACGCGTCGGCAGACACAGACATGGTCCAGCAGTGGACGACGTATGAACAGCGCCGTACAGGATTGGACAAGTACAAGCATGCCGCCCTGATCAAGAAGAGCAAAGATGAAGGTTCTGCAAGAGATCAGGAGTTCACTAGTGCTGAGCGGATCCGGGGACAAAACCCGTGTCCTGCAAGTGGGCAAAGCAACCCGAGCCTGCAAAAGGGTTCGACTTCGATCTGAGCAAAACGGAGCAAATTTTTGATTGGCTCCTGAAGGAAAAACAGCTGAAGTTACCCGACGGCCACAAAATCCCCACGGTACAAGAGATGAACGGCAGACCATACTGCAAATGGCATGACGCATTCACCCATGCCACCAACGACTGCAAAGCCTTGCGCGGACATATTCAGATGGCGATAGAGCAAGGCCGGTTACTCTTCGATCAGTTTGCCATGAAAGTTGACACGCAGCCGTTTCCAGAGGTCAACATGGTCGATCCCAGCCACTGCATAAGACGCGAGCCAGGTGGCTCGTCTGATATCAATAGGGCAGGGCTCGCAGATCGCCATTGTGAGGATAAGCCCGAGGGCGGTCGCTCCCGCGGAAAAGGTGAAGTGGTGGCCGATCCACACGATCGGCCCCAAACGATGAAAAAGGACGCCAACTCCAGCGATTGGACAATGTTATCCTCAACATGCGCTTTACCTGTGTTCAGCATTGACCTAGAAGGCGATGGAAAGCTGGGGTATAGGTTTACATCGGCTGACGAACTAGAAGAGATTGAGGAAGTCAAGAAGGAGATCACGAAGTGGTTGGACGCTGGGTTCATCAGGCCATGCAGGTTCGCTGAAAGGATTTCCAATGTAATACCTGTGGAAAAAAAGGATGGCCGGTGGCGCGTTGCCATAGATTTTCGAAACCTCAACATTCTGTAAATAGTCGGATCGACGACTACAAGGGAAGACGATTCCAGCGATCGGCTAAAATTACTCGCACCACCCTTGTTTACTGACGTGCTACTTCGCATGGTGAGTGGTGAGAAAAGCTTGAATTGGCTGAAAAGCCGATATCTTCAATCACTTGAAGGATTCGGCTCGGGGGGCATATACACGAAAAAGGGACAAAGCCACGACGGATGTACCCAGGGGAAGCCGATTCACGAATCGATCGGCTAATAAAAAATCGAAAATACAGAAATTTTTGAGCACAGCCGATGCGTAGTCATCGACTTAAGGATTCAAAGCCGATGCACGGCCATCGACTCAAGGGATTTAAGCGGAAGCCTAACCAGAGCAGGCCCTTCATGGAGATTGCCTGGCGACTCGGGTCCTCTCTTCAACGATTTCCAATTCATTCGGCAAGACTTCAAGCTCAGCGACATCGACAGAAGCATCAGTTTGGGCGTCCAAGACGGCCCTTCTTTCTCATTTAAGGGGTTGAGGTTTGCCGACAGGTTTGAGGATCACAACCCTGGCTAAACGTCAGGAACATCATGGGCTGCCTCATCGGTTCAAAGAGACTTGGGAGGGCAGCTCACCTGGGAAGTTCTCTGCCGTTGACAACCGATTCGGTCAGAATCGGCTAATGCCGCACTACAGTAGAGGGGCTGATAGTGGCCCAATGCAGCTGGTGCAACTTCACTCTCGCCTTGATTGAGGCTCGGGGGGCAACGAGCCAATGGTGTTGAAATCGGCTGTCTCTGCATCATAACCATGCTGAACGAGAGAGTTCTTGCAGAGTAAAACCACCAGGGTTTGACGGGAGGAGTTTGAAGGAGGGGGCCGTCATCAGTGGTTAGACCTTAGGCCAGTTCGTTCCGGCACAAGAGTGCGACGTCGCTGGAAAAGCTGTGAGCAAACACTTATTGAGCAGAGGTGTCAGCTTCGACGTCAAGGTCGTCAGGCTTTCCTGGGAGCATTAACCCAGGAGTTTTGTTGTCAGGGCGAACATCATATTCGGTTGATGTTAAAAGTCTAAAGGCTTTAGGATCTCAAAGCTGCGCGCCGGACCTGTTCGATTGGAGGTTTGGGTCTGAATTCCATGGACTGCAAGTCGACATCTGAGAAGGCAATCAGATCGATCTGTTTTGCAATCCATTTGAAAGCTGATGCTTTGCCATCGGCTCATTAAGCATCTACCTGATTGACAATCGGCGGACTCGGTATAAAAGAAATCGGCAAAATTAAGTTAAAGGGAATTTCTTCATTGATAAGCAGAGATTTCTTACATAAAGAGCCGATTGCTCTCAAAAGGAGTTGCTAGGAGGGATGTGTCCCATCTACTGTTCCTAGCTCTATCCTATCTAAGGGCCGCTGCTGTCCTCATCCTCGCCATCATCAGCGCTGCTCCCGGCCGGCTCATCCTCGCTGCTGGAGAAAACACCGGCGGGACCTTCATCGTCCTCATCTTCTTCGCTAGCGTCGCCGTAATCGCTGTCAAAGTCGCAGATGTTGCCCGCCCAGGGGCAGAGACGCTTGGCCGGCGGTTCGTCGGAGGAGGTGGTGTCCTCCTCCTCTTCCTTCACCTCTTCAATGGAGGAGTAGCCGTCCCAGGAGAAGCCGTCGTCATCGCTTTCCTCCTCCGACTGCCCGACAGCAAGAAAGCGAAGGTCGCTTTCCCCGTCCGTTAAGGACTGGTCGTCTTCAGACCAAATGAAGGAGTCGTGGGTCGACTCGTCCCCGTCGGCTATGGCGTGGCGGATGTCGGCCGCATGGGCCTCCTGTGGACCCCATTCAGGCGTCGGCTCGCGGGAGGTGGAGGATTGGGTGGAAAGACCTGATGAGGAAGAAGACGAAGAGGAGGTCATGGTGATGGAAGAGGGTTTTCTTCAGTGTACCGACGGTGAAGTTACAGGGAGTGGCTAAATAAAGGGAGAATACGTGGTTTAAAACCTAAGCAATTCCCGAGGACGTAATGCCGAAATCACCAGGTCATGCAGAGGAGACGAGGAGGTAAGGCGTTATCATGGAGAAGACTGCAATGGCTCTTCCACGACATGACCCTTCAAGGGATGCATATGGTTTTGCAATTATCATTACCAAAACCAGGGGGGCATGTGTTATCACCAGAATTTGACCAGGTCGGAGGTGGGCCGCGATCAAGATGGACTTGAAGATATACATATGGAAGAGATATGTAAATCGGCCTTGTTAGTCAAGCTTGGGCTAGTTAGCCCGTGTATCTCTATAGTAGGTTATGTAAAAGTTAGATTTTATCTCGTGCACGGTTTGGTGCACGCCCACATTAGAAAGTCCCCTGGACTATAAATATGTATCTAGGGTTTATGGAATAAACAACAACCAACGTTCAACACAAACCAATCTCGGCGCATCGCCAACTCCTTCGTCTCGAGGGTTCCTTCGGTAAGCACCATGCTGCCTAGATCGCATCTCGCGATCTAGGCAGCACGAGCCTGCCTAGTTGTTCAAGCGTTGCTCGTGTCCGAAGCCTTTTTGATGGCGAGCAACGTAGTTATCATAGATGTGTTAGGGTTAGCATTGTTCTTAGTATCATATGCTTTCGTAGTGCAACCCTTGCGCATCTAGCCGTCCTTGTACCTCATCATGGGTGCAGGGACGGCACCCCGCTTGATCATCGTTCAGCAGATCTGATCCGTTACGATCGCTCCTTGATTCATCAAGGATTAGTTTAATATCTGCAATAGTTAGGCCTTACAAAGGGTTGGAGGATCCAGCGGCATGCAGGGTGTAATTTGCTGCCCCTAGACAGGACGTTCCGAGGATCAACCTAGTGTTGGTTTTTAGGCCTTGTCTAGGGCTGGCTTACGATCACCGTGCGTGAGCGCGAGGCCCAATCGTGAGTAGGATGATCCGATTATGCGGTGAAAACCCCAGATCGTCGTGGATCTCATACGCTTTATCTTGATCAAGCAGGACCACCATATATTCGGCCACCTTGGACGAATCATGGGTGGATCGGCTCCATGAGCCGATTCACAGGACAACCTGAGAGCCGATCGAGGCTCGTATTTAACGTGTACGTGTGTGCCCCGCAGGAAACTAAGCGAGGCACCATCCACACCTTCCCGACCAGGTATAGGTCAGGTGGCACGCCCTGCAATTTGCATCGGCGCGCGACCAGGAGGCTTTGCGGGCCGTCGCTCTGAGGGACTGGGGCCAGCCGCAGCCCTAGTTGTTCCCGGCTCTACGGTGTTGACCAGTCACTGCCCGCCGGTGGGTTTCTGACGTCAACAAAACCTGGAGCAGATCACGTGCAAGACTTGCTCAATGCATCTCGTCGGAAGTGTGCATGTCATTCCACACTACGGCTGAGCCGCCGCCATTATCCATTATGTCTCATGGTAGTAGACGGGCGGGGGTTAAGGGAAGCAAGAAACATAGGACCTGTTTGGTAGCCTGTGGATTTTTTTCTTTGCATGGGTTGGAAAGAAAGTTCTCCACGTTCTTACACGAACCGGATAATAAAGTAGTGCTACGACACGTTGCGGAGAACGTTCTTATCGTGCTTCTTTTTGGCTCCACTGATGTAAACTTTGGTCCACAATGTTCTCACGAGCCTCTTTAATCTTATTTCCTACTCCACTCCATGTCTCTACGGAAAGATATCCTCAGCACCGGCCACGAACTTCGCGACGGCCACGAGCTCTGCCACGTCAAGAAGGAGCTCTGTCACGGCCACGACGAGGGCCAGCTCCGCCATGGACATGGTCTCGGCCACAGAGGAGCTCCGCCATGGCCCCCGCGCCGGCCCACACCCGCGCCTCGCCCGGCTGCCACGCGCCCGTCCCGCGCTGGCCGCTGTGCGCCCGGCCGCGCTCGGGCTCGCAGGCCGACGACCAGCTATGGCTGCAGCCCAAGTGCAGCCACGTGTTCCTCCTCGAGTGCATCGTCACGTGGCTGCTCTCCCACTCCACCTTCCCGCTCTGCCGCAGGAGCCTCCTTGCCCTCGGCAAGCTCTCGCCGACATGCAGCCCGATCGTCATGGTGCTTGAGTCTGAGAGCTCCCGCAGCATGGGCGAGTCCGCGGCACAGGCCACGGCGGACGGCGAGCCGAGCAGCATGGACATCCGCGTCTCGGGGCAGCACGGGGCAGAGAAGGTGTTTGAGGTGAAGCTGGGGGAAGTTAATCCGCCACCCAAGAAGAAGCTACCCGCTCCACCTCCGGCCCGCGCTCTTGCTGGGCGTGCCGTCCGGCCTTGTCCGTGCCCGACTGTGGATGGAATGAGGATTTGGGTTGATTTTGCTCTTTCTTAGACGCTAAAGTACGTGTTATTAGAAGATTAGCAGATACATGACAATACTAAGCACACTAATACATGGCTACCAAAAACTCACTGTTCAACTTTAAAAAATACATGGCTACCAAATATTTGTAAGTTGTATCTGTTTAGATTTGTAGGCAACCAAAGAAATGGTATTTGAATGCCTAGTCGACGAATTCAGGCTAGCAAACAAATCGCTTTTTTTTAGCCCAGAGCTCGTATGGAGCATGCAACATTTCTCATCCCATGCAGTTGATGCATGCGTAACGAGGAGGCAGCATGCCTTGAGCACGATCTCCCTCCTCCTCTGCCGCCTCTTCTGGTCGACAACACGTGAGCGGCCGCGGATAGACTTGCTATCGAAGGTTTGGCCGGCGCATAGCATGCACGTGAGGTAGTCGACGCAGGCAGAAAACAGCCAGCGTCTCGCCATCTCCACCGCGCCATGACGAGTAGAGGGGCCGCGGCCTCCTCGATGCAAACGACAATCGTCTCGCTCGTCTCCACACAGCGTCATGATGAGTAGAGCCGCCGCTACCTCCTCGATGCAAACGGCAAGCGTCTCGCCCATCTCCACCGCTCCATGACGGCTATAGCAGCCGGTACGGCGGTACCTACTCGATGCAAACGGCAAGTGTTATCTCTGCGCTATGAGTAGAGCGCTGCCTCAGCATGCTCCCGACCGTAAGCTTGTCGCTGGCGCCGGCGCCGCACCCCGTTGTGAAACTCCCCATACAATGGAGAGACTAAGGAGATGAGGGATTGGACCCTAATATTTTGCTCGGGAGAGATATTGTCCTGATTTTTGCTTGCTCGGGAGAGATATACGATGCGTTAAGACAAAAGGGTTTTGCTTCCTGATTTTTTCTCGCTATCGACTTAATTTGCGTCACGATTTCTTCTTGGTAGCAATATATGCGGTCGTTAGAAGGTAGTGGTAAAGATTACCTTAATTGGTGGTCTGCGTCCCATCCTCTATAAAGAGTTACCTTGATTGATGGTTTGCTAGACAATCTTTCCAAAAGTAAAGACGATTATTTCCTTGTCACTCGAGATGCTAAACGTAATTTTTTGGTAGGAAATGATTTTTAACCCTTATTTATTTCGGAGCGATGTTGGTTTGATGAGTGTTTAGATTGATCGACGGTTAGGATTTCTCCAATGTTTGATGTCAAAGTGACACCATCCCCAACTCCAATATAATAGTAAAGAATTTATTTTGGAGCGACGTTGGTTTGATGAGTGTTTAGATTGATCGACGGTTAGGATTGCTCCAATGTTTGATGTCAAAGTGACGTCATCCCCAACTCCAATATAATAGTAAAGATGTAGCAAAAAAGGAGAAAAGGGCCTAAGTTAGCTAAAGAAAAAAAAAGGCCCAATAACAAGCCCACCAAAAAGATGTACGCTTCGGCTATTCCTCCTTCGTCTCCATGTAACGGCCGCGAGAGAAAGCTTCAGAACTGCCTCTAATGCGCTCTTCTCTCCCAATGCTGCATATGCCCTACCTAGAAAAGGGCCCCTTGGTCTCGGGGGGCTAGGGCGGCCGCCCCCCTCAGGGCCGGGCCTGGCTGTGTCAGGGACGTGCAATGCTTTTACGGAAGCTTCAACATCCACGCCAAGAAAAACCTAAGTCTTTGCACCCACCATTGGGATAACCACCAGCTGTTGAAAAATACCGGTGTTCCGCACGCGACGACACAAACTATGACAGCCACCCTAGACTCGAGAGGGATTCGACAGAGGACCTCGGCAAACTCGCAAGTCAACATGGCCGCTATAATACCCAGGGTACAACAACCAGCAGCAGGATGTGTGTCTTAGCCACGCCTCTGATACGTCCAATTTGCATCACTATTTTATATCATAATTTGCTGTTATTCATTGATATATTTCATATTGGGACACAATACTTATGTTATTTCATCTATTTTGCATGTTTCATCATTATTGGAGGATCAAGCACCGGAGCCGGATTCCGCTGGAAAAAGCACCGTCGAACGCAATATTTCGGAAGATCAATCGTGGAAGGAAATTACACGTAAATTCCTATTTTTCCGGATGACGAAGGAAGCCACGAGAGGGTACCTCACGAAGAGTTACAGCCGCCTCGCGGGGCGGAGAACACCGAGAGAGAAAGAGCTCTCCGGCGGGCAGGAATCCGCCGGGGAAATTCCCTCCCGGAGGGGGAAATCGACGCCATCGCCATCGTCATCGAGCTGGACATCATCTCCATCATCATCATCATCATCATCTCCACCATCTACACCGCCATCACCACCGCTGCACCTCGTCACCGCTGTAACGATTCGGGTTGGATCTTGATTGTTTGATAGGGGAAACTCTCCCGGTGTTGATTTCTACTTGTTATTGATGCTATTGAGTGGAACCATTGAACCAAGGTTTATGTTCAGATTGTTATTCATCATCATATCACCTCTGATTGTATTCCATATGATGTCTCGTGAGTAGTTCGTTTAGTTCTTGAGGACATGGGTGAAGTCTAAATGTTACTAGTGAACTATGGTTGAGTAATATTCAATGTTATGATATTTAAGTTGTGGTGTCATTCTTCTAGTGGTGTCGTGTGAACGTCGACTACACGATACTTCACCATTTATGGGCCTAGGGGAGTGCATCTTGTATTCGGTTGCTGATTGCGGGGTTGCCGGAGTGACAGAAACCTGAGCCCCCGTTGGTATATCGATGCAAGAGGGATCGCATGATCTCAGAGTTTAAGGCTGTGGTTAGATTTATCTTAATTACTTTCTTGTAGTTGCGGATGCTTGCAAGGGGTATAATCACAAGTATGTATTAGTCCTAGGAAGGGAGGTGCATTAGCATAGGTTCACCCACACAACACTTATCAAAACAATGAAGATTAATTAGCTGTATGAAGCGAAAGCACTAGACTGAAATCCCGTGTGTCCTCAAGAACGTTTGGTCATTATAAGTAAACAAACCGGCTTGTCCTTTGTGCTAAAAAGGATTGGGCCATGATGCGCGTAAATGTACACGTCCGTTGGGAACCCCAAGAGGAAGGTATGATGCGCACAGTGGCAAGTTTTCCCTCAGAAAAAAACCAAGGTTGATCGAACCAGGAGGAGCCAAGAAGCACGTTGAAGGTTGATGGTCGCGAAATGTGATGCGGCGCAACAACAGGGATTCCGACGCCAACGTGGAATCTGCACAACAAAACCAAAGTACTTTGCCCCAACGAAACAGTGAGGTTGTCAATCTCACCGGCTTGTTGTAACAAAGGATTAAACGTATCGAGTGGAAGATGTTTGCAAAGAAAATAGTAAAACACAATTGCGATAGATTGTATGCTATGTAAAGAATAGGACCGGGGTCCACAGCTCACTAGAGGTGTCTCTCCCATAAGATAAAAGCATGTTGGGTGAACAAATTACAGTCGGGCAATTGACAAATAGAGAAAGGCATAACAATGCATATACATGATATGATAAATATAGTGAGATTTAATTGGGCATTACGACAAAGTACATAGACCGCCATCCAACCGCATCTATGCCTAAAAAGTCCACCTTCGGATTATCATCCGAACCCCTCCGGTATTAAGTTGCAAAGCAACGAGACAATTGCATTAAGTATGGTGCGTAATGTAATCGACAACTACATCCTTAGACATAGAATCAATGTTTTATCCCTAGTGGCAACAAGCACATCCACAACCTTAGAACTTTCCGTCACTCGTCCCGCATTCAATGGAGGCATGAACCCACTATCGAGCATAAATACTCCCTCTTGGAGTTAAGAGTAAAAACTTGGCCAGAGCCTCTACTAGTAACGGAGAGCATGCAAGATCATAAAAAACACATAAACAATAGATTGATAATCACCATAATCATAGTACTCTCTATCCATCGGATCCCGACAAACACAACATATAGAATTACGGATAGATGATCTTGATCATGTTAGGCAGCTCACAAGATCCAACAATGAAGCACAACAAGGAGAAGACGACCATCTAGCTACTGCTATGGACCCATGGTCCAGGGGTGAACTACTCACTCATCACTCCGGAGGCGACCATGGCGGTGTAGAGTCCTCCGGGAGATGAATCCCCTCTCCGGCAGGTGCCGGAGGCGATCTCCTGAATCCCCGAGATGGGATTCGCGGCGGCGGCGTCTCCGGAAGGTTTTCCGTATCGTGGCTCTCGGTACCGGGGGTTTCGCGACGGAGACTTTAAGTAGGCGGAAGGTCAACGCGGGGGCCACACGAGGGGCCCGAGGGGCAGGTCGGCGCGGCCGGGGCCCGGGCCGCGCCGCCCTAGCCCCCGGCTGCCTCGTGGCCCCACTTCGTTATCTCTTCGGTCTTCCGGAAGCTTCGTGCAAAAATAGGACCCCGGGCGAAAGTTTCGTCCAATTCCGAGAATATTTCTTTACTAGGATTTCGAAACCAAAAACAGCAGAAAACAAGAATCGGCTCTTCGGCATCTTGTTAATAGGTTAGTTCCGGAAAATGCATAAATATGACATATAATGTGCATAAAACATGTAGGTATCATCAATAAAGTAGCATGGAACATAAGAAATTATCGATACGTTGGAGACGTATCAGCATCCCTAAGCTTAGTTCTCGCTCGTCCCGAGCGGGTAAAACGATAACAAAGATAATTTCGAAGTGACATGCCATCATAATCTTGATCATACTATTTGTAAACATATGTAATGAATGCAGCGATCAAAACAAAGGTAATGACATGAGTAAACAAGTGAATCATATGACAAAGACTTTTCATGAATAGTACTTCAAGACAAGCATCAATAAGTCTTGCATAAGAGTTAACTCATAAAGAAATAAATCAAAGTAAAGGTGTTGAAGCAACACATAGGAAGATTAAGTTTCAGCGGTTGCTTTCAACTTATAACATGTATATCTCATGGATATTGTCAACATAAAGTAATATAACAAGTGCAATATGCAAGTATGTAGGAATCAATGCACAGTTCACACAAGTGTTTGCTTCTTAAGGTGGAAGGAGATAGGTAAACCGACTCAACAATAAAAGTAAAAGAATGGTCCTTCAAAGAGGAAAGCATCGATTGCTCGTATTTGGGCTAGAGCTTTTATTTTGAAAACATGAAACAATTTTGTCAACGGTAGTAATAAAGCATATGAGTTATGAAAATTATATCTTACAAGTTGCAAGCCTCATGCATAGTATACTAATAGTGTCCGCACCTCGTCCTACTTAGCTTGGACTACCGGATCTTTGCATGCCATGTTTCAACCAAGTGTCACAAAAGGGGTACCTCCATGCCGCTCGTACAAAGGTCTAAGGAGAATGCTCGCATTTTGGATTTCTCGCTTTGATTATTCTCAACTTAGACATCCATACCGGGACAACATGGACAACGGATAATGGACTCCTCTTAAATGCATAAGCATGTAGCAATGATTATTATTCTCATATGAGATTGAGGATATATGTCCAAAACTGAAACTTCCACCATGGTTCATGGCTTTAGTTAGCGGCCCAATGTTCTTCTCTAACAATTTTGCATGCTCCAACCACTAAAATGATAGATCCTTCGTACAAGACGGACATGCATAGCAACTCACATGATATTCAACAATAGTTGATGGCGTTCCCTGAAGCATGGTTATCGCACAACAAGCAACTTAATAAAATATAAAGTGCATAAGTACATATTCAATACTACGATAGTTTTTAAGGCTATTTTGTCCCATGAGCTATATATTGCAAAGGTGAATGATGGAATTTTAAAGGTAGCACTCAAGCAATTTACTTTGGAATGGCGGAGAAATACCATGTAGTAGGTAGGTATGGTGGACACAAATGGCATAGTAGTTGGCTCAAGGATTTTGGATGCATGAGAAGTATTCCCTCTCGATACAAGGTTTAGGCTAGCAAGGTTATTTGAAGCAAACTCAAGGATGAACAAGTGCAGCAAAACTCACATAAAAGACATATTGTAAACATTATAAGACTCTACACCGTCTTCCTTGTTGTTCAAAACTCAATACTAGATATTATCTAGACCTTAGAGAAACCAAATATGCAAATCAAATTTTAGCAAGCTCTATGTATTTCTTCATTAATGGGTGCAAAGCATATGATGCAAGAGATTAAACATGAGCACAACAATTGCCAAGTATCACATTATCCAAGACATTTTAGAATTACTACATGTAGCATTTTCCAATTCCAACCATATAACAATTTAACGAAGAAGAAACTTCGCCATGAACATTATGAGTAAAGCCTAAGGACACATGTGTCCATATGCAACAGCGGAGCGTGTCTCTCTCCCACAAAGTGAATGCTAGGATCCATTTTATTCAAACAAAAACAAAAACAAAAAACAAACCGACGCTCCAAGTAAAGAACACAAGATGTGATCGAATAAAAATATAGTTTCGGGGAGGAACCCGATGATGTTGTCGATGAAGAAGGGGATGCCTTGGGCATCCCCAAGCTTAGACGCTTGAGTCTTCTTAGAATATGCAGGGGTGAACCACGGGGGCATCCCCAAGCTTAGAGCTTTCACTCCTCTTGATCATAGTATATCATTCTCCTCTCTTGACCCTTGAAAACTTCCTTCACACCAAACTTCAAGCAAACTCATTAGAGGGTTAGTGCACAATTAATAATTCACATGTTCAGAGGTGACACAATCATTATTTTCACTTCTGGACATTGCATAATGCTACTGGACATTAATGGATCAAAGAAATAAATCCAACATAGCAAAAGAGGCAATGCGAAATAAAAGGCAGAATCTGTCAAAAACAGAACAGTCCGTAAAGACGAATTTAAAGCTGGCACTAGACTTGCTCAAATGGAAAAACTCAAAACTAATGAAAGTTGCGTACATATCTGAGGATCACGCTCGTAAATTGGCAGATTTTTTTCGAATTTTCTACAGAGAACTGTGCCCAGATTCGTGACAGACAGCAATGCTGTTTCTGCGCAGCGATCCTAAATATAACATCAACTTTAACATAGAAACTTTACTTGGCACAAAAACATGATAAGGAGAGGTTGCTACAGTAGTAAACAACTTCCAAAACTCAACAAAACAAAAAAAATTGCTGTAGGTAAAAACATGGGTTGTCTCCCATAAGCGCTTTTCTTTAACGCCTTTCAGCCTAGGCGCAGAAAGTGCAAATCAAGTAACATCGAGAGTAGAAGCATCAACATCATAACTTGTTCTAATAATAGAATCAAAAGGCAACTTCATTCTCTTTCTAGGGAAGTGTTCCATACCTTTCTTGAGAGGAAATTGATATTTAATATTACCTTCCCTCATATCAATAACAGCACCAACAGTTCGAAGAAAAGGTCTTCCCAACACAATAGGACAAGATGCATTGCATTCGATATCCAAGACAACAAAATCAACGGGGACAAGGTTATTGTTAACTGTAATATGCACATTATCAATCCTCCCCAAAGGTTTCTTTTTAACATTATCGGCAAGATTAACATCCAAATAACAATTCTTCAATGGTGGCAAGTCAAGCATATCATAAATCTTTTTAGGCATAACGAAATACTTGCACCAAGATCACATAAGGCATTACATTCAAAGTCATTGAATTTCATTTTAATGATGGGCTCCCAACCATCTTCTAACTTTCTAGGAATAGAAGTTTCAAGTTTTAGTTTCTCTTCTCTAGCTTTTATGAGAGCATTTGTAATATGTTTTGTAAAGGCTAAATTTATAGCACTAGCATTAGGACTTTTAGCAAGTTTTTGTAAGAACTTTATAACTTCAGAGATGTGGCAATCATCAAAATCTAAATCATTATGAGCTACAGCAATGGGATCATTGTTCCCAAGGTTGGAAAAAATTTCAGCAGCTTTATCACAAGCAGCTTCAGCAGCTTTAGCAATTTCAGTGCAGTTTTGTTCGCTTTGCACTAGGAGTAGAAACATTGCCAACACCAATTATATTACCATTGATAGTAGGAGGTGCAGCAACATGTGGAGAATTAGCATTACTAGTGGTGGTAATAGTCCAAACTTTAGCTACATTATTCTCTTTAGCTAGTTTTTCATTTTCTTCTCTATCCCACCTAGCACGCAATTCAGCCATTAATCTTATATTCTCATTAATTCTAACTTGGATGGCATTTGCTGTAGTAGTAATCTTATTATCAATATCATCAGGTTTAGCAGCCATTTTATTAATTAAAGAGGATTGCGATGCGGACATGTATGAGATTCGGGTTTCAACATTTGAAATTTTAGTTTGCAACCCAGAAATCTCCCTATTCAAGTTTTTAAGTTGATTTCCTATATTCTTCAACAAGGTAGATTGTTCATTCATAGTTTTAGTAAACAATTGATTTTGCTCATATTGCGATTGCATAAAGTTTTTAGTGGATCTTTCAAATTCTAGCATCCTTTCCTCATATCTTCCATAAGTATTACCATAGTTGTTCCTATAAGCATTGTTGTTGAAATTATTATTTTTAATGAAATTCACATCAACATTTTCTTCTTGAGCAACCAATGAAGCTAAAGGAACATTATTTGGATCTACATTAGATCTACCATTCACAATCATAGACATAATCAC